>NC_085880.1:11606256-11753756 GCF_034702125.1 Engraulis encrasicolus | reverse complement strand
AGTACTGCAAGCACTGCAGACAAACATAAATCTCCTGAGTCATTTTACTCAACTTTTCCACATCCCCTAAATATAATATTAGATTACTACATATAGCCTACATTTAAGAACATTATCACCTTATTTAAATACATAGAGAAGACACATAATAAGTCTCATGGTTCATCTTTTAAGGGTAGAGACACAATCCTCAAGCATGACGTCAGTTTTGCCCTTCTGAACCCAACAGACGGAATTGACACATCATTTATCTACCGTTTCATGAGAAGTAGGCTTGCACAAATAATGGGAAAAAAATTCTACTCAATTCATATCAGCAGGATGATGACCATATATTTTATCTGATTTTTGTAACCCATATTCGTGAACTTGACACTTTTTTAAATCCACAGTAATGTGTAAAATACTCTCTATCTTGAAAGATGCCAAGTGTACCAGTTAATATATACTGTATATAGAAAATATAAAAATGGGTGTCTTACCGTAGCCAGAGAAGCTGAGGGTGTCAGCAACTGTCTCTTCCTAGCATCTGTGGAGAGTGAATGATACTGTGGCTCTGCAAGAGTGCTGTGGCAATGGGGTGTGGTACTCACAACTAGCTCGACTAGCACACCTAGCTCGGCCACCGTGGAATTCTAAACAACCCCCGAAGGAATTCTAAACAACACCCCCACCACCCAAGCCCCACCCCTTTGATCCTTAAAAGCGTCCTCACTGTACTGTACTTGACAGTTACGAAAGGCCGCTTTAGGCATGTATCTCTCCAGCTGCTATGGTGGGCTGCAGTGGCCCAGAAAACTCAATGTCTCCCGGACTCCTTCGTCGATCCTGGCAATCACAAGGACGACTGCATGCACAACACGGCAGCGTGGTCAAACTCCTCCTTCCCATAAACACGTACAGCATGGGATCAAACAAGGGGTTGAGGGACAGCAAAATGCTTGTTGTCACTGACAGGTGCTGCAAAAAGTGGTCTCTGATGCAGCTGGGACATGTAGACATGAGCAGCATCATCACAATATAGGGCAGGAAGAAAGCAGTGTATATGACCAGGACGAGAGCCAGCATTCCCATGATCCTCCTCTGTTCACGTGGAGAGATGGAGATGGACTTGGAGAGAGCCCTCCAGGTCTCCACGAAGAAGAATATGACGAACGGATAGGGAAGAAGGCCCAGAAGAGACCAACCTATGTAAAATTTGTCCATCTGAATAATACCAGCAAGCGATGGCAACAGGACACTACATACCGTAACAACTGCTACCGTCCATATGAATGCAGAGAAAAGAACCGATTGTTTGGTTGTCCGGTGAATCCTGTACCACATGGGATGGGTGATCATGACGTATCTCTCCCCAGCAACGCACACCATGAAGTAGATGCTAGCCGTCAGTCCGGTACAGTAGGCGGACATGAACAGTTCGAATGCTACACCAGGCGGTTTTATGCTGTAGGCGATCGGTTTGGCACATATCTGAAGCAGATCAGAGATCAGCAGGTTGATCACATAGACTGGGGCGGCCTGTTCAGTCTTGATCAGGGAGAGGAGTCCACATATGGCCACACACAGCACGGGCAGCGCTATGGGCAAAACCACCCAGGCGTGAAGAGCCATGGGAAAGGTTAATTCTTCCAGATCAGTCACATTGAGGGACTCTGCGAGATGTCGTTGAATGTTCTCCATTTTGTTTTTCTACAGTTGTCTCCTTGTTCTTGATCTTTTTTTTCCTTTTTCTTCTGCCAAGAGTTGTGCAATAGCAATGAAGCTATAACAGGTTATCGGGGAGTTATTAACAGTGTGATCCACCCCATAGGAAAGTGCCTTTTGCCTCTTGTGACAATTAAGACAAAGGAGGAGGACTTGAAATATCCAGTTGAGCAATACCTGCGAAAGATGAACACATGACAAAGAAGGATGAAAAGACTCTAAGGTACTGTACCTTTAGGACATGGGTGGGGAACCTATGTCTCGAGGGACATCTGCGGCCCTTGAAGCCGTTTTATGTGGCCCCCGATATAATTTTAATGTTATGCAGCTTCACAAGAAAGGTGACATATTTTGTAAAGGAATCTTAGACATTACATTTGCAATACAATTAAGTTACATTCAGGATGACCTAGAGAAGGTGGGATCTGTTTTAAAGGTGGCTGCCTCCAATATAGGCCTAAAGTGCAGGGGGAAATCCTGGTTTGTGTTCATAGTACGGCCCTCGGATGACTTTGAAGTGGCCCCTCAAATGAAAAAGGTTCCCCACCCCTGCCTTAGGAGAACTAGTCCAGAAAACTGGATCGACAGAATTTTTATTGTGCATTCATGTGCTCTCGGAATTATGGTAAATACCAAATGCTGACATGGGAAGCACACACGAACACCACCCAAGTGGTATTTTCCAATGGAAAATGCTATGAAAATGTCTGTACACAAGTTTTCAAGAGCACACGAATGCACAATTACAATACATGGGAAGCTCAAATACTGTATATAAACCTGACTCTCTAGCCAGCTGGTACGTTTCACCATCGTCTTCATGACACTCTTCCTATCAAAAACCCTTATGATGTGGTTGGATAAACAATCTGTCCATCATCTTCACTGACACGCCACTTCAGCCACTCACATTGTACTCAACCTGTGAAGCAGCTAAGAGCGACAGGCAGAAGAAATGCCATAACGCAGACCATTTATGCAAAATCCCACCTGGCAATCCTGATTGGCTCATCCATTCAGAAACGGCTCTCACTTCCACAGTACTCAGATGGTTGCGTGGAGAACTCGGAACGCCCTGGCATAGAGCTTTGGCAAAGTACTGCCAGATGACGCAAGTCAGGTTACAGATCACTGATTCTTGAGAAAGCGGCTAAAACATGTCTCTGCAATAAACTGCCAATTCTGTTGAAAATAAACAACATTTTCATGAACAAAATGAATCCAGGTAAAGACACAGGGGTCTGTTACATAAATGTACAGTCGTTTGAAATATTTAAGTGTAATTTTATTACTTTTCATGGCTATAAACCTGCCCACACCCTGTAAAAACAGCTGTCCCAAGGACAGACATCATCATTTCAAGTGACTTAAAATGTAAAAATCACTGATATTATTGAATAATATCACCATGATGTGAAAGTCAATATTGAAGTGGTTCTGCAGATATGCACATAGTGCGTGTAAAGCAATATTTACTACTATTTTCTGATTGCTCAAAGTGTGTCCAGCATATTAGTCACCACCGTCAGATTTTTAAAAAAAGACAATAAAATCAGGTATGCGCAAGGTCATTGTCATTACTTAGGACCCCTTTTCAAACCTTTAGATCTACTGAGTACTTCACCATCACTGAAGCTCCTGTAAGTTTACTAATTTCTCCTCAATTTGATAATTTGTTTGGACACTGGTACTGTCCCAACCATAAACTGTCAACACCGTCGGGGGTTTTAATAGTATTATTGTTACATTAATGTTAATTATATATACTTTTTCAGAAGCGTCATGAAGCCCCTAAGAAACAGAGCGAAAACGAAGTGGCTAATGTGAGCAAAAAATGCACAATATGTAAAAGAGTGTTTTTTTGTCTCACACCGTCAGATGTCACCACCGTCAGATTTTGTTCCGCTCATCATCTTGTTCCATATTTTACTAAATTGTGCTGGTTAATGAAACATTACCAGACATGTTAGTGATAATTGTGACCCAAACTTATACTCCAGCCTCCACTGAGGTGCATTTGGAGGGTTTTTTGTCACAAAACCTGACGGTGGTGACATCTGATGTAGTTAACCAAAAACGTGTGTTTTACATGTTTTTGACAAGTTTTAAGAATATGCTTCCAATAAGTATCTACAATTATGTTGAATTGTAAAAGTAATTCACATACAGTAAACTTATTTTTTTTACTTCTAATTCTGTCTGACGCTGGTGACAAAACCAAGAAAGAGCCCATTTTATGAAAAATGTAAAACATGGGGAGCTTGGCCAATACATTCACTGCACAGCCAAGACGTTCATCTATGATAATACACCTCTATATTTTGGATTTGAACAACTTAAAAACTGTTTATGCCACATTTTCAATAATCTAGGCCTACTTCCTAGAGTATCTAACAAATGAAGAAAAAACACATGCACAAACATACTGTGCACACACAAAAATAAAGTGTTTATGCTAGATGTCATTGACTTGAGAGGGCTATTTATTTTGCTAAATGTAAGTAATAATTAGGTCACTTTCACCACCTTCAGATTACTGTCACCACCGTCAGTTCTTAAGTCACCACCGTAAGAAGGAGTTTTGGACATTTTAAATGAATGTGCTTACAAAATTTTACTTTGCAGTTGTTGAATTATCAAAGTAATAGCAAATTTAAGCCTACACGAATATTTGTGAAATTACAAAAAATTGTTTGATCTATTTAGCCATTAAGTAAGCATTGTCTGACAGCACATATTTTTAAATTAGAACACATGAAGCAGTATTAAAATAGAATGAAAGTGAATTTTCAACATTTAAAGGCGTATGTGTGAACCAAAAAACACACACAATCACTTAAAAACTCCAGATACATATGCAACCAAACCAATACACTTTTTATTGCTTTTAATTGTGTCTGACGGTGTTGACAAAAAACAAGGTATGATCGGAGAAAAACCTGATTTCTGAAAAAAATGGAAAATGGGGAGATTGGCCTTGTGCATTTCTGAAAAGCCAAGACCTTTGTCTACGAGGATATACCATATTATTTTGTAATTCACTTGGTTTTTTTCTTTCACGATTACAACCTGTTTTAGCCACTTTCTCAAGAATCAGTGAGATACTATATCACCAGAGGCAAGATTCAACCACAGATGAGCAACACCACTTCTATGGGGTGGACAGGGGGTTGAAATTAGTCTGTTTCGCAATTATGTCTAACAAGTCAATCAAGCGGGAAAAATTACTACCGGTTTCCAACGAAAACTGTGGGGAGTAAGTTTATGTCTATGCCACCAGATGCTACTTGTCCTACTTCAAATGCATTGAATAGAATATGTTTGACGTCACAAAGTCTATGCCCACACATGCCCAATGATCATGTGGGTTGATCAGGCTGGTCAATGAAAAAAAGGCCCTACCGTGGCGGTAACGGTAGGGTACTCGTCGACGTGGCCGACCCAGGTTGTTCCGATCCAGACCCCTTTGCCAACCATTCCCTGTCTCTCTACCAACTTGCTTTCTGTCACCACCTTCAATGTCATGTCATATAAAACTTAAAATGAAGGCTTGAAAAGCCCCCTAAAATACTTAAAACTAGCACAGAAAATAAACACTCATACTGAGCCCTATGGAGTCCTATTATTATTATTATTATTATTCAGTTAATCACACTTTCAAATCAACAGATGCCTACAGCTTAATTACAATCCAAATTCAAATTTGATTGAGTAACCAGAGCATGACATAATGAAAAAAAGAAAATGGTGATCTTACCATCTGGAATAGATGCAATTGAGGGGCGCCTTTGTCTTTCAGTGTGGGAGGTGCAGGGACACAGCAGCACGATATGGCCAGCCTAGAGGCAAATGACAAACAAACCATGTGTCAACATAGGAGGCCCACTCATATTTCTGAACAAGCAAGACATTAATTAACATGTGGTGGCACAGCCCAGTCTCATGCCATTTCATAGTATGGTCACCAAAATAATCTATAACATATGTGATACCGTTACGGAAATTGAAATACATAGGCAGTAGATGCGTAACCCAGTCACGAGAAAAATGAGGCTTTTTTGTAACGGTATCACGAATATTATAGATTATTTTCGTGACCGTACTAGAAAATGGCAGGAGACAGGGTTGGGTGGCGTGGTGTCAGGCAGTCATGACAAACTCCAAGCTTTTAGCTGTAAGTGTTCTTTAGCTACGTTATTTGATGACCTTAATCTTACAATATTCAACAAAACCCTTTTTATAAATTAAAATAGCAAACTACTGTACAGTGCCTCCTTGGAAGGGGCCCTGTAGAGCTGTAGAGCGAGTGAATTCTGTGAGATCTGACAGTTTCTACAAAGTGAAATGAAATCATCTGATTTTCCAGTCTACCAAGTCCTCTGGAGTTATGAGGGCTTAGATCTGGTATGGCATAGTAATCTGGAGTTGTGATAGCTTAGGACTGGTAGAGGATAGTCCTGTGGAGTTATGATGGCTTAGGGCGGGTATAGGATATTCCTCTGTGTTTGTAGTATGATGGCTTGGGTCTGGTATTGGATAGTCATCTGGGGTTGCATTGTGATGGGTGGGGTCTGTTATCCCTGCTAGAGGGCACCAATGACTTACAGTAGGGTGGAACAACAAAAATAAAGTCTCCAACACCAGGCTCCTGTTCTTTCTTTTCTTTATGACTTTTTGGGTAGCATGCCCAAAGTATACTTTAGTAACGTAGCCCAGCACCCCAGACGGACATGCATGTTTTATTAGCTTGACTAATGACTAAATTAACTACAAAGAAATCAAAGTCCTTAATGCTGCTTTAAATCCATTTTTAGTCAGTATTTGTACAGCTTGATATTTGCTTAAAAGCAACATTTCGACCCCGCCGGGTCTTCCTCAGATGACACTTTATTGTGGATTCAGCTTCAATTGTCTTGCACCTGGCTACGGCAGAGGGGTGTGCATAGCACACATTTATCCTTTTCAACAACTGGCAAAGTTGACCGATGAAATTACAAGCAAACAGTTGTGTGTCAACAAGAACATGTGTCCCCAGCTCATCAAATCCTCTATACTGTACCTACCAAAGCTAAATGAGCCATGACAAATGCCCATAATCAATTCAATGGTCCTTCATCCCATAAACCACAGGTGTCGAAATCAAGGCACAGGGGCCCGATTTGGCCCGCCATGTCATTTTACTTGGCCTGTAAGATAATTTCAAATGTGTACTCTATTGCAGATGGATCATGCACACACCGCAATATTATGAGTTGAAAACGAAATGTTGTGTGTCACATAGAATTTTTGAGAGGGCCCAGGCCAGAGTAACATTAGAGTGATACTGTGCCATTTTCGGAAATAAGCCCATATTACACCTCCCCTTGAGCTAAATGTTGAGTTTTACCTTTCTCCTGTACTTCCAGTCGTTCTCTGACTATGGCAGTCCAAATTTTACCTCCAAGCTAGCAATTAACATTGACTCCTATGAGACCAGCTAGCCGCCAAATTAGTTCTCTTAGAATTCAATGTTAATCGCTAGCTTGAAGGTAATTGGAGAACAATTGAAAATACAGGTGAAAGGTGAAACTCAATCATTTAACTCAAGGACAGGTGTAATATGGGCTTATTTCCAAAAATGGCACAGTATCACTTAAAATGTAATCGATAGTGGTGTCTCCCACTCATCTACACAGTAGTCTACACAATATCAGAATATGTGCTGGCACATTTTAAGTACCATATGAACCATACGATACGGATCTAGCTTTAAATAGACTATTACCGGGCAATCTGTGCAGACATGCACAATTTCTGTCAATTTTGAATAAATATCGAGTTTGGTTTGTGACTTTTGTGTTTGAGTTTTGATTTTGGCCCACGGTGAATTTGAGTTTCACACTCCTGCCATAGGCATGGCGAATACAAGTCACAGTCAACGGTAACACTTGACTCCGGTGTTATAAGCATGTTGTCTTTGCCATAACCGAATGTCACTTAAGGCCAACAGTCATAACATGTTTATGGCATAGACATAATGTTTATGACACATGCATAACTGTATGATAGGTAGCAGGCTTCACTCAGGTTTCTTGATAACGTTTAAGGGTGCTGGCCCAAATAAATACTTAAAAGAAAAAGGGGGGCGCACCTGGCATCAATTGTTTTCTTTAGTTTTGTGCACAGGCGCATCAGTTGCACACTGAGGAAGGCACACGCCGAAACGCGTCTGTGCACAAGAGTAAAGAAAACAATTGATGCAAGGTGCGCCCCCCCTTTTCTTTGACATGCATAACTGTGCCATGACTCTATTATGACACTGTAATGACATGCTTATGACACCGGCATCAAGTAAAGTGTTTCCTAGTCAACAAGTCAACAGAATTGTTGATTGAATATCACTATAAACACAGACTGATGCAGAGAAAGAATTTATTTTTGCCACATATTAGCATGAACTGTAAGGCCACAATAAAAAATATCCACAAACAAGACATTATAATCAAATTTGGAAACGCATGGCGTCACATGCAAATAGTCCACACAATTCTTGTACACCTCTTTGGCCAGGTGCGTTGAAAGGGGACCGCTCATTGTCCACATTTACAGCGTTTTAATAGCGACATTAAATAGCGACGTTTCGGTCTGTTGGTCTTCTTCAAGCAATTCAACCCTGTAATATTTGTGCATATATGATGCTGATTGGAGAAATGTTGGTTGCTGTGGTGGCCCACAGTGTGTGTGTGTGTGTGTGTGTGTGTGTGTGTGTGTGTGTGTGTGCTTGCACGTGCATGCACACATCTTTCGGTAAGCACAAACATTTACACATTTCCTGACACACCGTATACATAGTTTGTTCTGGCCAGGGCAAACACTCTTCTTTCCTAGATCAGACCCTCCATACTAAGGAGAGATCAACTGTATTATAATTCAACAACTTTTCTAAGTCTGTTTCCTATTTTAGTGAGGAAATGTAATTTTAGTGGTTCCTTATAGCCACTAACTCTGCCTAATCATACACTGGCTAATCTCACCAGTTGGTCCTCCGTATTACATCAATTCAATATTTTATGCAGCTACCAGTATTCACTTAAAAAGCTGATAGACACCAAAGAGAAAATTAAAGATCGAATGACATTATGAACCAAAGTGATATGAAAAGAGAAGAACAGAAAACTCACCAACGGTCGGAAAGAGTGAAAGGTAAAGAGACCGTCCGACTGAAGTGAAAGATGTCCTCTGCTTTTAGAAGGGGGGGGCAGAAATGTTTTCTGAACAAGCGAAACACTCATTAATTATCCTCTGGTTTCATTGAAAGCTGTATAACCTTGTTTGTACCACAACATAATATGATACACATTAGGCTACCAGTATTCATTCTCAGAATTTTTTTAAATTAAATATTGGCAACATAATGCCATCATTACCCTGCAATTAAACTACAATTCAGAGATGTGTACCTGCAATATTGCCCATTGGAAAACTGTGCTATTAATCTGCTATTCCATCTTGTCGCTTGAGATAGCAGAGCATGTTGTATTCACATCATTCTGTTAATATTTTTTCTGGGTTACTTCTCATAAGGGTACCTTAGAGCCAGAGATACGTTTTCAAAAAAGATACAAGACATACGACGAAGGACTTCAAGTTGACATTCAGTTGAGCAATACTTCAGTAGAGGGATAAACAGAGGAGAGAGCTGGAAAAACAGAGGGGATCCCATCTGCACCATGCTCCTAAAGTATTGCTCTGCTGATTATCTCTACTGAAACTCATTTGTCTTAGTTGTGTCGTGGATGTTTTTTTAAGCTTATCTTGCACGAACGAAACACATTTGTTTATCTATATTAATATCACAGTATACCTACGATATATTATACTCAGAAACAGAATGTTTTTTTTTCATTGTACCATTTTTAGCATATTTGCTCCTTGGCTTATCTATCAAACCCTGGAAAAATCATGTTTTAGTGATGTTCGCACGACTTGCCATAAAACTTTTCATGATGAGGTCATCTTAATGTATGGATACAGTGGCAAAGCTATCATTGGTGTAGATCATGATTGAAACTTGAAACTTGATTCGTGTAGGTCTGAAGTTCGGCCCAGACAGAAAAGTGCCATTTTTCGACGTTTTCAGGGGGTACTTTTCTTACGAGGACAACACTTTGCAAACATATTGCTTTGCGTGCTAAAATATATAGACTTATATCCTAACCCCTACTAGGCCAATGTACAACTTGAAAAGACTGTACTGTAGGTCTATGGAGTTTATTATAGCATTTGTTGTGGGGTTGTGGTATAGTGTCTGTTTTCTGGCTTAACACCATGATGGGCAGTATGCATGTACAGTCCACAGGAGCAACCAGAGTAATCATAGATTGACCAATACTATATGACATGATGTAGGCCTAAATCTTTATATACGGTTATGATGTTGTGTTTGGTGCCCCCTAAGACAATCACAGACATTGCACCGGACATACAGACAGACACTAGATAACATTATAGTATTGTACAAACCCCAACTCCGATGAAGTTGGGACGTTTGGTAAACAGTGAATAAAATCAAAATGCTATCATTTTCAAAACATTCAATCTATTCATTAGATGGAGAATAGTGAAAAGACAACATATTAAGTGTTAAAATCGAGAAAAAATATTGTTTTGGGGGACATATGTACTCATTTCTAATTTGATAAATCCAACACGTCTCAAAAGAGTTGGGACGGGGATCAGTGAAATTTAGTAAACATCCAAATAAGATAAAACAACAAAGAAGAACATTTCAAAATGAATTGTACTGACGGACAATATAGGTGTCCAGGTACAAGATCATCACAGAGAGGCTGAGTCACTCAGAATTAAAGATGCAAAGGGAATAATTACCATAGTTATTACATTCATTTTTGAATTCCCTTTGATTTACCACGATTGAGTGTATAGAAGACATATTTTTGTTAATAAAATCATTGTATATTCATGACATCATGAAATATATATTGGCTGTAGTCTCACTCTAGCACTCCAGGAATTAGAGCTATTGAAAATTGACCATATTAAGAATGCTTAATGCATGAAAATGATACAGGGGTGTAACATTCTCCTAAGCACCTGAGCTCACTTGAAATAGACCCAGAAGACATGGGAAACTGTCCTTTGCTTACAGAAGTCGGCAGACGTTGTAGAAGTCCATTCTTTTTGACAATAATAGAGCATTACACATCCTGTGCTACAGTGAAAATGGACCATCCAACTTGTGTTAGTGCTAGCTTCAAAAGTCAGCCTCCATGATGGCATGCGGGTGCAGTAGTGTATTGGTTAAGATGTTCTCACTCATCTGTAGAGTTAAATACAGTGCTGAATGGTATAAATGGGTTTTAAACAGCATGAAAAGCCACTCATGCATTATATTTTGAAGGGAGATCTTCGATTACTGCCACATAGTAAGGTCAAATTGCATTCTCTACTATGTTTTAACAGTTTGGCTCCATCATAAGGACCAGCAGGTGATAAAATGGTGGGTTTTTGGTCAAGACCTGTCACACTGTAAGCACTACAGAAAGGAAAACATTGCAAAACATGACAAGGAATACACCCACCATTTAAGCTGGTGAAATCATGTCCAAGATAGGAATTAACACTGTTTTTTTTATATAAAATCATCTCATCGGTTAATGTATTTAACTGTTAAGTGTTGTCTTTTGTTTTGTTTTTAGTCTTCCTCGACATTTGCTGTCATTTATTGTCCCCGTCCCAACTCTTTTGAGACGTGTTGGATTTATCAAATTAGAAATGAGTACATATGTCCCCCAAAACAATATTTTTTCTCAGTTTTAACACTTAATATGTTGTCTTTTCACTATTCTCCATCTAATGAATAGATTGAATGTTTTGAAAATGATAGCATTTTGATTTTATTCACTGTTTACCAAACGTCCCAACTTCATCGGAGTTGGGGTTTGTAGAAGAGCCATACGATGAACATTACATTTACATTTTTTACACATGTTGGAGTTTATATATATATATATATATATATATATATATATATATATATATATATATATATATATATATATATAAACCCCTGTCTGGCTTGATGGCAGACCAACATAAAAGACAAACACATAGACAACACGTAATTGTTTGAAATACGTATTTATTCAAGAGTGTGAAGAAAAGTATGCAAAGTCTTTAATAGCCTATATACGCACGTGTGTGTGTGTGTGTGTGTGTGTGTGTGTGTGTGTGTGTGTGTGTGTGTGTGTGTGTGTGTGTGTGTGTGTGTGTGTGTGTGTGTGTGTGTGTGTGTGTGTGTGCGTGTGCGCGCGCGGTTATCTGTATGTAAGTATTGTATGTATGTATGTATTCATATACATAGGCCTATGGAAAATAAAAGAGGAAATTTAAGGAAAAGTAAACTACATGTGAAAACCAAAATGTCCACAAATATTAATAAACGTTAATGATACGCACAGTTTCACACTAAGTCACACATATTTTAAGTTCAAATGAGTATGATCAAAACCCTAAGTAGACCCAAGCTCTAGAAAAGGTAAATCAGAAGGACGCCGTAAAAGGTAAGAGTGACACATTTCTACAAATCCATCACTTCGAACTGTTGAAAGAATCAATCAAATACAAAGTTCTTACAAATAGCATGTTCAAGAAATATTTTCATTTAGAGTGAACATGGCACTACACAAGCATGCAATCCCCACAGGACATGAGTTCAGCAAGAAAAAAGTAAACAGAGGTGTCATAGTCAAAAATATGTAAATTCATGATGTTAAATCAACACCAGTACATTGTTGCATTGACTGACCAGTACTGATTTATATCTTATAATAAATAAAGAACAAATATAAAACAATACGAATAGAGTGAAGAAACAAGGTTTCTGATGTCTAACATGATATGATATTACACGTTACCAGTTATTGTACATATTGAGATGGAGACAGTGTAACACTGACCCCTTAAAGTTTAATTGAAAAGTAAAAACCCTGCCTCAAACTTGACTCATACATTTCAGGATCAGCTGATTGATGTGACCTGTGTCCAAATTCTACATTTGACACCCCAGAAAATAATAGCAATATTTTTAATGCAATAGGCCTATCTAACAAAAGGAACATTTAAACTCACTCAGCGTTTGTAGAATTAGCTATTTGGGGAGAGTGCTCTTACAATAGTACTACCCTATCCTATCATGTCACTAATCCACATAGGCCTACTGAAAATCTACAAGCAATCCCATTAACATAATGTTCACCTTGATTCAGCGTCTTACTACCACACTGTCTCTTAATAATTCAATATTTTCTCTACTAAATAAGTATGTCTAAGACAATATTTACAACAATGTGCCACAAGCCCACAAGTATGCTCGTGATCCATAAAATGTAATCATATTTTTTGTGAACCTCCCTTGAGTACGATTAAATTGTGAATTGTCTTAGTATTTATGTACTGCTGGTTGTGTTGTTCACCAGTGGAGGATTCATCACAGTACTTTCCAGCTGACTGCGTCTGCTACATCGACAACATGGCAGGCAGGGTGAACTCCTTTTCCCCATAAACACATAAAGCACAGGATCTGCCACAAGGTTAAGGGACATAAGTGCTGTGGAAGTCACTGCCAGGCATTGAAACGAGTAGTCTGTAAACATCCATGGAGACGAGGACATTAGCAGCATCAGTACAACGTATGGCAAGAAGAAAGCCGTGTAGATGACCAGGACGAGAGCCAGCATTCCCATGATCCTCCTCTGTTCACGTGGAGAGATGGAGATGGACTTAGAGAGAGCCCTCCAGGTCTCCACAATGAAGAATATGACGAACGGATAGGGAAGAAGGCACACAACAGACCAGCATATAAAGACTCTGTCCACCCTAACGACGTCAATTACGGCAGCTATCTCAGTCGCACCTACTGTCACAAAAGTGACCATCCACACAGTCAAAGAGCAGAGAACTGACTTCTTGATAGTCCGGTGAATCCTGTACCAGAGGGGATGGACGATCATGGCGTATCTCTCCCCAGCAATGCACAACATGAAGAAGATGCTCGCAAACATCCCAGAGGAGTACAGAAAACCTATGAGTTCGTAAAAGGCACCCGAAGGGGACATGCTGAGGATGGCCGGCCGAGCACATATCTGAAGCACATCCGAGATCAGTAGGTTGATGACGTACACCGGCACCACATGGTCGCTCTTGGTCAGGGACAGGAGCCCCCGAATGGCCAAGCACACCACAGGTAGAGCGATGGGTAAGATCACCCAGGTCTGAATTGACATGAAGAAAAATAAGTTATTCAAATCTGTCACGTTGAAGAATTCCAAAAGCTTTTTGTGGAAGCTCTCCATATGTCTTTTTTGTTTGTTCTGCAGTTGGAAGAGAGTGAGCAGATAGGAGAGGTGGGGTCAGTTCAAATGACTCATAAGACAGAGCACGGCCGATGCTAATGAATGAACTTTTAGTCTGTGTGTGTGTGTGTGTGTGTGTGTGTGTGTGTGTGTGTGTGTGTGTGTGTGTGTGTGTGTGTGTGTGTGTGTGTGTGTGTGTGTGTGTGTTTGCACGTGCATGCACACATCTTTCGGTAAGCACAAACATTTACACATTTCCTGACACACCGTATACATAGTTTGTTCTGGCCAGGGCAAACACTCTTCTTTCCTAGATCAGACCCTCCATACTAAGGAGAGATCTACTGTATTATAATTCAACAACTTTTCTAAGTCTGTTTCCTATTTCAGTGAGGAAATGTAATTTTAGTGGTTCCTTATAGCCACTAACTCTGCCTAATCATACACTGGCTAATCTCACCAGTTGGTCCTCCATATTACATCAATTCAATATTTTATGCAGCTACCAGTATTCACTTAAAAAGCTGATAGACACCAAAGAGAAAATTAAAGATCGAATGACATTATGAACCAAAGTGATATCATGAAAAGAGAAGAACAGAAAACTCACCAACGGTCGGAAAGAGTGAAAGGTAAAGAGACCGTCCGACTGAAGTGAAAGATGTCCTCTGCTTTCAGAAGGGGGGGGTGGGGGGGGGGGGGGGGGGGGGGGGGACAGAAATGTTTTCTGAACAAGCGAAACACTCATTAATTATCCTCTGGTTTCATTGAAAGCTGTATAACCTTGTTTGTACCACAACATAATATGATACACATTAGGCTACCAGTATTCATTCTCAGAATTTTTTTAAATTAAATATTGGCAACATAATGCCATCATTACCCTGCAATTAAACTACAATTCAGAGATGTGTACCTGCAATATTGCCCATTGGAAAACTGTGCTATTAATCTGCTATTCCATCTTGTCGCTTGAGATAGCAGAGCATGTTGTATTCACATCATTCTGTTAATATTTTTTCTGGGTTACTTCTCATAAGGGTACCTTAGAGCCAGAGATACGTTTTCAAAAAAGATACAAGACATACGATGAAGGACTTCAAGTTGACATTCAGTTGAGCAATACTTCAGTAGAGGGATAAACAGAGGAGAGGGACGGAAAAACAGAGGGGATCCCATCTGCACCATGCTCCTAAAGTATTGCTCTGCTGATTATCTCTACTGAAACTCATTTGTCTTAGTTGTGTCGTGGATGTTTTTTTAAGCTTATCTTGCACGAACGAAACACATTTGTTTATCTATATTAATATCACAGTATACCTACGATATATTATACCCAGAAACAGAATGTTTTTTTTTCATTGTACCATTTTTAGCATATTTGCTCCTTGGCTTATCTATCAAGCCCTGGAAAAATCATGTTTTAGTGATGTTCGCACGACTTGCCATAAAACTTTTCATGATGAGGTCATCTTAATGTGTGGATACAGTGGCAAAGCTATCATTGGTGTAGATCATGATTGAAACTTGAAACTTGATTCGTGTAGGTCTGAAGTTCGGCCCAGACAGAAAAGTGCCATTTTTCGACGTTTTCAGGGGGTACTTTTCTTACGAGGACAACACTTTGCAACCATATTGCTTTGCGTGCTAAAATATATAGACTTATATCCTAACCCCTACTAGGCCAATGTACAACTTGAAATGTAGAATGTACTGTAGGTCTATGGAGTTTATTATAGCATTTGTTGTGGGGTTGTGGAATAGTGTCTGTTTTCTGGCTTAACACCATGATGGGCAGTATGCATATACAGTCCACAGGAGCAACCAGAGCAATCATAGATTGTGTAGCGGAATGGACGATGTTGTGAGTGGGTGCAATGACTGGGCCAGGACAGAGGGGGAGCTGTGGCGCTGAGAGACAGGAAGTGCCCAGCTTGACAAGATGGCTCCCTATATAAACAGGAAGTTGGTGGTGTTGGGGCCTCTCTTGGTTTCCTTTGTGAAGGGGGTAAGGTTGGTGGTGCACAGATTGTTCTTTTGTGTGCTTGTGCGTGTGAGTGTGAATGTGAATGTGAGTGTGAGTGATGTAACTGTTTGGCTTACCTGTCTAACTTAAATGATCTCCAGTAGCTAGGCTGTGCAACCTGGTAACATGGTCTCGTTGATGGTTATGAGTGCATGCGTGAGTACAGTTTTAATGTGTGATTGGTGTATGATTGGAGTGTATGCGTTATTTCATTTGCTTTTGATTTCTGTCCCATACAGGGTGGCCAACCTGTACTGGGACACTGTGCACCACCAATTACTCCAGCCAGCGGCCCAGCATAGGTAGTTGTTTGGATTTGGGTAATGTGTGTTTTTTATACTTTTAGACATTGTATTTAAACTTAATAAAGATAATTGTAATAATAAAAGTAATTGTATTTAGTAAGGTTTTAAGCTTGTGCATTGTGGGCCACTGGCTGGAGTGAAGAGTCTAGCTGTTCACCAGAGTTATTTCAGGTTTGTTTGTAGTGGTTTTATCCTGATGTTGTTGTAGTGTTTTAACCCTTTTCACACCTAACTCTTGTGTGTCTTTGCAGTGGCTTGTTGTTCACAAGATTGCCATGTTCCCGATGTACGGTGTTAGATGTTGGTGAACAGCTACTCCTCCAACCCTCCTTTTGTCTTCAATGTGTTGCTTGTAATAAAACCCTCAATATTACTGTGAAACTGGCTCATGGCTCTTCAATGGTGTCAACAACATTACTGGTGTTTGAACCTGGTGTTACATCTTTGGCGTAGTCTGCAGCACCGGTGTTTTAAAGTTGTTACATCATTGAGGATGTCTCTAAATCTGAATGAGGGAGGTTTGAGAGACCGAGAGATTTTATGTCTGTGCCGTCTGTATTTCTGTGATGCCCTGTTTTAGAGTCCCGGTTGAAGATTTTGAACAATGGAAACGTTTTGTAAATGTGTTTTAGAATGTTTGCTGTAACTGTTGAAAACTAACTTGATTGATGAATTATCTGCGTAGATGGGGAACTCAACTGCCTCGATGCCAGCCCTGCCTCTGCCCCAGTCACTCACTTGCTCTTCAGTTTTAGGCAACACTCGGACGAGAATGTGAATCTCGGCACTCAGTGTACAGGAGTGCCGGCAAAAGATGGTCGATGACCCGCCTACAACCCGAGATGTGAAGACGGGGAAGCACGTCAGGCCAGATAAGAGGAAGATGGTCATGCTATTGTTGAGCAATGAAGAATGCCCCTTGAAGAACAAGTCTGCCCCTTGTGGTTGTGGGGGATGCTCCAGGTGTCTATACATGGTGTGTGTGTCTCATGCTGACTGGGTACTGGCTCCCAGGTATCGTGGTGCCAGGACAGGGTTGGGAGAGCTTTTTGGGAGAATTGGCCAATGGCTGAAGCCTCCAACCTCCTGGCCACAGCTGAGGGCAGCCAATGGCAACGGGGTCCTGCATCTGTGGTATGGAGTGCTACAGTTGGACGTTGCTGGAAACTGTGCTCCCTCTGAAGTCAAGAAGCAAACACCCATGAACACCTGTGGAGAAAGAGCATTGCTTCACCTCACCAGAGGGCCTTGTGGGCGATGCCCATCTGTCAGGTTGACGCGCTGCAACGGTGACAAGTATTCGTGAGGTGACTGGTTGGGCAGGGCAGCATCCAAGGACTCCTTGGATTTTCGATGGTGACTCCCGTAGAAGAAGCGGCAGCAGCAGATGGACCTGGTCCTGGACCCTCAACTCCAGCAGCAGGCGTGCCGGGATCCACTGCACCGATCTAGTGGTGATCATCTCTGAAAGCATGCTGAGACCAGCCTGAGGACAGGCTGCAGAAAAGTGGAGGGGGATGTAACGGAATGGACGATGTTGTGAGTGGGTGCGATGACTGGGCCAGGACAGAGGGGGAGCTGTGGCGCTGAGAGACAGGAAGTGCCCAGCTTGACAAGATGGCTCCCTATATAAACAGGAAGTTGGTGGTGTTGGGGCCTCTCTTGGTTTCCTTTGTGAAGGGGGTAAGGTTGGTGGTGCACAGATTGTTCTTTTGTGTGCTTGTGCGTGTGAGTGTGAATGTGAATGTGAGTGTGAGTGATGTAACTGTTTGGCTTACCTGTCTAACTTAAATGATCTCCAGTAGCTAGGCTGTGCAACCTGGTAACATGGTCTCGTTGATGGTTATGAGTGCATGCGTGAGTACAGTTTTAATGTGTGATTGGTGTATGATTGGAGTGTATGCGTTATTTCATTTGCTTTTGATTTCTGTCCCATACAGGGTGGCCAACCTGTACTGGGACACTGTGCACCACCAATTACTCCAGCCAGCGGCCCAGCATAGGTAGTTGTTTGGATTTGGGTAATGTGTGTTTTTTATACTTTTAGACATTGTATTTAAACTTAATAAAGATAATTGTAATAATAAAAGTAATTGTATTTAGTAAGGTTTTAAGCTTGTGCATCGTGGGCCACTGGCTGGAGTGAAGAGTCTAGCTGTTCACCAGAGTTATTTCAGGTTTGTTTGTAGTGGTTTTATCCTGATGTTGTTGTAGTGTTTTAACCCTTTTCACACCTAACTCTTGTGTGTCTTTGCAGTGGCTTGTTGTTCACAAGATTGCCATGTTCCCGATGTACGGTGTTAGATGTTGGTGAACAGCTACTCCTCCAACCCTCCTTTTGTCTTCAATGTGTTGCTTGTAATAAAACCCTCAATATTACTGTGAAACTGTATCATGGCTCTTCAATGGTGTCAACAACCTTACTGGTGTTTTGAACCTGGTGTTACAATTGACCAATACTATATGACATGATGTAGGCCTAAATCTTTATATACGGTTATGATGTTGTGTTTGGTGCCCCCTAAGACAATCACAGACATTGCACCGGACATACAGACAGACAGACAGACAGACACTAGGTAGGCTAACGTTATAGTATTGTAGAAGAGCCATACGATGTACGATGTACATTACATTTCCATTTTTTACACATGTTGGAGTTTATATATATATATATATATATATATACGCCTATAAACCCCTGTCTGGCTTGATGTCAGACCATCATAAAAGACAAACACATAGACAACACGTAATTTTTTTAAATACATATTTATTCAAGAGTGTGAAGAAAAGTATGCAAAGTCTTTAATAGCCTATATACGCATGTGTGTGTATGTGTGTGTGTGTGTGTGCGTGTGCGTGTGCGCGTGCGCAAGAGTGCACGGTTGTCTGTATGTAAGTACTGTATGTATGTACTGTATGTATTCATATACATAGGCCTATGAAAAATAAAAGAGGACATTTAAGGAAAAGTAAACTACATGTGAAAACCAAAATGTCCACAAATATTAATAAACGTTAATGATACGCACAGTTTCACACTATATCACACATATTTTAAGTTCAAATGACTATGATCAAAAAGTAGACACAAGCTCTAGAAAAGGTAAATCAGAAGGACACTGTAAAAGGTAAGAGTGACACATTTCTACAAATCCATCACTTCGAACTGTTGAAAGAATCAATCAAATACAAAGTTCTTACAAATAGCATGTCCAAGAAATATTTTCACTTAGAGTGAACATGGCACTACACAAGCATGCATCCCCACAGGACATGTAATGAGTTCAGCAATAAAAAAGTAAACAGAGGTGTCATAGTCAAAAATATGTAAATTCATGATGTTAAATCAACACCAGTACATTGTTGCATTGACTGACTGACTGATCTTATAATAGATAAAGAACAAATATAAAATAATACGAATAGAGTGAAGATACAAGGTTTCTGATGTCTAACATGATATGATATTACACGTTACCAGTTATTGTACATATTGAGATGGAGACAGTGTAACACTGACCCCTTAAAGTGTTATTGAAAAGTAAAAACCCTGCCTCAAACTTGACTCAAACATTTCAGGATCAGCTGATTGCTGTGACCTGTGTCCAAATTCTACATTTGACACCCCAGAAAATAATAACAATATTTTCAATGCAATAGGCCTATCTAACAAAAGGAACATTTAAACTCACTCAGCGTTTGTAGTCTTTTAGCTATTTGAGGAGAGTGCTGTTGCAATAGTAGGCTACCCTATCCTATCATGTCGCTAATCCACATACTGCAAATCTACAAGCAATCCCATTTACATAATGTTCACCTTGATTCAGCGTCTTACTACCACACTGTCTCTTAATAGTTCAATATTTTCTCTACTAAATAAGTATGTCTAAGACAATATTTACAACAATGTGCCACAAGCCCACAACTATGCTCGTGATCCATAAAATTTAATCATATTTTTTGTGAACCTCCCTTGAGTACAATTAAATTGTGAATTGTCTTAGTATAGTGGTGAATTGTTACCATTGGGTGCGGGGCGAAATTAGTGTGGAGAGCTTAATTGGCTGGAGGCACGCAGCTGATTGGGCTCACCTGTGCGTGAGGCTTGATATGGACCTACAGGTGGTAATCAGCGAGAGACGCGGGGGGACTCGAGACGCCGAGGCGCGCGGTCGGACACAAGGGGTGACGAATTGTGCTGGTCGCGGTCAATAGGATCACCGCCGGTGAAGATAGTCTATGGGGGGCATTTAGTCTAGGCTGTGTTATTAATGCATTAGGTCCGCCGCTGTGCCCGGCGTCCTCACCAGAAGAGTGTCTGTTGCCAAAGAACCCGCTACCTGTTTGTGTGCTACGCGCTGGTCCTGGACACTATTACCAGCGCGAGCCCGCTACCTGCTTATGCTCAAGAGCCACAAACTTTATTGCAGTGAGACTCTGATTGCACATAGGCCAGGTGCAGAGCCCGGCTCGGGGGCGCGCGCCAATTGACTGCTGGACGCTGCCTAGTCCTGTGGACAACCAGACCCCAGGAAGGGGTCTTGAGGAAAACAGATAAGTTCCTCTTTTACGCATCGAACATTGTGTGTGTGTGCATGTGTGAATGTGTGTGTTGTTTTTATGGGAGGGTCGGAGTAGCAGTGGACTTGAACCTGGGGCTGGGGGGGAAACCTGTGCACCTGATTTGAACACTATAGTGTGTAATTGTGTGCTGTGGGTTGGATACCTGACGTTCACTGTAATGCAGTGATTTTGCCATGTCTTTGCTTGCTGTGAATTGCTAGTTGAATGACCAGTTTTGCTGTGACGTTTTGCCGTGACCATAAGGGGTTATTGTTTGCTGTGCTGCACTCTTGTGGGAGGGTTCTGTCTCAGTCACCGTAGTTTAAGTTGCGCTGACCCGCTCTGACCAATGCCCGTTTTATTTATGTGTGCTAATAATAATTAATGAAATAAAGCTGTACTTTGACTTCCATAACTGAAATGACTGCTGTGTTCTGATTCCTCTGGGTAACTGCTCGTGTGATCCCTCCTTAAACCAATAATTATTACAGTATTTACGTACTGCGGGTTGTGTTGTTCACCAGTGGAGGATTCATCACAGTACTTTCCAGCTGACTGCGTCTGCTACATCGACAACATGGCAGGCAGGGTGAACTCCTTGTCCCCATGAACACATAAAGCACAGGATCCGCCACAAGGTTAAGGGAGAGAAGTGCAGTGGTCGTTACCGCCACACACTGAAATGAATAGTCTGTGAACACCCAGGGACATGAGCACATGAGCAGTGTCACTATTATGTGTGGCAAGAAGAAAGCAGTGTAGATGATCAGGACGAGGGCCAGCATTCCCATGATCCTCCTCTGTTCACGTGGAGAGATGGAAATGGACTTGGAGAGAGCCCTCCAGGTCTCCACAATGAAGAATATGACGAATGGATAGGGAAGAAGGCACAGAACACACCAGATAACAAGCACTGTGTCCACCCCAATGATATTGTTCACAGTTCCTAACACAATCATACCGAATGAAATAAAAGTGACCATCCACACAGTCATAGAGCAGAGAATTGACTTTTTGATAGTCCGGTAAAACCTGTACCACAGGGGATGGACGATCATGGCGTATCTCTCCCCAGCAATGCACAACATGAAGAAGATGCTTGCATGCAGTCCAGACATATAGAGGAAAGCAACCAGCTCATAAACGACACCAGAAGGCGTCATGCTGAGGTAGATTGGTCTGCCACACATCTGAAGCACATCAGAGATGAGCAGGTTGATAACATACACTGACACCACATGGTCACTCTTGATCACAGGCTGCAGCCCCCGAATGGCCAAGCACACCACAGGTAGAGCGATGGGCAAGATCGCCCAGCTGTGAATTGACATGAAGAAGTTCATGTCATTTATATCTGTCACGTTTAAGAACTCCAAGGCCTTGATGTGAAATGCTTCCATAAGTTTTTTTCTTCTTCTGAGTTTCTTCTGTAGCCACAGCGTGAAGAGAGAGAGGGGGGGGGGAAGGAGAGATTGAGTCATTTAAAAAAAGAGTCACACGAAAGACACCAACACCAGCTCAAATGTATGAACTGAAACTTTTATCAGCTCATGAATTTGCTTGTGTTTACTCTTGCATTTGCCGACTATATTTGACACAGTGTCAGCGAATAACGCTCATACAATCAACACAAAAACAGCACAAGGTCTGATCAAGTGAAACATCAAGAATATAGGAATATAGGAGCGAACTCACCAACTGTTTGAGAGAGTGGAGGGAAGTGAGACTGTACAAGCCGGAGTGGAAGATGTTCTCTAGAAGGGGCTGAAACAGTTTGTTTGCTGAACAAGCCAAACACCCATTTATTATAATCTGGCTCTGCTGCAAGCCTCATAACCTTGTTAGCAACGCAATGGATACAGATGGTTGACTCATAAAAAAAGCATTTAAATTCATCCAATGTTACCATTAGCCTACAATACGTAAGTGAAGAGCCATTTAGCAAGATCCATTATATCCAAAAATAATCAAAATCTGTTTTGTTTTATGCTCAAGTTAGAACAGAATCACAATTGAATTTGACAAGCAATAATGAAAAATGAAATGGAGCGAGGGAGAGAGAGAGAGAGAGAGAGAGAGAGAGAGAGAGAGAGAGATGTGAGTAGATTCGTGAGGTTTGGGTTAAAGGAGAATTCCAGCCCATTGGAACATGTGGTTGTATTGCCCAGATGCTCACGCTACCCTGGTCTTGTAAGTACTTGATGAGATCCTGATAGTGGGGGGCTTGGTTTGTTCACATTTTTTTGGAATGTCTTAAGATACTCCAAATATCATCCAAGACATTTCTACTGTGTTGGGGTGCCTGTTGGTGTTGCATTGGTTTTGGGACAATATTTGGAGTAAGTTAAAGTGATACTCTGGGATTTTTGAAAAAGGACCAATTCCTAGTGTGTGATTGTAGACGTGTAGAGACACTTTCTTTTGATATTCCAAGCAGTCCTTGTAATTCTGGTGATTACTGGTGCTAGGCTAGAGCAAGTGAATGACAATTTTGTGGCCTATTACAAAATCTTTATGATGCTCAGTGGACAAAGCACAACAAATAATAAATTATTATGGCAGACACTCAATATACAGTAATTGTCTGAATACCGATGGAGATGAAAAAGACCTGGTATGGAATTAATTGTTGAATGTTGAAGGTTTTTCTCAGGAGCGGAGGAACTTTATGTTTCTATTGTAAGTTGTAATGTAACCAGCTCACTTCAATAGGGAATCGCCAGAGACATAGTAGGTAGCTCTTGCTCCACTGCCTTTCGATTGATGGATTAAAAACCCAGCATGGTAAATCATTGTGCATAATACCACAGCTGGTCTACAAATACCTATTCCAACCATAACAATCCTAGAGGGAAACCGAAAAGTTTTCACTGCTTTCCACCAGAAGATCCTGAAAGAACGGAACTCCACCAAGCTGTCAAACTGAAGTCCACTGCTGCTGCTCAGGTATAAACACGAGGTTGGTTTATCAATAAAATCATTCAATCGACTCAGACACTCTATCAGTCATTATCACGATCAGTATAACACTGTAAGTTAATTTGCTTCTTGCACTTTGTGGACTGAGAGTATAATACCATTTTAGTGACGGGCTTCACAAAGGCCATTTTTCACTTGCACTAGCCTAGCACCAGTGACCCCTGGAATTACAAGGACTGCTTGGATATGAAAAAAGTCTCTCTAGCCTACACATCTACAATACTCAGATTAGGATCTTATGTAAAAAAAATCCCAGAGTATCACTTAGAATTTTCTTTTAATGTAAACAAACCATTCCCCCTTTATAAAGGCAAGGATCTCGGAAAGGGCTGAACAAAAAATATGACGTCATCAGGTACAAGTCAAGGATAGCGTGAGCAATACAGCTGATGTCAGCAAGAGTTCTCATAATTTTTTTAGTCTCAGTATCTCATGTACATCTCTCTAGTCATCATGAACTCACAGTGTTCCGTGAAATGAACACTGCCCTTTTCAACACAAAATCTGTGGCAGTTTTAGAGAGAACATTTTGTGATGGAAGTCACTAAAGTGCTTTCTGTGATGGGCCCACATTAGTGTCTTCTCTATGTTCCCAAAGATCTATCCTACAGTCTTGTTCCAATTTATGTTCTATGTTTCATCTCAACTATTTTCTCATTTCAAACATTTTTCATAAAACATTTCTCGGCTGACAGGTTGGGTTTAGGGAAAAGTATTTCAGCACCATGAGGTTACTCTTTTGATGATAGAAGACCATACTGTTGTGTGAATGTATAGAAAGTACTTCCGTGACCCCATCATGGAATTTTGGCAACTGCCACAAATTGTGTCCTAAGAGTTCATGTCACGGAATTCTGTGCGATCAGGTTGTTCCAGTGCTGGTCGTGTTCACCAGTGGAGGATTCATCACAGTACTCTCCTGCTCTTCCTGGTGACTGCGTCTCCTACATTGACAACATGGGATGGATGGTGAACTCCTTTTCCCCATGAACACATAAAGCACAGGATCCGCCACAAGGTTAAGGGAGAGAAGTGCAGTGGTCATCGCAGTCAGGCATTGAAACGAGTAGTCTGTAAACATCCAGGGACATGAGCTCATTAGCAGTGCCACTATGATGTTGGGCAAGAAGAAAGCAGTGTAGATGATCAGTACGAGAGCTAGCATTCCCATGATCCTCCTCTGTTCACGTGGAGAGATGGAGATGGACTTGGAGAGAGCCCTCCAGGTCTCAACAATGAAGAATAAGGCAAACGGATAGGGAAGAAGACACAGAACACACCAGATAACAAACACTGTGTCCATTCCAATGATATTGTTCACAGTTCCTAACACAATCATACCGATTGAAATAAAAGTGACCATCCACACAGTCATAGAGCAGAGAATTGACTTTTTGATAGTCCGGTGAAACCTGTACCACAAGGGATGGACAATCATAGCGTATCTCTCCCCAGCAATGCACAACATGAACAAGATGCTTGCAAGCAACCCAGAGCAACACAGGAAAGAAATCAGCTCAAAAACGACACCTGAAGGTGACATACTAAGGCTGATTGGTCTGCCAAACATCTGAAATACATCCGAGATGAGCAGGTTGATGACATACACTGGCACCACATGGTCGCTCTTGATCACAGGCAGGAGTCCCCGTATGGCCAAGCACACCACAGGTAGAGCGATGAGCAAGATCATCCAGGTGTGAACTGACATGAAGAACTTGAAGTCATCTGTATTGGTCACGTTTAAGAACTCCAAAGTCTTGATGTGAAATCCTTCCATTGGTGTCTCCTTCAGAGAGTCTTTCGCAGTCTCAGCAGTCCAGTACAGCGGGAAGAGAGTCTGAAGGAGGGGAGATGGGGTCATTAAAAAAATCACACAAAGGAGACCAACACCGACTCAACCGTATGAACTGAGGCTTTTATCTGGTGTGTGTGTGTGTGCGTGCGCGCGCGCACATGTGGCACATGTGTGCTTTTGTTTGTACACACAATGGCACATCTCCTGATGCACGGTTTATGTACACAATTGTCACAGCAAGAACTCTGTAGGCTATAACACTGTTTTGAGAGATATTAACAGATAATTCAGCAATTTGGTTGTCTCTTATTTTACTCCACGTGAAGAAGTGGTTTGTCAGTAATTTCTTATATCCGCCCAATCTCAGTTTGCTCATGCATTTTCTGGTTAAATTTGACACAGTGTCAGCGAATAATGCTCATACAATCAAAACAAAACAGCACAAGGTCTGATCAAGTGAAACATCAAGACTATAGGAATATAGGCGCGAACTCACCA
Source organism: Engraulis encrasicolus (assembly GCF_034702125.1). Taxonomy (NCBI): domain Eukaryota; kingdom Metazoa; phylum Chordata; class Actinopteri; order Clupeiformes; family Engraulidae; genus Engraulis; species Engraulis encrasicolus. The sequence goes on along the minus strand of NC_085880.1, from coordinate 11,727,521 downwards.
ACTGTTTGGGAGAGTGGAGGGAAGTGAGACCGTACCAGCCGGAGTGGAAGATGTTCTCTAGAAGGGGCTGAAACAGTTTGTTTGCTGAACAAGCCAAACACCCATTTATTATAGTCTGGCTCAGCAGAAAGCCTCATAACCTTGTTAGCACTGCAATGGATACTGATTGTTCATTCATTAAATTAAAAAACATTTAAATTCATCCAATTTTACCATTAGCCTAAGATAACTGCGGAGCTATTTTCCAAAGTCCATTATATCCAGAGAGAGAGAGAGAGAGAGAGAGAGATGTGAGTAGAGTTGTGAGGTCTGGGTTAAAGGAGAATTCCAGCCCATTTTAACTTGTGGTTGTATTGCCCAGACCCTCACGCTACACTTGTCTTGTAAGCACTTGACAAGATCATGATAGTGGGAGCTCGGTTTGTTTACATATTTTTTTGGAATGTCTTACTCCAAATATCATCCAAGATATTTCTGCTGTGTTGTGTGGGCCTGTTGGTGTTGCATTGGTATTGGGACAATATTTGGAGTATGTATGGGATTTTTGACATAGGACCAATTCCTAGTTAGTGAGAGTATTGAGGACGTGTAGAAACCCCGTTTTGATATTCCAAGCAGTCCTTGTCATTCTGGTGGTTACTGGTGCTAGGCTAGTGCAAGTGAATGGCTTTTTGTAGCCTGTTACTAAATCTTTGTGATACTCAGTCCACAAAGCACAAAAATCATCTATTATTAATGGCAGACAGTCAATGTACGTAATTGTCGGAATACTGATGGAAATGTAAATGACCTGGTATGGAATGATTTGTTGCATGTTGAGGGACTTTACGTTGCTGCAGTCAGTTGTAATGTAACCAGCTCACTTCAACAGGGGATCAACAGAGACAATGTAGTACCTAGCTCTAGCTCCACTACCTTTCGATTGATGGATTAAAAACTCAGCATGGTAAATCATTGTGCATAATACCACAGCTGGTCTACAAATACCCATCCCAACCATAACAATCCTAGATGGAAACCGAAAAGTTTTCACTGCTTTCCACCAGAAGATCCTGAAAGAATAGAACTCCACCAAGCTGTCAAACAGAAGTTTGCTGCTGCTGGTTAAATCAATAATCATTCAATCGACACAGACACTCTATCAGACATTATTATCACTATCAGTATAGCACGGTAAGTTAATTTGCTTCTGGCGCTTTGGGGACTGGGTACATGTCCGTAACTACCATTGAGGACACCGAGGGCATGTGCTCTGTATTTTTTTTTTCAGTAACGTAAAATGTATCTATTGATGAAAAACAATATATGATCAACAATGATAAATTCAGTCTATACTGTATACGCCAACCCCATTTATCCTCAAGGCAGTGATTAATAAAAACAAACTTAATAGTTTGACTGAAGTTTTTGAAGCATTCTAAATGTGCAGTATGCAGTACAGCATGCAGTATTTAACCCCGGTGTTTGAAAATGTCTGGGTACGGCCCTGATTGAGTTTACAGTGCCGCCAGTTAGTATTGGCACCCTTGAAGCTTAAGCACATTATGGGACATATCTCCAGACAACAAATAATAAGGTCAACCATGATTGTTCTATAGATAGCTTGTGGCTGATGCGAAATGTAGAAAAATATAAACAGCAATGAATACTAAACTACGAGAGGGAAAACATTGAAGAAGGTAAAGCTCCTGGAATCACTGGTATTGGCACCCTTTACTGGATACCATTGTGGAAACCTAATTTGAATATGGTAGATAACAAATGGGAATCACCTTTGACAAATTGCTTTTGGCCCATAGGACATGAACTAGGCAAGGATTTTTTAGATTTGTGTTTTAAATAGCCACCTGTTACATCTTGTGCATCTTTGACAAATGTGAAGACAGATGGGCTGCCTGAGGACACCACAAATACAATAATTGGCAAAAACATCACATTCAAATAATTAAAAGGTCATCTTAACCCTGTGAGACCTGAACCATGAAAGCAATGAGAGAAAATTCAGTTTTTTTGGAATTTGCTTCAATAATGGTCCCTTATAAGAAATGTAAAAAAAAAATCAAAATTTTGTTAAGGTCACTGAGATATTTAATGCATCATATATGATGTATCAGGCTTTAATGGATCAGGATTTCAGGATTTCATGACCATTCAAAAATTACTTTTAATGCATTTACAACTTTTTTTTAATTTAAAAAAGTTGTCAGACAATTTAATTTGAGGATTATCTTTAAATATTTAGTGAGATCCTGCCATTTTTTAAAGCCTATCCTTGTTTTAGCAGGACCATATTTTACATTTCCCACAGCCTGGTTGGGTACTTTTTTAAAATCTATGTAAAAACATAGCTGATCGACTGCTTAACAACCTATTTATGAGTGTAATATAGATCATTATTCATTTTTGATGTGGAATTTGAATATATGGGTCCATTACTACAATTGGACCATTTCTCCATTCACTTCAATGCATTTTTTACGAGATCATAATTTCAACATTTTGCATTACATTTTCAAAGTTGCAAGTAAAACCTGTTTCTTAACCCTATCGCGCCGGACGCATCATATATGATGCATCAAATTCAAAGCCCTCTCCACGCTGACACACAAAAAAATGGATCTCAAAAACATCCTGCGTGTCATTTCCAAACGTCCTGCAGTACACGGAAACCGCCACAAGAGAGCAGCGGTCAACAAAAGTTGATCACAGCTCGGCGAAAAATGCAAAAATGGAGTAGAAGCGGTTTCCCTGACCGACGCTGAGATATCGTCAAATTGCAAAAGGTTTGTGTACAAATTTCCGAAATATAACTCTACATCCTTTAATTTGAACACTTGCTTTGTGCAATTAATCAAGGAAGAGTTTATATTTTTACACCGTGTTGCAGAGAGATCGTGCTAAAACTGATGAAACAAATAAGCACCATCCGGCGGTGGCAGGAAGTCAGCCATCAATGCATTTGCTCCATAGGGAAACTTACAAAGCATACCACGACGATCGTTTAACAAAACACACAAGTTGTTTTACTTCAAGACAAAGATATTGCCTTAAGAAACAGGTTTTACTTGCAATTTTGAAAGTGTAATGCAAAATGTTGAAATTATGATCTCGTAAAAAATGCATTGAAGTGAATGGAGAAATGGTCCAATTGTAGTAATGGACCCATATATTCAAATTAAACATCAAAAATGAATAATGATCTATATTACACTCATAAATAGGTTGTTAAGCATTCGATCAGCTATGTTTTTACATAGATTTTAAAAAATTACCCAACCAGGCTGTGGGAAATGTAAAATATGGTCCTGCTAAAACAAGGATAGGCTTAAAAAAATGGCAGGATCTCACTAAATATTTAAAGATAATCCTCAAATTAAATTTTCTGACAACTTTTTTAAATTAAAAAAAGATGTAAATGCATTAAAAGTCATTTTTCAATGGTCATGAAATTGGAATTTTCATTCCCTTTAAAGCCTGATGCATCATATATGATGCATTAAATATCTCAGTGACCTTAACAAAATTTAGATTTTTTTTTTTACATTTCTTATAAGGGACCAATATTGAAGCAAATTCCAAAAAATTAGAATTTTCTCTCATTGCTTTCATGGTTCAGGTTTCACAGGGTTAAGGCAATATCTTCGTCTTGAAGTAAAACAACTTGTGTGTTTTGTTAAATGAAAGTCGTGGTATGCTTTGTAAGTTTCCCGCCGGATGGTGCTTATTTGTTTCATCAGTTTTAGCACGATCTCTCTGCAACACGGTGTAAAAATATAAACTCTTCCTAGATTAATTGCACAAAGCAAGTGTTCAAATGAAAGGATGTAGAGTTATATTTCGGAAATTTGTACACAAATCCTTTGCAATTTGACGATATCTCAGCGTCGGTCAGGGAAACCGCTTCTACCCCATTTTTGCCTTTTTTTCGCTGAGCTGTGGTCAACTTCTTGTTGACCGCTGCTCTCTTGTGGCAGTTTCCGTGTACTGCAGGAGGTTTGGAAATGACACGCAGGATGTTTTTGAGATCTATTTTTTTTGTGTCAGCGGGGAGAGGGCTTTGAATTTGATGAATCAAATATGATGCGTCCGGTGCGATAGGGTTAAAAGACCCTGGTATACCATTTCCAACGCTATGTTGTGTTATTCAGAAATCTGCCAAACAGCTGTTAAGATCATCCTTGGATGTGGGGTTAAGGGAAGAAATGATGATAGAAGTCTGTGGAAGTCGGTGCAAATAATGACAAAACACAGGGTCTAACATCTACAGACCTGAAGGTCAACTTTGAACTGTTTTGGGAAGTTTTTTTCAATAAGCATCACACGTTAAACACTACACAAAGTTTTGGTTTTTGGTTGGAGTCAAAGGCAGACCACATTGCTTCATGAAAGTCATAAAAGGGAACACCTGAAGTCTGTATAAGAGAATACAGGGAAAACACAGCCATTTTATGAATGTTTAAGGTCAGATAATAGCACAGCTTTTCAGTGATGCACACAAACAGCATGTTTGCATATTCTGCAAGAAAGTCTTTAAGGAAAAGAACACCCTACCAAAAATCAAGCATGGTGTCAGATCTATAATATTATGTTACCCCATTGATGCATTAGGTATTGGAGGCTTTGACCATATCACAGGTATCATGACAGGCATCACAGGTATCATCATTTACAGGAAAATGTGTAATCATTGTACATGTGCAAGAACACTTGGTTTGAGGTGAAGATCATGTTCACTCCAGCAAGACAAAAACCCAAAGCACACATCCAAATGCACACATCAAAATGCCACTAGAGAAGTGCAAGAAGCTCGTAGATGAATACCAAAACCTTTGGAGGCTGCTTTTGCTGTCTAATGGTGGGAGACCAATCTGTTAAGGAGGGGTGCCAATATTCATGGACATGCCCTTTTTCATGTTTTTGCTTGAAATTACTAAATGCATTTGGAAAAAAATACTTTGCTATTCTAAATATCTTAGGACATTCAATTAAAATATCCTGTTGGCAAAAGTTGTTTATATTTTCATTCATTTATGGATATACTGCACATTTTGTAAATAAAATTAAGGGGTGCCAATACTAACTGGTGGCGCTGTCTAACCATTTTAGTGACCGGCTTCACAAAGGCCATTTTTCATTTGCACTAGCCTAGCACCAGTGACCCCTGGAATTACAAGGACTGCTTGGATATGAAAAAAGGTCTCTCTAGCCTACACATCTACAATACTCGGATTAGGGTCCTGTGTATCGCTAAGGCTTTTCTTTTTAATGTAAACAAAACATTCCTTCCATTATAATGGCAAGGATCTCAGAAAGGGCTGAACAAAAAATACCACGTCATCAGGTACAAGTCAAGGGTAGCGAGAGCAATAAAGCTGATGTCAGCAAGAGTTCTGATTAAATTGTTAGTCTCAGTATCACATGAACATCTCTCTAACCAACATGAACTCACAGTATTCTCTGAAATTAACACTGCCCTTTGCAACACAAAATCTGTCACAGTTTTAGAGAGACCATTTTGTGATGAGAGTCACGGAAGTGCTTTCTGTGATACAGAAGTGTCTTCTCTATGTTCCCAAAGATCTATGTTCAGACAGTCTTGTTCAAACTTATGTTATGGCTATGTTCTATTCTGTTCTGGTTCATCTTAAGTATTTTCTCATTTCAAACATCTTTCATAAACATTTCTTAGCTGACAGGTTGGGTTTAGGGAAAGGTATTTCAGCACCATGAGGTTACTTTTTGATGATAGACCATACTGCTGTGTGAACGTATAGAAAGTATTTTCGTGACCCCCATCATGGAATTTTGGCAACTGACACAAATTTTGTGTTCTAAGAGTCTGTGCTCATGTCACGGAATTCTGTGCGATCAGGTTGTTCCAGTGCTGGTAGTGTTCACCAGTGGAGGATTCATCACAGTACTCTCCTCCTCTTCCTGGTGCCTGCGTCTGCTACATTGACAACATGGGATGGATGGTGAACTCCTTTTCCCTATGAACACATAAAGCACAGGATCCGCCACAAGGTTGAGTGAGAGAAGCGCTGTGGTCATCGCAGTCAGGCACTGAAACTGAGTGAGCCAGCATTCCCATGATCCTCCTCTTTTGACGTGGAGAGATGCAGATGGACTTGGAGAGAGCCCTCCAGGTCTCAATGAAGAAGAATAAAGCAAACGGATAGGGAAGAAGACACAGAACACACCAGATAACAAACACTGTGTCCACCCCAATGATATCTTTCATAGTTCCTAACACAATCACACCGAGTGAAATAAAAGTAACTATCCACACAGTCATAGAGCAGAGAATTGACTTTTTGATAGTCCGGTGAAACCTGTACCACAGGGGATGGACGATCATGGCGTATCTCTCCCCAGCAATGCACAACATGAAGAAGATGCTCTCGAAGATCCCTGAGGATTACAGGAAAGCAATCAGTTCAAAAACGACACCTGAAGGCAACATACTGAGGCTGATTGGTCTGCCAAACATCTGAAGCACATCAGAGATGAGCAGGTTGATAACGTACACTGGCACCACATGGTCGCTGTTGATCAGGGACAGGAGCCCGCATATGGCCAAGCACACCACAGGTAGAGCGATTGGCAAGATCACCCAGTTGTGAACTACTATGAAGTTGAAGTCATTGTAACCAAGTGGAACTTTAGATGTTAAATTCCCTAAAATAATAATCAATGTTGATAACTGTAATTGCACGACTACGCCACTGGGGGACTTCCACCCCAGAATATATTTTGATTTCAACCAGTAAAGGCACAACAGGTTTGGATAAATGGGACAGAGATGTGGAGTTCTTGTTGCAAAAATAAAATATATTTTCTTTATTGACAGAGTTAAAATAACAAACAAACCAAACACAAAGTTCCTGCACCGCCTAAATAAAAGCACATAAGGTGCCGATAGAAGACAGAGGGGGAGATCAGAGTGGGGTTGGCTGCCCGAACTACAAAACCCGGCACCCAAGACAGGTCAGCCGTGTCTAGAAGATGCCTATGGATAAACACTCGTAAAGGCGCATAGGCATTATACTCGAAGTAAGTGATTCAATCAGTGTGTCTACCCACTACAAGCAAGTGATCAACATCGAATTTTCACACCACGCAGGTGAGCCCTTTAAAGGCGAGCACTTCACTACACTACAAGGTGCACAAAGAGAAGACACAGAGACCTGCCCTGGAAGGGGCTGGACTAATCGTAGGCTAGCCTACTACAACTGGGGGCAGCCAAACCCAAGAGAGAGAGGGGGGGGGGGCAGCGGAAGGCGGCCGGAGAAAAGTAAACAAACAAAACTACTAAAATAAACAGAAAGGTAAAACTAAAACTGGGCAAAACAGCGGTGGACAGTCTGCCCACGATGTACAGAAAGCCCCGAACCCTCGATGGCTCACTCTGGGTTAACATTGAACAAACAATTAGACACTGTACATTACATGTAGTCTATTTTGCATAGCAAGATCCAAACAGAATGTTCACACATACCTCAATGTGAATGGACAGCATGAGAGCCCACAAACAATCCGGGCACCATGGACTTTACCGGCAAACCAGACAATGAAGTTACGTAAGGGTTAACGTTCGGCGAGAAGGTCGCTACCGTGGAATAGCAGCACGACAGAGAGAATCTTTAGACCCCGACGCGGAGCGGAGGGGTCTTGTTCTCTCTGAAGTGCTGCTATTCCACGGTAGCGACCGACTCGCCGAAAGTTAACCCGCTTATTATATGGATATACTTAAATGATTCACACATGGCGGGGACATTTCTTTAGGCCTATTTAATGTTAAGTCTATTATAGTTTTTAATGTCAAAAGATTGTTGCTGCGCAAAACAAAACAGTGCCGTTGTGGAACACCGCTAGGCAACAGCTAGGTAGCCAGGACAATAGGTGTTGTCTATCACAGCAGCTGATTAGAGTCTTGTTGAAAAGTCGCTTTAGCAATGAAAAGTCTTGTTGCCATTGACAGCGGTCTGTTATAGACCAACCCGTCCGTTATCGAAAAATAACAGACGTGCGAACGTTGGGGAGCCCCGTTGAAATGAATGGAGCATTCGGCCGATGACGTCACAACCATATAATAACGAAAAATAACAGACGTGCAAACGTTGGGGAGCCCCGTTGAAATGAATGGAGCATTCGACCGATGACGTCACACCATATAATAACGTAAGTTAACATAGTGAATACAACATTCAAACTGTAGTGTTCAGATCGAAACACTGGTTTACATACTGTTTGTGAACACATACCTCAGCACAGGAGCAGGGTGAGCTGCATACAAGTCAGACGCCACAGGTCTCTGGCTATGCCTACTTGGGCACCAGCGACAAGAGGACCGGGAATACCCTCCTCGAATACCCGAATATCGGGAGAGCTCCTACGAGCTTACCTGTTCCCACCATTTTTATAAAAACAATGGCATAATAGCCACTTAGTGATTAGCCAGTCAGCTGCTAGCTGAGACCCCGTGACGTCACCAGGGTATGGAAGCTGCCATAGGACACATTTCCCCCACACTGACAGTTCACACTGTTACATCATCACTGTCAGTCACGTTTAAGAAATGTAAGCAGGGGCTGTTCACTCGCGGAACTTGCTACTAGCCACAACTGGCTAACCCTAACCACGGGACAGTGCAAAATGAATGGGTGTCGATGGAGTTTTTTACCATTATAATTTTTGTGATTTTTTGGTATAATTTTTTGTCCTGAAATATTAATATTAAGTTCGAAGCTAGAAATAATAAGACCCCATTTGAGTAGCGTTTCGATTATTTTGCGCCACTAGATTATTATATACTGGGTCACAAAGCTCAATTTTTATGGGGCCAAACCCATAAACATTAGCACGATGCTAGCGAGTACAGGTTGAAATCTTCTAACCTGCTGTAAAACTACACACCTGAACGATTTGTCAATACAGCCTAGGGGTGGGCGATATGGGCAAAAAAAATATCTCGATAAGTTTTAGAATTTTCACGATAACGATAAGTTGACGATAATTTCCAAAAAACACTTGCAAAAACCAGTAGGGCCTATTTCAGGGGGGGGGGGGGGGGTAATCAATGTGTTTGAATTTTACTGTATAGGAATTTGGCAGGGCAGGGTGAGTAAAGCAGATAATTTGTAGGCCTATGTAGCCTAAAGTGCATGTTACCAAGAGGTCTGCATAAATGATGGCATGTCTACACTAGGCTACATCACAAAGCATGGCAGTATAACAAAGCTACACATTTATGCTGTCTATTATTTGTGCATGATTCCAGACAAATTTCAATTCTGCACTGGAGGTAGTAGTGTTGCATTTGTGTTGTAACTGGGGAGGGACAGAGAGTTGGGAGAAATGCTGTGCTGAAGAGCTTTTGAATTTAATAACATGCATATGCTCTGGTCTGTAAAGTAATACTTCATCACTTGGCATGAAAACATATCCATGTAAATAAAAAATAGTTTTATAATGTATTGCTTATGATTCTGTTAGATGACAGCCATTTTTGACTGGAAACAGTACATGGATAGGAAACTAGGGCAGCTGCAAATTGCATGTGTTGAATTTCACACATTGTAATTTAACTCACTGCACCAGTCTAACTTAACAGTACTTGTCCACCTAAGCAGTTATGCCATCTGTATGCAGGTGGGTGTTTGAGTAGTGAGTGAGTAACAGCCACTAATAGTTGTAGAGAACAACATTGCTTAGCCTAGTTCGCTAACTAGCATGCTAACTAGCGATTTCTCAGACCAGAGACAAAGCTATTTATCTTCCTAACTATTTGGCTTTCCATAATCACAGACGGTTGCTAAGTAAAGCACATAGTTTCAAAACGCCCTCAGCACCATGCAATGGCTGGTTTAGTGGTTGAATTCCTCATGTAAATCCACCATTTGGATAACAGCAACTCTCCTCCAGTGCCCAGCAGCAGAAATGCTGTCTGTGCACGAGTGAGTGACACGAAATTTCTCTCTCTTGTCTGGCAAAACGCTGCAGCCCGCCCCCCTCAGCGCTGTCTGCTCATTGGTTCACAGACTTTTTTCTCCAGTTCACAACTACATTACTATTGGCTGAAAGGCTTGGCTGTCGTCATTGTCTGAATGAGTCCTGTCACAGCGATTTTGTTGATTTTAGCGTCTTCATAAAAATATCTCGATATTGCAAAATTACTCATCGTCAAAACAACATTTATGATAACTTCGCAGACGGTATATATCGCCCACCCTTAATACAGCCTATTGTTAAACAACAGTCATAGTGCTTACCAGGAATGTTTTGTTGATAATATTTGTGACTGGAAATGGCAGTAGCAATGTATTTAGCATGGGTTCCCCTTTCCATTCCATACATTTTCCCACATGAAGGACTGGCCTACGCTCGTTACTGCAGTATGCATGCAAAGCTAACTGGCTACAATGGGAACCAATGAGACTGAGCCTTCTCCCTGTGTTCTAATTTCTCTGATGTAAGCTTTAGCGTGAAGTTCTGCCAGAAAGGCGAGACGGTACCTATCTGTAGTCATCGACTAATTATCCACTCCCTACTCTCAGTTCGGGGTTCCCCCACTACGTCACTCATTAGCCTCTCCCTGCAGCCAATAGGATGTCTGTGCGCTTCATTAAATGTCTTCTGTCTGCTTCCGCCCTTTGCTACTCAGAGAACGCCGACGCAGACACCCACCTCCGCCCCAGCAACCTCCGCTCCCGACGTCCCGGTCCGCTCTGGCCTCCTTCCTTAGCCCTCTCCGCAAGCCGCCGTCACCAGTTGGTCCCCGTCCTGTGGTGGGGGGGTAGGCTTCGCCCCCAGCCTTATTCATCGGCAAGATATGCTCCCCCCTTTACAGACAATTTCCAATTGAGAAAAAAGAGAATTACTGTCTTCCTTGTCATTAATAAATAACATTCATTGCATTTTGTCTATCGAGTCTTTTGTGGTAGAACTCCAAAGTCTTGATGGAAACACCCATGGAAGGATTTCGCTTCAGTGTCTGGGTAGATGGGGTCATCTATAAAAGAATCACACGAAAGAGACCAATACCGGCTCAACTGTATGAACTGAAGCTTTTATCTGATGTTTGTGTGCGCATTTGTGCTTTTGATGGTACACACAATGGCACATTTCCTAATGCACAGCGTGTGTACACAATTTTGACTGCGAGAACTCTGTATAACACTGTTCTGAGAGATATTAGATAATTCAGCAATTTTGTTGTCTTTTATTTTACTCTACGTGAAGAAATAGTGTTTTTTTGTCATAGCCTGATAAACCAGCCTAAATGTGAGAATTGGATGTGTAATGTAGTCTGGCCCCGATGAACGATACATCCGAAGATTGTTGATGAGAACAACCTGATGTTTTTCAAACCGTACCTGTGCCTAATAGGCCGGCGCTCTGACCAATCAGCAATCTCTCGTTGAATGTGCTTTCCCAACGTTGCGAGTTTCGTCGTTAATCCCTCAAAACCCTGCCCGCTTTGATTCAAAACAAATTCAAATTAAATGTCTGCGTTGTGATTGGTTCGCCAGATTCAGGGCACAATGTTCAAAATATTTTCGATCCGCGGCCAGCCAAAAAATATTGGCGTCCAGCGGGTGGCGCTGGTTTACTAGGCTACGTTTGTCAGTAATTTCATATATCCGCCCATTCTCAGTTTGCTAATGCATTTGCTGGCTAAATTTGACACAGTGAAAGCAAATAATGCTCATACTATCAAAACTGACAAATACAATACAAGTTCGGATCAAGTAAAACCAATAAAAAACAAAGTAAAAAAGTAAATTAAGACAAAAGAAGTGTGCATATTCCTGCCAACAGCGGGAGATGTGGAGTGAGAGGAATGCGGGCCTGATTCAGACCAATCTTGTGTCCCTTCTTCACAGTGCACCTCGCTCGCACTATTCAATACTGTTTGTGTCGACTGCAGGTCTAAATAAATAGTAATAATATAATAATTATAATAATAAACTAATAATATAATAATACTCATAATTATGTCGTACAATTACCGACTGGGTCTATATTAGCAACAGAAGGGGGATAGGGACCAGCTGGGTTTTGGTGCGTCAACAGGAACACGTGGACAGAGTAGCCAAGTTCTTTCCTCATGCCTACTCATAAAATCTCTGGTAGCCTTTACCCTAACCTATAGTGACCCATATATTTTCCACTTTCCTATTATAACTTAGGCCTCTTTATATATCAGTAAATGTAGGCTAATACTTGATTTGAACTGAAACAAATAGATATTATATTAGGCCTGTATTTATTAGTCTGTGACTAATTTATAAAATGTCCCCTTTTTTAGAAATCATTGTCCTAATAGGCCCTAGGTGCACTCTGTTTTATTTGTCTATTATTTTCCAGGTCAAAATTAAGTGGCATATCACAGTTTTTCCCTTCCATTTTTTTTAAAATAATCGCGACTATTCGAAAAAAAAATAGTTGATAGAATAATCGGGAGAAAAATAATCGTTAGGGACAGCCCTAGAAGTGAGACCGTACCAGCCGGAGTGGAAGATGTTCTCTGGAAGGGGCTGAAACAGTTTGTTTGCTGAACAAGCCAAACACCAATTTATTATAATTTGGCTCTGTTGAAAGCCTCATAACCTTGTTAGCACCGCAATGGATACAGATTGTTCATTCATTAAAACAAGACATAAAACCCATTTAAATTCATTCAATGTTACCATCAGCCTACAATACGTAAGTGAGGAGCTATTTTGCAAGATCCAGTATATCTAAAAAAATAGGTTCTCAATATGCTCAAGTTTGAAAAGAATCACAACTTTGTTGTTTTTGTTGTTTGAATTTACAAGCAAAAATGAAATAGGCCTAACATTAACCCAGTCCAATTTTGCTGCATAAAGACGCGCAAAATGGATTTCTGAAAACTGTAATGAAATGGCTTTAACATTCTGGGAAAAACCTCTTCAATAACACTTGCTTGCTAGCAATGTTTATTAAAGTTTAAATAACTCAAAATTACAGGTGGCCATTTAGACCATTTAAACCATGTTTACATTCTGAATATCATACAAATACAGAACATGAATTTTGATCCTTACATTTTGCAATCATTCAAATGCCTGATTTGAACTTCAACCTCTTAATAGCCTACATTTACATTCGCAGCTGCTTACAGTATGAACATCTTCCTGAAAAGCGCTCATCTGGTGTGTGTCAGGGAGAGAGAGAGAGAGAGAGAGAGAGAGAGAGGGGGAGAGAGACCAAGAGAAAGATGTGAATGTCCTCTGACATTTTTAAAGTTCAATCAGTAGCACTCCACACTAAGATCTCAGTCATTCCACAATTCTGTTGTAGTTAATTTATTCATGATCAATTTCCATTTTGGCTATATTGACACTCTAAAATCATATGAGGACTTCCTGATCCCAAATTACAAAAATGATAAGGTTGCCTCTGCATTTTACAGTTATAACAATAAATGTAAGCATTTTATGATAGTACACAGTTAGATTACTGTAAAGAGACACATCCATTCAGTATAAGTACAACTCAACTAGACCCTATTTCCCAATTCGTCAAATTTTAGACATGTAGAGAAACTTTCTTTTGATAACCCAAGCAGTCCTTGTAATTCTGGAGGTCACAGGCTAGCATAAGTGAAACCTTTTGTATCCTGTAGCTAAAGTGGAATTAAACTCAGTCCACAAAGTGAAGAAAGCATCAATTATTATGCCAGACACTCAATGTAGAATACCAATGGAAATGAAACTAACCTTGTATGTGTAGTGGGCGAGACCGTTACAGGAAGTAGTTCGACTACGCCACCCCCGGGGGTGGAGCCCCCGGAGGAAATGAATTAGGGGTAGTTACAGATACTCCGGACCAACACACAATGTACCCGCACAATAGATTACCAGGCAAACACAGGTTCGTGCACAATGGAGGCAGAGACAGTGGTGACCATTAATAATTCAATTCTTTATTATTACTTTCATTATAAAAATATGTTTTTCACTCTGTATAAAAATAATGTGCACTCACTTACAGGGGTGGGTGTTCTGCCACAACACCCGCAGATCAATAAACAGTGTAGTCACTAGGGGTAGCCAACATGGCTCAAATGGATTGCACAGACACAGACACTTCAGCCCCTGGGGCTTATCTTAGACTTTTCAGGTTGGTACCAACTCTAAAGGGTTAATAAAAGAAAATAAATTAAATAATTCACAGCAAACCAAATAAAGCAAAGAAAACGAAACACTGCATAAACAAAACCATAAACAAAAGGATTAAGTCAAAAATCAGCACACAGGGTTAGAAGAGGGGCACAGCAAACAAAAGTAAAAGATGGGAAGTAAGAGTTAGTCCAGCCCTGTTAGCCTTCTGGCCCAGGGACTAATAGTGGCCGTACCACACGCACACACACACAATCATTACACACACACACACACACACACACACACTGAACTAGAGCGCGCCAACGCACACGCACACACGAATGTCCAAAGTTCCCGAGGCCGGAGCAGCAGCCGAGATACGGGTTCCCGGCGTCCAGAGGCACCACACAACCGGGGCTAAAAGTCGCTGCTCGTGCACCTAACGCGTGGTGTGTCTGACCACGGCCACACGGATACAACCTGCGAGGGAGGAGGAGAGCGTTAGCCAAGCTAGCAGGACACCCACTATCACACGATTCTGCTGCCGAGAGGTTACCTTACCCGGAGATGAGGGTGCACCGATGCGCGATTCTCACAGTCGGAGTGCCAATACAGAGGTACACGGCCGAGGCGCCGGTAGCGACCACACGCTGAAACCATAATAATGGCCGTCGTTAGCAACCATGGTAAGAAAACAAACAGTCAGAGCTGGGTAAAGGCACAAGCTAACCCACTATAATACATACCGGCGTGCAGGAGACGGGAAAAGCGCAAGGTAACCATTGGTATTGTCCACCGAAGTCCTTGCCAGTGGAGAAGCAAGAGATCACTCTAGCCAAGTAAGAGACGCCAAGTCGGAATCACAACCTATAGAACAGCAGACGCGAAGTTAGCCACTAGCTGCTGGCTAGCACATAAACAGCGACAAGAAATGGTCCACATACTCACGAGGACAAGAAATGGTCCACATCTCCTAGATCTGAACTGGACACCGCACTCCTCTCGACGGCGAGGGGAGAAGCAACCACAGCATTCGCCGGTGGCGATGAAACGCGCAAAGGGGGACTTTGCAGGCTTACCGAATACTAGCCACTGGCAGTGTTTATGAAGAGACTTCCCATAAGCCTCTACGAGCGGCGTGGTGACGTGTGCCGCAGCGTCAGACTTTCCCTTAAAGGAGCAGCGCTCCACTACATATGAATGAATTATTGCATGTTGAGGGACTATTTTCTCAGTAGCAGCAGAACTGTACGTTGTTCCAACCACTCAGATAAACTAAGAAATAGGGCCCTATTATAAACCAGACTAAATATGAGATTGGGTGTTTAATTTAGTCTGGCCCCGATGAATGATACATCCACACATTGTTGATGAGAACAACCTGTTGTCTTTCAAACCGTACCTGTGCCTATAGGCCAACAGTCTGACCAATCAGCGCCGTCTTTCGTGTTGTTGTTGTGCTTTCCCAGCATCTCAAGCTTCGTCGCCACTCCCTCAAAACCCTGCCCGCTTTGATTCAAAACACATCTCTGCGTTGTGATTGTTTTGCCAGATTCAGGGCATTTTGGCAGTTCACGGCTATGAATCATGGCTAGACCAGTCACAGGTTTAAAAAAAATTGACCGCCAGCGGGTGGTGCTAGTTTACTAGGCTAGCCCTATGTAAAAACCCTTGGAGTAGGCTATGACTTGAAGACTTACCATTGCCCCCATTAGAATAGCAAGGACCTCCGAAAGGGCTGAACAAAAAATGCCACCTCATCATGTACAAGTCAAGGGTAGCGTGAGCAATAAGGGAATCTCTGCGAGACGTCACTGTTTACATTTATCATCTTCCGTGTGGCAAGACAGAGCTTGGTCACTTCGCCTTGTGTTGTAAAAACACTACAAACACACCCAGAGGGTAAGCCTCATGACTTATTAAAGAACTGTGCAATGAAATCCAGATCCACATCACACCCGGTATACTTATTATCTTCATCCTATTTTTAAAACGTCTGAAATATCATGGGTAAAGACTCGTAGCCATCAGAAACCTACCTGGCTCAGAGTTGCATACACACTCACCAGGGCTCTCAAGTTTTGAAGTTTGTTGGGAGTGAGATTGGGTGGGGGGAGGGGGGGGGGCACCGAACCTTCGGCCCAACGGCCCAACGGCCCATCGGCCGGTTATTACAACAACAATAACACATAAGTAGCACTAATAGGCCTAGTTATGACATTTGTTTCATCTAGTAAAGAAAACTAAAATATGTTGAATATTTTGTGTGTGTTATAATAATAATAATAATAATAATAATAATCATCATCATCATCATCATTTTATATATTGCCTTTCAAAACAACCAAGTTAGCTTGAGAAACCCAAAGGCCCATGCAAAAGATGGGTGCTGGCACTGACATTTCCTCATTAATCATTATATTTCCAGTGAAATACTGCACGACATACATATATGAACACACGGACAAAGAAGTGCATTCTTTCTTTTTTAATAAACTAAATGTCAAAGGTTCTTTTCAGGAAATGCATAGATCAAACAAAGAAAAATAATAATAATAATAAAAACATCCATTTTGGCTGCTCTTTGCTTATGGCACATGAGATGAACCACTCTTATTCACCAACCACAGCTGTGTGTGTGTGTGTGTGTGTGTGTGTCAGGTCTTGACATTAACTTTTCCGCTTGCTGGCCATTGTGACTTGTGGTTATCCCAAGTCACTAGCCATTCAGCTATTCTACTAGCCACAAATGTGATATTGCTCCTTTTTCCTCATCACAACACTACATCTAACCTCAGAACATGAGGTGCCAAAGCAAGAATATGAGTGCACAGCTTTCTTCATGCACGGCAACCCAAACATAAAACACACTAAACGAAATCAGTAGCCTAGTCAGTCTAATGAAATATGACTATTCTAACCACTGGCCGGGCCACGACAAGGAAAGAGAGAGGGAGAGAGAGCGACCGGAGAGAGAGCGCACGAGCGAGAGCGCGAGAGAGAGAGAGGAGGAGAGGAGAGAACGTCCATGCACATAGTGCGCAGCGCACATCTTGGAGAGGACTCCAACTGGGAGGCCATGGCGACCAGGCAAAACGATGAGTAACTTATCTTTGCGAGGGGTAGGCGATCCCACCCCCTGACATCCAACGAGGCTTTAATAGCATTGCTCGGGTCGCGGGCATCCATCTGGCAATATGCCGCCTCCGCTCCCTCTGTCGAGCAGTCGGCTTCCTCCATCCGGATCCATTGGATCGCGCAGTCATTGTCTGGCTCTTTCCTGGTCCCATCCGGTCACCGGCTCACGGGCATCACGTCTCCTGTGGCTGCTTCGGGGTCGTGGTCGTCCCTCCACCTCCGAACTTTCTCTCTCCCGCTCTCGCTGCGTCCTCCTCTCCCCCCAGTCGTCTCCCGTCATGTTTGGCAACTGAACATTTAACCAATGGCCCACCCGAAAACCACCAATCACCGGTCCCATCCTCCCATTCCTCCACCTGCGCTTGTTTACACTCATTAGTCTGGCGTGTGCGTTTCCCGATCGCACATGTCCGTCTTCTAAAACTCTCCCAAGGAAAACAACGCCATTTCTTATAGATTCCGCCTTACCCATGATAGTCACCCTGTGACACTGTGCCTGTTACTTCCTGAAGCTGAGCACGCTGGGAGTGGGTTATGCTATTACTGTTTTGGCTTTTTAAGTGTGTTTGTGAATGTTTAATGTACTGGGGTAAATATACTGGAGATATTGTGAACATTTTATGATCGCGATGTTGGGGTGGATGGGTTTATTTTATATTTTAAAGAGTTGTCACCATTGTTATGCAAGCTGGCGCACAACACCTGTAGGTTGATGCATCCAATCTTAACATATCATGCGCGCTGAAGCCTGCAGGGGTTCATCAGAACCCTTAGCAAAGCTTAAAAAACAGCCAGGCGAAAATTTGACTCTGGCGAGTTTTTTTTGACGGGCGTGTGAAAACGCATGTGTGGCGTGTGAAGAGTGTGTCACACGCTCAATGCGTGAGACACGAGAGCTCTGCACTCACGGTACATCACGTCAACACTACAAAGTAAAGACCGTCATTCAAGATGGTTTATGTAACCTAGAGAAGCCTATACTGTTCATCTATGTAACAGGTCGCTTTTATGACAAGTGGAATACACTGGAATCTGATGTTGACGTTAGTTAGCAAGCTGACAAAATAGCCAGACAAAATTTCCCAGAGCATTGTGCTCTGCACGTTTTCCCTCTGGGTATTTTGTCCACGTTACTGATATTGCAACCTAGCACATTTTGGTGTGCCATCGGTATGCAAACAGCTATACAATAAAATGAAAATCAGCTTAGCAACTTGCGATGTTTGGGCTTGCAGCTGGTGACGGTATTGTACCGGTAGATAATAATAGCCTTATCCCGGGTGTTGTGTGGATGTATGGAACTAGATTTCATTGCACAGTTCTTTAATGAGTCATGAAGCTTTTCTGGGTGCTTTTGTGACATGAAAACGGATTATACAATGTATTTATGTGACCAACTACACAGCTAACTTTCGGAAACAGAACTGTTTTGTTTCAGTTGATGCAATGTCTCGTCTGAACATAGTGGATAAAGACATTCAGTGACACATTGTTTTTAAGCACATTTCATACCTGGCCGAATCTTCAATTAGCTAAATAAATTGAGACCATAACCCACCATAACCAATAGCCTATGTTGTATAACACGTCATGTGGTATTTTTGGCCAAGTTTCTGCCAAGATGTGAGGTTTCATGCCAGGGATTTTGCATACCCGAATAGAGAATGCTGTTATCTCAGCTCTTTTTGCCACCCAGCATTTTGGCGCATGCGCAGCATTGCACGCAAACGTGTTTACAAGATTCGCCTATATAGCGGATGTTAGCAAGCTTCTCCTTTACTTTTTAGTCTCAGTGTCTCAGCATAACACATGCATCTCTCAAATCAACATGATCTCACAGAAGTCCGTGAAATGAACTCTGCCCTTTGCGACCCAAAATCTGTGGCAGTTTCATTGAGAAAGTTTAGTGATGGCAGTCACGGAAGTGCTCTCTGTGATGGGCCCACAGAAGTGCCTTCTCTATGTTCCCAAAGACCTATGTTCATATAGTCTTGTTCCAACTTAAGTTCTCTCAAGATTTTTCTAATTTCAAACATTTTTTCGTTTAACATTTTTTGGCTGACATATTCAGTTCAGGGAAAGGTATTTCACCACCATGAGGTTACTTTTTTGAACATAGTGTGAAGGCTCTGTGGTACGTAGGACGACAGCATAATGGAATTTTGGCAACTGCCACAAATTTTGTGTTCCAAGTGGCCGTGTTCATCCGTGCTATCAGGTTGCTCCAGTGCTGGTGGTGTTCACCAGTGGAGGATTCATCACAGTACTCTCCTGCTCTTCCTGACTGCGTCTGCTACATCGACAACATGGGATGGATGGTGAACTCCTTTTCCACATGAACACATAAAGCACAGGATCTGCCACAAGGTTAAGGGACATAAGTGCTGTGGAAGTCACTGCCAAGCATCGAAACGAGTAGTCTGTAGACATCCAGGGACATGTAGACACTAGCAGTGTCACTATGATGTGGGGCAAGAAGAAAGCAGTGTAGATGACCAGGACAAGAGCTAGCATTCCCATTATCCTCCTCTGTTCACGTGGAGAGATGGAGATGGACTTGGAGAGAGCCCTCCAGGTCTCCACAAAGAAGAATAAGGCAAACGGATAGGGAAGAAGACACAGAACACACCAGATAACAAACACTGTGTCCACCCCAATGATATCTTTCATAGTTCCTAACACAATCACACCGAGTGAAATAAAAGTGACCATCCACACAGTCATAGAGCAGAGAATTGACTTTTTGATAGTCCGGTGAAACCTGTACCACAGGGGATGGACGATCATGGCGTATCTCTCCCCAGCAATGCACAACATGAAGAAGATGCTCGCATGCAGCCCAGAAACATACAGGAAAGCAATCAGTTCAAAACCGATACCTGAAGGTGACATACTAAGGCTGATTGGTCTGCCAAACATCTGAAATACATCCGAGATGAGCAGGTTGATGACATACACCGGCACCACATGGTCGCTCTTGATCACAGGCAGGAGTCCCCGTATGGCCAAGCACACCACAGGTAGAGCAATGGGCAAGATCATCCAGGTCTGAATTGACATGAAGAACTTGAAGTCATCTGTATTGGTCACGTTTAAGAACTCCAAAGTCTTGATGTGAAATCCTTCCATTGGTTTCTCCTTCAGAGTGTCTTTCGCAGCCTCAGCAGTCCAGTACAGCGGGAAGAGAGTCTGAAGGAGGGGAGATGGGGTCATTAAAAAAATCACACAAAGGAGACCAACACTGACTCAACCGTATGAACTGAGGCTTTTATCTGGTGTGTGTGTGTGTGTGCGTGCGCGCGCGCATGGGCACATGTGTGCTTTTGTTTGTACACACAATGGCACATTTCCTGGTGCTAGGTTTATGTACACAATTGTCACAGCGAGAACTCTGTAGGCTATAACACTGTTTTGAGAGATATTAACAGATAATTCAGCAATTTGGTTGTCTCTTATTTTACTCCACGTGAAGAAGTGGTTTGTCAGTGATGTCTTATATCCGCCCAATCTCAGTTTGCTCATGCATTTTCTGGTTAAATTTGACACAGTGTCAGCGATTAATGCTCATACAATCAAAACAAAACAGCACAAGGTCTGATCAAGTGAAACATCAAGAATATAGGAATATACTAGCAAACTCACCAACTGTTTGGGAGAGTGGAGGGAAGTGAGACCGTACCAGCCGGAGTGGAAGATGTTCTCTAGAAGGGGCTGAAACAGTTTGTTTGCTGAACAGGCCAAACACCAATTTATTATAATCTGGCTCTGTTGAAAGCCTCATAACCTTGTTAGCACTGCAATGGATACTGATTGTTCATTCATTAAAACAAGACATAAAACCCATTTAAATTCATTCAATGTTACCATCAGCCTACAATACGTAAGTGAGGAGCTATTTTGCAAGATCCAGTATATCTAAAAAAATAATCAAAATCCTTGTTTTCTATGCTCAAGTTTGAAAAGAATCACAACTTTGTTGTTTGAATTTACAAGCAAAAAAGAAATAGGCCTAACATTAACCCTGTCCAATTTTGCTGAATAAAGATGTGCAAAATGGATTTCTGAAAACTGTAATGAAATGGCTTTAACATTCTGGGAAAAACCTCTTCAATAACACTTGCTTGCTAGCAATGTTTATTAGAGTTTAAATAACTCAAAATTACAGGTGGCCATTTAGACAATTTAAACCATGTTTACATTCTGAATATCATACAAATGTATAGAACATGAATTTTGATCCTTACATTTTGCAATCATTCAAATGTCTTATTTGAACTTCAACCTCTTAATAGCCTACACTTACATTCACAGCTGCTTATGAACATCTTCCTGAAAAGCGCTCATCTGGTGTGTGTCAGGGAGAGAGAGAGAGAGAGAGAGAGAGAGAGAGAGAGAGAGAGAGAGAGAGAGAGAGAGAGAGAGAGAGAGAGGGGGAGAGAGACCAAGAGAAAGATGTGAATGTCCTCTGACATTTTTAAAGTTCAATCAGTAGCACTCCACACTCAGATCTCAGTCATTCCACAATTCTGTTGTAGTTCATGTATTCATGATCAATTTCCATTTTGGCTATATTGACACTCAAAAATCATATGAGGACTTCCTGATCCTAAATTACAAAAATGATGAGGTTGCCTGTGCATTTTACAGTTGTAACAATAAATGTAAGCATTTTATGATAGTACACAGTTAGATTACTGTAAAGAGACACATCCATTCAGTATAAGTACAACTCAACTAGACCCTATTTCCCAATTCGTCAAATTTTAGACATGTAGAGAAACTTTCTTTTGATAACCCAAGCAGTCCTTGTAATTCTGGAGGTCACAGGCTAGCATAAGTGAAAATCCTTTTGTATCCTGTAAGTGGAATTAAACTCAGTCCACAAAGTGAAGAAAGCATCAATTATTATGCCAGACACTCAATGTAGAATACCAATGGAAATGAAACTAACCTTGTATGGAATGAATTATTGCATGTTGAGGGACTATTTTCTCAGTAGCAGCAGAACTGTACGTTGTTCCACCCACTCAGATAAACTAAGAAATAGGGCCCTATGATAAACCAGACTAAATATGAGATTGGGTGTTTAATTTAGTCTGGCCCCGATGAATGATACATCCACAGATTGTTGATGAGAACAACCCGTTGTCTTTCAAAGCGTACCTGTGTCTATAGGCCAACGCTGTGACCAAT
Organism: Engraulis encrasicolus; assembly: GCF_034702125.1. NCBI lineage: Eukaryota > Metazoa > Chordata > Actinopteri > Clupeiformes > Engraulidae > Engraulis > Engraulis encrasicolus. The sequence goes on along the minus strand of NC_085880.1, from coordinate 11,705,061 downwards.
CATCTTTCTTGTTGTTGTGCTTTCCCAGCATCGCAGGCTTTGTCACCACTCCCTCAAAACCCGCCCGCTTTGATTCAAAACACATCTCTGTGTTGTGATTGGTTTGCCAGATTCATGGCATTTTGGCAGGTCACGGCTATGGCTCAAGGCTAGACCAGTCGCAGGTAAAAAAAAAATAATTGACCGCCAGCTGGTGGTGCTAGTTTACTAGGCTAGCCCTATGTAAAAACCCTTGGAGTAGGCTATGACTTGAAGACTTAAAAAAAATGTAGGCCTTAACAAACCATTGCCCCCATTAGAATGGCAAGGACCTCCGAAAGGGCTGAACAAAAAATGCCACCTCATCGTGTACAAGTCAAGGGTAGCGTGAGCAATAAGGGAATCTCTGCGAGACGTCACTGTTTACATTTCTCATCTTCCGTGTGGCAAGACAGAGCTTGGTCACTTCGCCTTGTGTTGTAAAAACACTACAAACACACCCAGAAGGTAAGCCTCATGACTTATTAAAGAACTGTGCAATGAAATCCAGATCCACATCACACCCGATATAATTATTATCTTCATCCTATTTTTAAAACGTCTGAAATATCATGGGTAAAGACTCGTAGCCATCAGAAACCTACCTGGCTCAGAGTTGCATACACACTCACGGTACATCACGTCAACACTACAAAGTAAAGTCATTCAAATTGGTTTAGGTAACCTAGAGAAGCCTATACTGTTCATCTATGTAACAGGTCGCGTTTATGACAAGTGGAATACACTGGAATCTGATGTTGACGTTAGTACTGACAAAATAGCTAGTTTCCCAGAGCATTGTGCTCTGCACGTTTTCCCTCCGGCTATTTTGTCCATGTTACTGATATTGCAACCTAGCACATTTTGGTGTGCCATCGGTATGCAATCAGCTATACAATAAAATGAAAATCAGCTTAGCAACTTGCGATGTTTGGGCTTGCAGCTGGTGACGGTATTGTACCGGTAGATAATAATAGCCTTATCCCGGGTGTTGTGTGTGGATGTGTGAAACTAGATTTCATTGCACAGTTCTTTAATGAGTCATGAAGCTTATCTGGGTGATTTTGTGACATGAAAACGGATTATACAGTGTATTTATGTGACCAACTACACAGCTAACTTTCGGAAACAGAACTGTTTTGTTTCAGTTGTCTCGTCTGAACATAGTGGATAAAGACATTCAGTGACACACTGTTTTTAAGCACATTTCATACCTGGCCGAATCTTCAACTAGCTAAATAAATTGAGACCATAACCCACCATAACCAATAGCCTATGTTGTATAACACGTCATGTGGTATTTTTGGCTAGGTTTCTGCCAAGATGTGAGGTTTCATGCCAGGGATATTGCATACCTGAATAGAGAATGCTGTTATCTCAGCTCTTTTTGCCACCCAGCATTTTGGCGCATGCGCAGCATTGCGCACAAACGTGTTTACAAGATTCGCCTATATAGCGGATGTTAGCAAGCTTCTCCTTTAATTTTTAGTCTCAGTGTCTCAGCATAAGACATGCATCTCTCAAATCAACATGATCTCACAGAAGTCCGTGAAATGAACTCTGCCCTTTGCGACACACATAATTGCACTGGAAACTTTATGGTTACTTTTGCTGTTATTAATGAGAAATTATAGTGTAATTGCACTGTAAACCATATGGTTATTTTGCTGTTATTACTAATAACAAGCAGTTATTACCGTAAAATTAGACTGAAATTATTGAGAAATTACTATGAAACTAACACCTTATTAGCGATCCGTAAAGTAAAGTGTTACCAAATCGGTGGCAGTTTTGGTGAGAAAGTTTAGTGATGGCTGTCACGGAAGTGCTCTCTGTGATGGGCCCACAGAAGTGCCTTCTCTATGTTCCCAAAGACCTATGTTCATATAGTCTTGTTCCAACTTAAATTCTCTCAAGATTTTTCTAATTTCAAACATTTTTTCGTTTAACATTTTTTGGCTGACATATTCAGTTCAGGGAGAGGTATTTCACCACCACGAGGTTACTTTTTTGAACATAGTGTGCACGCTCTGTGAACGTAGTACAACAGCATAATGGAATTTTGGCAACTGCCACAAATTTTGTGTCCCAAGAGGCCGTGTTCATCTCAAGGAATTCTGTGCGATCAGGTTGCTCCAGTGCTGGTGGTGTTCACCAGTGGAGGATTCATCACAGTACTCTCCTGCTCTTCCTGACTGCGTCTGCTACATCGACAACATGGGATGGATGGTGAACTCCTTTTCCCCATGAACACATAAAGCACAGGATCTGCCACAAGGTTAAGGGACATAAGTGCTGTGGAAGTCACTGTCAAGCATTGAAATGAGTAGTCTGTAGACATCCAGGGACATGTAGATATTAGCAGTGTCACTACGATGTGGGGCAAGAAGAAAGCAGTGTAGATGACCAGTACGAGAGCTAGCATTCCCATTATCCTCCTCTGTTCACATGGAGAGATGGAGATGGACTTGGAGAGAGCCCTCCAGGTCTCCACAAAGAAGAATAAGGCAAACGGATAGGGAAGAAGACACAGAACACACCAGATAACAAACACTGTGTCCACCCCAATGATATCTTTCACAGTTCCTAACACAATCACACCGAGTGAAATAAAAGTGACCATCCACACAGTCATAGAGCAGAGGATTGACTTTTTGATAGTCCGGTGAAACCTGTACCACAGGGGATGGACGATCATGGCGTATCTCTCCCCAGCAATGCACAACATGAAGAAGATGCTCGCATGCATCCCAGAAACACACAGGAAAGCACTCAGTTCAAAAACGACACCTGAAGGCGACATACTGAGGCTGATTGGTCTGCCAAACATCTGAAGCACATCAGAGATGAGCAGGTTGATAACGTACACCGGCACCACATGGTCGCTCTTGATCAGGGACAGGAGCCCGCGTATGGCCAAGCACACCACAGGTAGAGCGATGGGCAACATCACCCAGCTGTGAACTGATATTAAGAAGTCCAAGTCATTCAGATCTGTCACGTTTAAGAACTCCAAAGTCTTGATGTGAAATTCTTCCATTGTTTTTTTCTTCAGAGTCTTTTGGTGGCTCAGCTATCCAGCACCAACACAGCGGGAAGAGAGAATGGGGGAAAGGGGAGATGAGGTCAGTAAAAAAAGAATCACACAAAAGAGAACAGCACCAGTTCAACTGTATGAACAGAAACTTTTATCAGGTGTGTGTGTGTGTGTGTGTGTGTGTGTGTGTGTGTGTGTGTGTGTGTGTGTGTGTGTGTGTGTGTGTGTGTGTGTGTGTGTGTGTGTGTGTGTGTGTGTGTGTGTGTGTGTGTGTGTGTGTGTGCGCGCACGCGTGTGTGTGCGCGTGCACGCATGGGTGCATGTGCTTTTGTTTGTACACACAATGGAAAATTTCCTGATGCAGAGTTTATGTACACAATTTTGACAGAGAAAACTCTGTATGTATACTGTACTGAGAGATTTTAGCATATGTCATATTATAATTCAGCAATTTTGTTGTCCCTTATTGTACTCCATGTGAAGACATAGCCTACTACTGTAGGCTTGTCAGTAATTTCTTATATCCACTGAATCTCAGTTTGCACATGAATTTGTTGGCTTAATTTGACACACAGTGTCAACGAATAATGCTCATACTATCAAATTGACAAATACAGCACAAGGTCTGATCAAGTCAAAACAAGAATATAGGAATATAGAAAACTCACCAACTGTTTGGGAGAGAGGAAGGAAGTGAGACCGCATCAGCCGGAGTGGGAGATGTTCTCTAGAAGGGGCTGAAACAGCTTGTTTGCTGAACAAGCCAAACATGCATTTATTATAGTCTGGCTCTGTTGAAAGCCTCATAACCTTGTTAGCAATGCAATGGATACAGATTGTTCATTCATTAAATTAAAAAAAACATTTAAATGCATCCAGTGTTACCATTAGCCTACAATAATTGAGGAGCTATTTTTCCAAAATCCATTATATCCAAAAATAATCAAAATCTTTGTTTTTTTATGCTCAAGTTAGAATAGAATCACAACATTGTTGCTTGAATTTGACAAGCAAAAATAAAATAACATTAACTCCGTCCCATTTTCCCCAATGCTGCATAAAGTCACATAAAATAGATTTCTGAAAACTGTATTGAACTGGCTTTAACATTATGGGAAAGAGCTATTCAATAACACTGCAATTAGACATGTTTGCCACCAATATTGATTACAGTTTCAATCACTCATAATTACAGGTGACCATTTAGACAATGTAAACCATGTTTATGTTCTGAATATAATACAAATATACGAACATGAATCATTCAAACGTCTTATTTAGAGGTACTTCAAGGCAAGGCAATTGTATTTTTTTTAATAGCGCATTTCATACATGAAAGCAATTCAATGATCTGTACAGTCAGATAAAACCATGCAAAACAGAACAACATGAGAAAAAGAAAAGATAAAACAATAGCATAAAAGCGTAAAAGCAATGCAGCGCAAGGTGTGCAGTAAAAACAAAAAAAGCATTAGGCATAGCAGGTAAAAACAAGATAAAAGAATCAAGGATAAAAGCAAGGAAAATAAAAAACTTCTTAAACATCTTAAACGTCAATGCAAACATTCACAGCTGCTTGTGAACATTTCCTTTAAAAGTGCTGATCTGGTGTGTGTCAGAGAGAGAGAGAGAGACAGAGAGATAGAGAGACAGAATGATGTGAGTAGAGTTTTGAGTTTTGGGTGAAAGGAGAATTCCAGCCGATTTTAACATGTGGTTGTATTGCCTAGATGCTCACGCTACCCTTGTCTTGTAAGCACTTGACTAGATCCTGATAGTGGGGGCTCGGTTTGTTTACATATTTTTTTGGAATGCCTTAAGATACTCCAAATATCATCCAGGACATTTCTGCTGTGTTGATGGTGCCTGTTGGTGTTGTAGTGGTTTTGGGACAATATTTGGAGTATGTTTAAGTGATACTCTGGGATTTTTTGACAAACGATTCCTCCCATTAGAAAAGTAAGGCTCCCGGAAAGGGATGAACAAAAAATACCACGTCATTAGGTACAAGTCAAGGGTAGCGTTTAATTTTCTTTCTCTGTGTGTCAGTATCAAACGTGCATCTCTCCAGTCAACATGAACTCACAGCATTCTGTGAAATGAACACTGCACTTTGCAACACAAAATCTTTGGCGGTTTCGGAGACAAAATGTTGTGACGGAAGTGTTTTCTTTGATGGGCCCACAGAAGTGCCTTCACTATGTTCCCAAAGAGCTATGTTCCCGCAGTCTTATGCCAACTTAAGGCGGTATTAAGCTCCTGCTCACATTGCACGAGGGAATTTCACAAATTAAAAGTTCACATCTCACGACTCACGTCCTCACATCATCAACGGTGGGATGCGAGCAGAATGCTTACACTGTGCGGCATGACAGGCTTGTTTCGGGACTGCAGATGACAAAAACGAGGAGGGAACATGCGCAACTGAGGTGGAGATGAGGAAACAGTCAAGAGCCCTGTCAATCTGTGCATGTGTAGTGTCAAATCGGGTCGTAGGACTGCTTAAACTGTGCGATTTACTCACAAGGGACGACCAGGATTTCAAACTGTTTTGATTTTCTTGCTACCCTACGATTGCACGATCGTGAGGTGAAATCGCTTCTAGGTACCCCATGTACACTACACGACGCGAGACTCATGATTAAACTGCGACTGAGCAAGAAATCGGCCCGACTCCCAAAAAGTCGTGCGAGTGACAAATCGCAGCAAAATTGGGCAAAAAGTCGCACAGTGTAAGCCCGGCTTTATGTTCTCTTAAGATTGTTCTCATTTCAAACATTTTTTTCATGATCTCTTGGCTGACAGGAAAGGCATTTCACCACCATGAGGTTAGTTTTTTGATGATAGACCAGAATGCTGTGTGAAGGTATAGAAAGTACTTCCGTGAAAGCATCATTGAATTTTGGCAACTGCCACAAATTTGGTGTCATAATAGGCCGTGTTCATGTCACGGAATTCTGTGCGATCAGGTTGTTCCAGTGCTGGTAGTGGTGTTCATCAGTGGAGGATTCATCACAATACGCTCCTGCTCTTCCCGGTGACTGCGTCTGCTACATCGACAACATGGGATGGAGCATGACCATTTTTTCCCCATGAACACGTAAAGCACAGGATCTGCCACAAGGTTAAGGGACAGAAGTGTTGTGGTCACCACCGTCAGGCATTGGAATGAGTAGTCTGTGAACATCCAGGGACATGTGGATATTAGCAGTGTCACTACGATGTGGGGCAAGAAGAAAGCAGTGTAGATGACCATGACGAGAGCCAGCATTCCCATGATCCTCCTCTGTTCACGTGGAGAGATGGAGATGGACTTGGAGAGAGCCTTCCAGGTCTCCACGAAGAAGAATAAGGCAAACGGACAGGGAAGAAAACACAGAACACACCAGAAAACAAACACTGTGTCCATCCCAATGATGTCTTTCACAGCTGCTAACACAACCACACCGAGTGAAATAAAAGTGACCATCCACACAGTCATAGAGCAGAGAATTGACTTTTTGATAGTCCGGTGAAATCTGTACCACAGGGGATGGACGATCATGGCGTATCTCTCCGCAGCAATGCACAACATGAACAAGATGCTTGCATGCAGTCCAGACATATAGAGGAAAGCAATCAGCTCATAAAAGGCACCCGAAGGAGACACGATGAGGAAGATCGGTCTGCAACATATCTGAAGCACGTCCGAGATAAGCAGGTTGATGACGTACACCGGCACCACATGGTCGCTTTTGATCACAGGCAGCAGCCCACGTATGGCCAAGCAAACCACAGGTAGAGCAATGGGCAAGATCACCCAGGTCTGAATTGACATGAAGAAGTTAAGGTCATTCATATTTGTAACGTTTAAAAACTCCAAAGTCCTGTTGTGCAATCCTTCCATACTTTTTTTTTCTTCTGAGAGTCTTTTGCAGCATCAGTCCAGCACCAACACAGCTGGAAGAGAGAGAGTAGGGAAAGGAGAGATGGGGTCATTAAAAAAATCACACGAAGGAGACCAACACCGGCTCAACCGCATGAACTGAAACTTTTATCTGATGTGTTTGTGTGTGTGTGTGTGTGTGTGTGTGTGTGTGTGTGTGTGTGTGTGTGTGTGTGTGTGTGTGTGTGTGTGTGTGTGCACGCGCGCATGGGCACATGTGTGCTTTTGTTTACACACATTGGCACATTTCCTGATGCACAGTTTGTGTACACAATTTTGTCAGTGAGAACTCTGTATAATACTGTTCTGAGAGATATTAGCAGATAATTCTGCAATGTTGTTGTCTCTTATTGTACTCCACTTGAAAAAATACTAATGTAGTTTGTCAGTAATTCTTATATCCGCTGAATCTCAGGTTGCTCATGAATTTGCTGGCTAAATTTGACACAGTGTCAGCGAATAATGCTCAAACAATCCATCTGACAATACAAGTTCTGATCAAGTAAAAATAAGAAAAGAGGAATAAAGCGAACTCACCAACTGTTTGGAAGACTGGAGGGAAGTGAGACCGTACCAGCCGGAGTGGAAGATGTTCTAGTAGAAGGGGCTGAAACCCTTTGTTTGCTGAACAAGCCAAACACCCATTGATTATAGTCTGACTCGGTTGAAAGCCTCATAACCTTGTTAGCACTGCAATGGATACTGATGGTTCATTCATTAAAACAAAAAAAATCCTACCAAAAAAATCCAAAATCCATTATATCCAAAAAAAAAATAATCAAAATCTATCTTTTTTTATACTCAAGTTAGAATAGAATAAGCAAAAATGAAATAACATTAACCCTGTCCCATTTCGCTGCATAAAGACACATACGTAAAATGGATTTCTGAAAACAGTAATGAAATGGCTTTAACATTTTGGGATAGAACTCTTCAATAACACTTCCATTATAAATGCTTGCCAGCAATGTTGATTACAGTTTGTGTGTGTGTGTGTGTGTGTGTGTGCGCGCGCGCGCGTGTACTACACCAATCTACCTTTGTGAGGCCACTGCTATTGGAGCATAAACACAAGCCGAAGTCCTCGCTCCATGAGTACAGTTGTGAGTTTTGGGTTAATGGAGAAATTCTGCCAATTTCAACATGTGGTTGTATTGCTCAGATGCTCACGCTTCTCTTGACTTCTAAGTAGCCTACCTACTTTTTTTTGTGCCCCCCTTTCCGAGATCCTGGTCATTCTAATGGGGGCATGGTTTGTTTACATATACTGTATTTTTGAAAATGTCTTAAAGGTGCACTGTGTAATATTTTTAGTAGATTATTTCCAGAATTCATGCTGCCTATTCACAAATGTTACCTTTTTCATATAGCCTATTTACCACCACCGTCAAATTCTAAGTATTCATTATGACTGGGAAAATTGCCTTTTTGTATATGAGAAGAGGGATCTTCTCCATATCCGCCATTTCGAATTAAACATACATTACTTTGGTCATACTATTAATTATTAGTTTATTATTTAGTAAATATTCATGAAAAGGTCAAATTTGGCAATAGGCAGCACAGTTTCAGTAAGCAGAATAATTGCAATACCTACTCTGGCCACAATCCTACACGGTGCACCTTTAAGATACTAAAAATATATATCATCCAAGAAGTTTGTGCGGCAACATTTTACTTAAAGCCCATATCTATAGTGCATTATAAACGCATTTATAACAAATTATAATGCACATTATAATTACTTAGGCCTACAATGTATTATGACTACACTCAAAATGCTTCATGATGCTTTATATTAACTGTTATGAATAACCATGAATCTTCCTTATAATGCTTTATTAATCCAAGGGTGTCATGAGTGCTCATGATTGGCTTAATAGGCTGCCTGATGGGGCTTATAGTAGGCTACATTATGAGTAGGCTACCGATACCCCTCTATGCACAGACCTTGATGGTAAACTGTCATAAGGGCTCATAAGATACCATAATGTCCCATGTGAGATCATAAGTTGTCAATGTGTGCTGTAAGTTAAGTTAAGTTCATATGGATGCATCTATAATGCACTGTATAATGCACATAATGCATCATAATGTGCTATAAGCTCCATCAGGCATCCTGTAGTCTATATCCAGTCATGAGCACTCATAACACCCTTGGACTTATAAAGCATTATAAGCTACATTCATGGTTATTCATTACTGTTAACATAAAGCATCATGAAACATCATGGGTGTAGTCTTAATGCGTTGTATAAGTGATTATAATGTGCATTATAATTTGTAAATGCGCTCATAATGTGTTATAGATATGGGCTTCATAGAAAATGTTACCGTTTGTGCTATATTGTAAGGTGCCTGTTGGTGTTGCTTTGGTATTGGGACAATATTTTGTATGTTAAAGTGATACCCCGGGATTTTTGACACCTAGACCCTACCATCCTAGTTTGTCAAGTTATTGTAGACTCGTAGAGACACTTCCTTTTGACAGCAGTCCTTGTAATTCTGGAGGTCACAGGCAGAGACGGTCTTATACGAGACGGATCACTCATAAAACCTTCCATAGGAATGAACGAGAGCATTTGGCTACGCGAACATGGCGTTTGCCGGGGTCACTCCCACCTGTCTGGTAACGAGAGCCAATTGTTTGCTGAGCTGCGCTGTCACTTATCCAATCATCTTGACGCCTCGACGCAAGTGCAAACGTAAACCTTTACGTCTGCTCGTACCTAATCGGTTTGTTTGCTGGCGGCCATGTGGTTTGTTTGCCGTCGGTGGAAACTTGAAGTCATTGTGAATTGGGCAGAGAGCGCAAATCGACCATTAATCACCTTTCTGCGCCCATCCAAAATTCAGTTGCAGGACAAAGGGACAGATAATCACGGAAACAAAAACGGCCGTGTGCATAGGCCCTACATGTGCACACCTGTTGTGTTTTTTTCTTATGGTTGAAAATAAATAAGTAAGAAAAAGCAAAACGGGAGCAAGTCTGCAAGACATTCAACTTTGATCCGTTTTGCGTTTTCTCTTATAGGCCTATTTTTCACCGTTGGTCATAGCTATTAGGCCTAGGCCTATCAGTTTATAGGCAACAACATGATATCACAATTCAAAACACCAATTTTGAGGTAGGCTAATTCATTAATTTACTCAATAGCCTATTTTTTATTATTATTATTTATGAGCAGGGACGACCATTGTGCTTACTGCTTAGGCTATCAGAAAATAAATCCAGTGTTCTTTTCTGTACAATGACCGAAGAATGGATGCCCGTTTGACAGCCGGCCGGAAGAGGTGAAGTCGACGCAACTTGCTCCCACTGGCCGCAAAATGGAACGTTGTCGTGGAATGTTGCGCATGCGCAGTTCAAAAATAGCATAAAGGAAAACGCTGTTTTAAGTGTTTCTTTCATGTATGCGGTCATTCTAAGACTGCCATTAGAACCAGTTTTCCATTGTGATTCCAACCATATGAGTTGTGTATCGCTGTGTTGTCCCATTGTCACACACATTATTTCCCCCATTCATTCTTATATACCCCATCACTGACTAATCTCAAATAGTCAGTTTGAGGCGTAGCCAAGATGGCCGCCGAGTGATGGGACTTATGGGAACAGACTTTGTCACAGGTGCTAGGCTAGCATAATGGCCTTTTGTAGCCTGTCACTAAAATGGTATTAAACTCTCTCCACAAAGTGAAGAAAGCATCCATTATTATGCCCCCAGACGTTTATTCAGAATGAAATTGCCATGTGTACACGTCACGAAATAACTTTAATTCCAATCTATTTAAATCAGAATTAATAATTCAGATTTGAAAACATCATGTAAACGTAGCCAGTGTCTCAGTATCACACATGCATCTCTCAAATCAACATGATCTCACAGAAGTCCGTGAAATGAACTCTGCCCTTTGCGACACAAAAATCTGTGGCAGTTTCGGTGAGAAAGCTTTGTGATGGCAGTCACTGAAGTGCATTCTGTGATGGGCCCACAGAAGGGCCTTCTCTATGTTCCCAAATGGGGTTAGCCAATGGCTTTCGATCGCCAAACATCTCACAGGGGCCCCTTCTATGATATTTCGTGGGCCCAACGCCATTAACGTGCACATTTCTATGCTGAACAGCAAACTTAGTATTTATCAATTATGCTTAATATAATAGGCCCCTATATGTCATTTATACCCCATTACAATGACAGACTCCAGCACGACATGTGTCAAAGGGGGGCCTCTGACACATCTCCCGCCCCCCCTATCACTATACCGGTGCTCCGCCCCTGCATAGGCTACCATGTAACTTCGCTCTGTTACCCTGTTGTTACCCTGAAAGTATACAGAAATTACATATGGTAAAGTAAAGTGTTACCAAAAATATTTTGCCTGACAGTTTGGGTTTAGGGAAAGGTATGTCACCACCATCAGGTTACTTTTTTGATGATAGACCATACTACTGTGTGAATGTATAGAAAGTACTTCCGTGAAAGCATCATGGAATTTTGGCAACTGCCACAAATTTAGTGTCCCAAGAGGCTGTGTCCATGTCACGGAATTCTGTGCAATTAGGTTGCTCTAGTGCTGGTAGTGGTGTTCATCAGTGGAGGACTTAAGACAGTACTCTCCTGCTCTTCCTGCTGACTGCGTCTGCTACATCGACAACATGGCAGGCAGGGTGAACACCTTTTCCCCATGAACACGTACAGCACAGGATCTGCCACAAGGTTAAGGGAGAGAAGTGCAGTGGTCACCGCAGTCAGGCACTGAAACGAGTAGTCTGTGAACATCCAGGGACATGAGCACATGAGCAGTGTCACTACGATGTGGGGCAAGAAGAAAGCAGTGTAGATGATCAGGACGAGAGCTAGCATTCCCATGATCCTCCTCTGTTCACGTGGAGAGATGGAGATGGACTTGGAGAGAGCCCTCCAGGTCTCCACAAAGAAGAATAAGGCAAACGGATAGGGAAGAAGACACAGAACACACCAAATAACAAACACTGTGTCCACCCCAATGATGTCTTTCACAGCTGCTAACACAATCACACCGAGTGAAATAAAAGTGACCATCCACACAGTAATAGAGCAGAGAATTGACTTTTTGATAGTCCGGTGAAACCTGTACCACAGGGGATGGACGATCATGGCGTATCTCTCCCCAGCAATGCACAACATGAAGAAGATGCTTGCATGAAGCCCAGAGCAATAGAGGAAAGCAATCAGCTCATAAACGACACCCGAAGGCGTCATGCTGAGGTAGATTGGTCTGCCAAACATCTGAAGCACATCAGAGATCAGCAGGTTGATAACGTACACCGGCATCACATGGTCACTCTTGATCAGGGACAGGAGCCCGCATATGGCCAAGCACACCACAGGTAGAGCGATGGGCAAGATCACCCAGCTGTGAATTGATATGAAGAACTTCAAGTCATTCATATCTGTCATGTTGAAGAACTCCAAAGTCTTGATCCGAAATACTTCCATAAGTTTTTTGTTCTTGGAGTTTATTTTGCAGGACCAACACAGCTGGGTGAGAGAATGGGGTGAGAGGGGAGATTGGGTCAGTAAAAAAAATCACACAAAAGTGACTAACACCAGCAAAGATTTATGAGCTGAGGCTTTTATCAGATGTGTGTGTGTGTGTGTGTGTGTGTGTGTGTGTGTGTGTGTGTGTGTGTGTGTGTGTGTGTGTGTGTGTGTGTGTGTGTGCACAATAGGCGCATGAGTGCTTTTGTTTGTACACACAACGGTAGGCTACATTTCTTGATACACAGTTTGTGTACACAATTTTCACACTGAGAACTCTGTTTCGTACAGCCGTACTGTTCTGAAAAATATTAGTTGATAATTCAGAAATTTTTATGTCTCTTATTTCACTCCACGTGAAGAAGTGCATACTACTGTAGTATGTCAATCCTTTCTTCTATCTGCTCACTCTCAGTTTGATTATGCATTTGCTGGCTTAACTTGAAATAGTGTCAGAAAATAATGCTATTATCAAAATGAACTAATACAACACAGGTTTTGAAGTAAAACCAACAAAAGAGGAATATAGCGAACTCACCAACTGTTTGGGAGAGTGGAGGGAAGTGAGATCGTACCAGCCGCAGTGGAAGATGTTCTCTGGAAAGTGCTGAAACCCTTTGTTTGCTGAACAAGCCAAACACCCATTTATTATAGTCTTTGTTGCCTCATAACCTTGTTGGTACTGCAGCACCGGAAATTGATAGCCTACATATTGTTCATTAATTAAATTAGTCCAATTAGGTACTGTTAGCCTAATAGAGGGGAAAAAACCTATTGTTTTAATTATACACATTATCAAATTTGTATTGTTTGACAAGCAAAAATAAAATAACATTAAGTCAGTCCCATTTGCCCCAATGCTACCATAAAGTCATAGATTTCTGAAAACTGAAATGAAATGGCTGCAGTATTTTGTGAAAGAGCTCTTCAATAACACTACACAAATGTGTACCAGCACTGATGAATAGGCTGAAAAATGGAGGTGGACATTAAGATCATTTAAAACATATTTATGTTTCTCTGTGTTTGAATATCATACAAGAAGAAGAACATTATAGTGGCTTTTCCTGTTACAACCATTCAGTGGTGTTATTTGAGGCTACTTCACCCTAACCGCAGAAATACACCTACCGCGACAAGAGCGAGGCGAGCGACGGAAGTAATTGACTTTGTATTGAGTCGCGCGACAAAAGCGATTCTGGAGACTTGCGCGACGAGCGCGACAGTTTGAAGTTGAAATCCTTTCAACTTTCTATGACGCGGTTCGGCGACAAGCCGCGACAGTCAATGACTGTATAGAGGTCAGTGACCACAGCCAATGGGAATGCTTGAATGCTTTGCCTTCTGCCTGTACGGACATACTCTAGTCTCTTCAATCGCTCGTATCGCTTGCTGCTGCACTCTGTCGCTTGAATCGCATCGCGCCTGGTCTATTCGCGCGGTAACGTCTTACAAGTAGGCCTATGCTAATATAGGGGGGGAGAGATGTCTTCTGATATTTTTTATCGGTGGTGGGGGGGTCATCGGGGGAAAAGATACACAGCACAGAGAATGAAAAGTGTTTGAAGGTCCTACAGTAACACTCAACACTATAGGCCTACTCAAATAGCAAGCATTCCACAATGCTGTTGTATTTAATTTATTCATGATCAATTTCCATTTTTGGCTATAATGAAATTACAAAGTCGCAGTTGTAATAATAAATGTCAACATTTTAGTACATGGAGTTGAACTTAACCATCACATCTTGGGCATTCAGTATGAGTACAACTCAACTGGTCATTCATTAAAGGCCAACTTCCGATAAAACTCAGTTTTACTCACTCCTTTCGAAGATCGGACGGTCACCCCAAGTTAAACTCACTTGCAAGGCTCTCATAGCGGTGCGTCAACTCTCCTGGCTGTGTTTCCCGGTGTTTCCCAATTTACATCAATAATGCAGAGAAACGAGCGAATCACGAAAGCCTTTCTGTGTTTCGTCACGTCGAAAGAAGGCGTTGCCCACAAAGGTTTATATCGACCCATTTATCTAAAAACATGTCCAGTAATTTTTTTCTGCTTGTTTTCAAAACAAGCAACGTCTGGTGGTCCGAAACATAGCTTAGCTTAGCTATCAGCTGGTTGCTACTCTCAGGTACACACACAGCACAAAGCCTCATACATAAAGCCTGCTCACTCCGGTTGCTCCGTGCCTACAGCTCGCCTAGGGGTCGCTGTCGAAAGAGCACAGCCCTGAATGGAGCCTGCACGCCTCCGTTGGCGCCCCTATAGTGCAGTACCATCCGGGGAAGTGGCGACTCTGTTTCCCATTACATTCTCTCCCAAGGCTGGAGGACTGAGCCAATCAGAGACGCGTTTCTTTGAGAGCAGGAGGAGTGAGCCAATCAGAGACGCATTTCCACGAGAAACACGGAACACTCTCTCGTTTCTCCACAAGCCACCTTGCCAGCTTGCAAAAACGTCTTGAAACAAAGCAACCAGAACGTTTTTTAAAACAGGACCAACGCGTAACACATTCAATAACAATTGGGAACACGGCAATATTAATTAAATTACGTTGAGAGGCGATCTTTAACCATTAAGTGATGATTTATTTAGCTTGACTCTGTTCTTGCTCATTTCTCAACACCGTATTTACATATAGGCTACCTTAACATACATCCACATACTATACAGTACATCCACCTTCAGCAAGATGAAAATGACAATGTAATTGTGTGTGCGCGCGTGTGCGAGAGAGAGAGAGAGAGAGAGAGAGAGAGAGGTGAGTAGAGTTGTGAGTTTTGGGTTTAAGGAAAATTCCAACCAATACCCTTGTAAGTAGGCTACTTGACAACTATGCTTTCTCCGTGCCCCCCTTTCCGAGACCCTGGTCATTCTAATGGGGGCATGGTTTGTTTACATACAGTTGTGCTCATATGTTTACATACCCCAGCAGAATATACGCTTTCTCTGCGATTTCTCACCAAATATGAAGGATTACACAAAACCTTTTTTTTTTGACTCGTTGCTAGTGACTGGCTTAAGATATTTATTAGCAATTTTTTGTGTTTACTTTTTCAAAAGCATGATCACAACCCAAACTACCCAAATGACCCTGTTCAAAAGTTTACATACCATCGTTTCTGGTGCTGAATATGGCCCTGTTTAACATCAGGGATTGCTCTAAATTGTTTGTGGTAGTTGTGGATAAGGCTCTTAATGTTCTCAGATGACAAAACAGCACATTCTTCTTGGTAGAATGGTTATTTCCTATAATATCTTTGGGTGTCTTGCTGGAACCTCACATTTGAGGTTTCCCCTGAGTGGCTCAATGATGTTGAGATCAGGAGAGTGAGATGGTCGCTCAAAAACCTTCATTTTATTCTATCTGAAGCTAATGACGGGTTGATTTGGCTTTCTGTGTCGAAATATTGTCATGTTGGCACTGTTGGAATTTCAATTCAGAAATGCAATATGAGGGGGTTTGGTTGGAATCAAGCCATTGGGCAAGGGAATCATTGCATTGCAATGATCATTGCAAGGGAAATTGTTCAGGAGGCATAGGACAACCAAAAAATAACTTTAGGTGAAATATAGGACAACATGAAAAAATGTTTTAAACTGTACAGCAAAGAGGCACTTGAGGAAAGATGGGCTGTTGGGGGTTGCCAGGAGAAAGCCATTACTACAAAAATGCAAACATGTTATTTTGCATGATACACCAAATAGCATAGTGAGAAGCATCGGAATGACTGTGACAAAGTCATTTGGATACATTAGATTAATATGGAACTTTTTTCAGCCACTATTAACAGTACCATTTGGAGAACAGTCAACGGAGCCTATGATGAAAGTTACACCATGCCCTCCTGTGAAACATGGTCATGGACCACTGATGTCATGGGGACATCTGAGTTACAAGTGCACTATTACTTTTGGTCCATACTCGCAGAATGATGAATACATTTCACTGTGGAAAATACTGGAGGAAACTTGACACTCATCAGCCTTGAATCTGCACATGGCCCATTGTTTGGACATGGCAACATGACAATATTTCAACACAGAAAGCCAAATCAACCCGTCATTAGCTTCAGAAAGAATAAAATGATGTTTTTGAGTGACCGGCTTACTCTCCTGATCTCAACATCATTGAGCCATTCAGGGGAAACCTCAAATGTGAGGTTCCAGCAAGACACCCAATAATTTCATAGGAAACAACCATTCTGCCAGGAAGAATGTGCTGTTTTGTCATCTGAGAACATTAAAAGCCTTATCCACAGATACCACAAACAATTTAGAGCGGTCCCTGATGTTAAACAGGGCCATATTCAGCATCAGAAACTAGGGTATGTAAGCTTTTGAACAGGGTCATTTGGGTAGTTTGGGTTGTGATCATGCTTTTTAAAGAGAAAACACAGAAGATTGCTAATAAATATCTTAAGCCAGTTACTAGCAATGTGTGAAAAAAAAGGTTTTGTGTAATCCTTCATATTTTGTGAGAAATTGGCAAGAAAGCGTATATTCTGCTGGGGTATGTAAACATATGAGCACCACTGTATACTGTATTTTTTTTAATGTCCTAATGTCAGCCAGGTGCCTGTTGGTGTTACAGTACATTGGTTTTGGTACAATATTTGGAGTACATTAAAATGATACTCCGGGACAATATTTCCAGTTCGTCAGAGTACTGTTGTCATGTAGAGACATTTTTTATATATATCCCAAGTAGTCATTGTAATTCTGGAGGTCACTGGTGCTATCTAGCGCAATAATGGCCTTTTGTAGCCTTTCACTAAAATGGTATTATATCAGTCCACAAAACACAAGAAAGCTTCTATTATAGTATTATGCCAGACACTTGATATGAGTGTCTGTGTTGATAGAATATAAGCTTAGATTGAGACGAAACTAACCTTTTGTGGAAAGAATTGTTGCATGTTGAGGGATTTTCTCAGCAGTAGCGGAACATTACGCTGGCTGCTCCAGTCAGTTGTAATGTAACCAAGTCACTTCAAAAAGGAATCACCAGAGACAATGGGCATTTCCCAAAGTCTAGTGTATGAGCCTTGGAAGTGTGTCAGCCTAATTAGTCATACCCAGCGATTGGACACTCCGCAGAATTCGCCAAAAGAGGATCCAATCACTGTGCGTGATTACGAAGGCTGATACACTTCGAAGGACGCACACTAGACATTGGGAAACGGCCAATGTTGCTCTAGCTCCAATGCCTTTCGATCTATGGATTAAAACCCCACAAATTCATTACACGGTAAATTATTCTACATAACACCACAGCCGGTCTACAAATACCAATTCCACCCATAAGCCTCCAGTTGGAAACCGATTTCACTGCTTTCCACCAGAAGATCCTGAAAGAAGGGAACTCCACCAAAAAAGGAAGAAAGTCACTGAAACTCCATTGCTGCTGCTGCTCAGATATAAATGGGTCTTTAATGTTTAGTAGTAGAACACGTCAGGGGCACTATTGTATGTTGTTTGTTTGTTTGGTTGGTTTTAGTGGACTTCCTAAGGCGTCAGACATACAAAGGCGGAATGGAACCGAAGCGAGACGAACAAGGTATTCCTGCTTAGTTTCGGCCGGTGTGTTCTACTCTGCCTTTCACACTGACAGCGTCGGTGTGCGCGGCCAGTCCTGTTCAACCCCCCCCCCACACAGCCAAACCTAGCGTGAGTTCAATTTTCCAAATGCAGTGCGGAGCGGAGCCAGCTCCTGTGCCGCTGACGCCCGACTACCGCCGGTTGGTGTGTAAGGACAGATATGTTTCCATGTATTTTCACCAACGCCGCTTCCGTCCCTCGGCGCTTTACCGCCCTACTGTGTAAACGGCCTAAGAATCATATTCATTGCAGCATATCAATTACTAATTCATTTATTGGCATTAGATGCTGTTACGCCACCTGACGTCTGAGCCCAAAAAAAGGCATTTGACCCAAATACAACGTTGGTTTATCAATAATAATAACTGGCACTTTGTGGACTGAGTATAATAGGCAACCATTTTAGTGACAGGCCTAAAAAAGGCTGTTCGCTTCACTTGCACTAGGCTAGCACCAGTGACCCCTCAAATTAAAAGGACTGCTTGGAATATCAAAACAAAGCGTCTCTACACGTTTACAATACTCTGACTAAATAGGAAATATGGGTCCTAGGAAATATGGGTCCCCCGGAGTATCACTTGAAGAGTTTTTTTATGCAAACATACACCATACAATGTACCATTCCGCCCAATAGAATGGCAAGGATCTCGGAAAGGGCTGAACAAAAAATGCCACCTCATTGGGTACAAGTCAAGGGTAGCAATACAGCTGATGTTAGCCAGAATTCTCCTTTAACCCATTTTAGCCCAAGGCACCTCCAAAAAAGCCTGTTGTATGCCTAGGCCCTTTTTGGGAAAATGTGCCCTCTGCTTCTTAAAACCTAAATATCTCAGCCTCTGAAGCACATAAAAACATGAAATGAGTTGCATTTAAAAGCTAGGACCCACACCTTGCATTAGATTGTGTCCATTCAGCTCTATCATACCCACATTTCTAATTTAAAAAACCCTCAAATCTCAAGACCCTGAATGCAGTATAGCCTATATGTCGCTCCAGTCTCCAGGCCCGCCGACAAAGGGATATGCTGTCCCGGGCCCAGGGAGATAGGGGGCCTAGAATTGGGTCATCATTACATTGTATGTATTAGGTAGGGGGGGCTTTCAGATTACTTTGTCCTGGGCCCAGTGAAAGCTCTGCCAAGTGCCAAAGTTCAAACAGCGTATACGCAGTGTACTGTTCTTGAACCCAACAGCCAGCTAAACTCATCCCTTCAACAAATCCCCCAAGGAAGAGGCAGGTCTTGTAGTTAGCAACGTTTATTGAAAAGAAGGTAAAACTGAAAAAAATACAAATACAGTAGAAGTATAAATAATGCCTAAACATCATGTACATATCAAATAATAAGGTAAGTATTACAAAATACCTACACAGATAGACAGGACAGCTAGATAACTAAATGCTACACTTAGCTTAGCTTCGATGATAATTAGGCACCTGACACAAAGGAATTGCTAACATTTGCTGAGTACACATCATTTCCAGTACAATAACTGCATTACTGTTACCACATGAATAAACTTATTTTCTCATGAAAAGGTTGACTAAACTATTAATTTACTCATAAACTTCTTCTTTCTACAGGTAAACCAGCATAAATGTACTTACTGACTATGCCACACCAAAATGGAGAGATAAAGTTCAGAAAAGCTGAGCTGACGTGTCCTTCACCTTGAATAACTGAAAATTGACTACTTACAGGAACAGGAAGTGACATCATACCCCAATCTGAGAAATTACTATGTCGAAATAAAATTCATCATCAAAATATATTCCCCATGGCATCACACACAGCATCGGGCTAAAATGGATTTTGCCGTGTGAACGAAGCGTCGGAAGTCCTTATTTCACTATGGAGGCCACGCGACCAGCGCTACCAAAGCGAATTTGCCATGAGCGAAACGAACCAAAGCGAATTTTAACGATGGAACGTTCATATCTCTGAATGTCCCAGGCTGTCAAGCTAGAGCTGTTACGTTATTAGCTAAATTAAACATGTCAATGCTGCGTTTGGAGCGAATTCAAGGCGAAACTTCTTCTGCTACCCACGCTACCAGGCAGCGTAGTTCGCTCTTGGTGTGGACACGGCATTAGGCCAACTGTTAAGAGCCTTAAGGTCAGATTAGACTTCAGCAACTGTGCGCGTTAAAAGTTGCTTGGGAGTGGCCACGAATCAACTTTGCCTTCATGCATCTGCGCCCGAGGTCTCGTCGCGAGCCACATTTGAAATAGCGTGATTACCTTCACTAAGTTGCAAGCACTGCGGTCATTATTAAGCAATGTTGCTTTCTAGCCCAGTTAGCTAAGTATTTTCACACAAACTGCAAAGGCAATGTACTGGTATCATTATTCGACCCAGTCTGTTTTCACGTGCCGAATATGCAAGCATGTAAACAGTTGACTCTGCCGATGTGTGTTTACATTCGGTGGAGGAACAGGCTACGGTAATAAAACTGCAAGCATTGTGCCAGGAGTGTTCAACTGATGCATTGTTTGTTACTTACCTTGTAGCTTTGTGTATTTACACACATTTACACACAAAGCATTAATAGGCTATAGTTTTTAACAGAATACAGCTTTGCTCTCGCAAACTACCGGCATTGTGCTGCCACAAGAACAAGGAAGTAGCGAGACGACCAATAGTAGCGCCTTTTTGTCTGTGTCCTCCGCGTCTGTCTGACGGATAGTCAGGATTTTTCCGATGCGCTCGACGACGGGCGCAGAGCCTCCTTTAAGCTAGATTTATGCTTCGGACGCATAACCTCTGCGTCCGTCCGTTTTCTGTCTATGCGAGTCCACGCCCCCCTCTCAGAGGCTCTGCGCCCGTCGTCGAGTGCCTCGAAAAAATTCTAACTATCCGTCGGACGGACGCGGAGTACGCAGACAAAAAGGCGCTATGATTGGTCGTCTCGCTACTTCCTTGTTCTGTTCTTGTGGCAGGCAGCGCAATGCCAGTAGTTTGCGAGAGCAGAGCTGTATTCTGTTTAAAACTTTATTAATGCCTTGTGTGTAAATGTGTGTAAATACACGAAGCTACAAGCTAAGTAACAAACAATGCATCAGTTGAACACTCGTGGCACAATGCCTGCGGTTTTACTACCGTTCCTCCACCGAATGTAAACACACATCGGCAGAATCAACTGTCTTTACATGCTTGCATTTTCTGCTCGTGAAAACAGACTGGGTATGTCAAATAATGATACCAGTGCATTGCCTTTGCAATTTGTGTGAAAATACCTAGCTAACCTGGATAGAAAGCAACATTGCTTAATAATGACCGCAGTGCTTACAACGTAGTGAAAGTAGCCTAATCGCGCAATTTCAAATGTGTCTCGCGACGAGACCTCGGACCTCGCAGAACTCGCAGATGCATGAATACAATGTTGGTTCGTGGCCACTCCCACGCAAGTTTTGACGAGCGCAGTTGCAGAAGTCTAATCTGACCTTTAGTGTGTCAGTATCACAAGTGTCTCTGCAGTCAACATGAACTCACAGAATTCCGTGAAATGAACACTGCCCTTTGGAACACAAAATCTGTGGCAATTCTTAAACTTTCTTTTGCTTCAGACATGTAAACGTTTTTTATTTTTTACCTGACATGTTTCGATAGTGAAACATCTGTCTTCATTAGAGGGTGATGAAGACAGAAGTTTCACCATCGAAACATGTCAGGTAGAAGATAAAACTTTAAGAATTGATTTAACAGTTAGACATAATGAACGTCATACATCTAAAATCTGTGACAGTTTCTGAGACAAAACTCTGAGATGGGAATCATGGAAGTTCTGTGATGGGCCCACAGAAGATTTTCCCGCAATCTTGTTCTAACTTATGTACTGACAAGATTTTTCTCATTTCGAACATTTTTCTTACCTAAAAGATTTATTGGCTGACAGTTTGGGTTTAGGGGAAGACCTTCCACCACCTTGAGGTACTTTTTTGATGATAGACTTAACATGCTACAGTGAACATAGACCCCATCATGGAATCTTGGCAACTGCCACAAATGTGTCCCGAAAGGATGTGTTCATGTCACAAAATTCTGTGCGATCAGTTTACTCCAATCCTGATATAGTCAAGTGCATTTATGACTTAACCCCAAAAAAATCTAACAAAAGGTTTCTCAGTGGTTTACAGTAGTATCAGATGTAGTTAACAACATAATAAAAGTGTACCAAAATGTGACCTCAGGAAAGGCCTCATTTTCAAGATGGCCGCCACTGGGGCCTTAAATTCACTATTACCTTAAACTTGCATTGAAATGACTAGGAATAGTTATTTATGATGTATGTTTTGACCATATAATGTTGTAATTAGAATAATTTCTTGATATTGAATGGTTATAAATTAAAGTACTAACGTCAGTTCTGGACAGGCCATGGTAGTCAAGAAGCTTGCCGCCCTCCCCTTCATCTAATTAATTCCTAATTGATCCAGGTGCATTCCCTCAGCTGATAATCTTTCTTCCCTAGCGATTGGCCACACGGCTTCGGCACGCCTTTTAAATTCTATCCACTTCCTCTCAACTGCATGCTGCTCGGTTTTTGCTACCCACCACCGCCCCTGCTCCACCTTGTCGTGTATGATGTGACATGTTCTCTTGTCACGTCGCTTGGCTCTGTTCATGGGGGGTTATCTCTCGCCCTGTCCTGCTGGGGTGAGAATTCCCTAAACTGCTGCTGCCCCCTGACTAAATGCTTTTCCATGCTGCTCATGGAAATAGGGGGGTTCCTCCGAACAGAGCTATACCGCCAAATGTAATTCATAATTTCAATAAAAGAAATGTCATTTATATTCTTCTCTTGTGTTTCTTGACTGAAATGGTTCTGACAGAAATGAGGTTTTATGTTTAAACAATCCATTACAACTGTACTGTAATATTAGTCAAATTTGGGCTACCATGTGTAGACTAGGTAGGCCTCCTGCTATCCTCTTCTTTGTAGGCTATGTTTTTCTGTTTTGTTGTTCATGGTCATTTTCAAAATGCTATTAACCATTTGCTTTCTTCACTCTCTACTAAAAGTCCTTATTGATGTACAAACTCACATCTCTCATCATTGTGCTGCCCAAAAGGTCTACCTCTTTCCTCTAGTGAGTCTCGTTCCTCTTGATTATCTCTGAACTTAACAAGATGATTGGAGTGGTAGGTTGTTGTGCAGTCATTATAAGTAGGGTATTGGAAGGCTGAGCATGATTGTGGAAGAAGTGGCTTGGGCAGAGCAGGAGGACTACTTTGTCAAAGCTGTATCCCAGGACAAGCAAGGAGCATGGACCTGGTGGGAGGACACCATCCATGATGTCACAAATTGGCTGGACATCTTGCAAGGCCACTCCACTCAACCGTATCTTGGTCATTTCGTGAAGTTTTCACTGGAAAAAAATGGGGAAATTAACTTTAAACTTGGTAAACGTGGTGCATTCACGTTATTGCCCGTTTTTCGTGGTTGGGCAACGCTTCCGCTGCCTATTCATTTGAATTGCCCGACTGCTGCCTAGCGACCCACTAGTTTGACGCCCTTTCGGTGTTAAATGGTCAAAACAAACATCAAACACCTCTATTCCTGGTCATTTCAGTGTCATTTTACGGGCAGAGAGTGCGTCTTAATATGCAACCTTGCTTCCTCCACTTGCCTCCTCCACTTGCTTCTCGTCATGATGACATCACTGACAACAGCATTATATTTCAATATCTTGCAAAAGCTCAATTGTAGAGTCTTTTTCTCGTTTGCAATAGAGTTCTTCAGTAACGCGGAAGCATGTAGTAGATTGTAGTCTTTCATGTTAGCATTTAAGGACTTCCTGGTTCGTATCGGCTTCCGGCCTCCATTGGGAATGAATAGGGGCCAGTTTCAAATAAGCTCCGAGTGCAAGCACGCGCTTAGCGAACTCCCGCAAACTGTCGAGGGCGTTAAAAATAGGCTGTAGGTATGACATGGTTGATCATTTTGTGTCAAACTTCGACATAAATACGATGTTGCGTCCATATGCTAAACCCGGAAACTTTTGGCGACTACAGAAGCGGCGCCGGCATGTACGTGCGGAGGGTTGTACCCATGGCAACCAAAGGAAAGTATGTAGTTCGGAAGTTTTAATGATCAGAAAGGGGTTAGCAATATTGAATTAAAATCGTCATGATTTAACATATGAATACACCAACATGATGATACGATCCGTTCCACTAATGAGAAAGGGATGCGGGGACACGCTAATGTTCGTTGTTGCCGTGCAACTTATATTTTTGCCAAACCTGAATCTCTATGGCGTTTTGCAATGTAAAAAATCGCCATGGAACCGGAAGTCCAAACGCCGCATACAAGTTGACGTCAACGCTGAAGAGCTCTATAGGGATGGTGAATGAAAAACAGTCCCTCAAAAGTTGTGGCTAGGCTGACAGCTGGGAAACTTTATCGTTTTCTCCACGGAGGAGGGGCCAGGAGGCGGGACGAGGAGACAAGCGCAAGTGGAGGAGGCAAGGTCGCATATTAAGACACACTCAGAGTCATTTTACTGTAAGGGCCCAGTGGCGGCCATCTTGAAAATCAGGCCTTTCCTGAAGTCGGATTTTGGTAGACTTTTAGTATGTTATTAAGCGCATCTGATACTACTGTAAACCACTTAGAAACCTTTTGTTAGTTAGATTTTTTTTTAGGGTTTGGTGTATTACTTTCATAAATGCACTTGACTAATAGTGTTGTTCATCAGTGTGGAGGACTTATGACAGTACTCTCCTGCTCTTCCTGCTGACTGCGTCTGCTACATCGACAACATGGCAGGCAGGGTGAACACCTTTTCCCCATGAATACATAAAGCACAGGATCTGCTACAAGGTTAAGGGAGAGAAGTGCAGTGGTCACCACAGGCAGGCTTTGAAATGTGTAGTATGTGAACATCCAGGGACATGAGGATATTAACAACATCACTATTATGTGTGGCAAGAAGAAAGCAGTGTAGATGACCAGGACGAGGGCCAGCATTCCCATGATCCTCCTCTGTTCACGTGGAGAGATGGAGATGGACTTGGAGAGAGCCCTCCAGGTCTCAACAATGAAGAATAACGCAAATGGATAGGGAAGAAGACTCAGAACGCACCAGAGCGCAAACACTGTGTCCACCCCAATGAGGTCTTTCACAGCTGCTAACACAACCACACCGAGCGAAATAAAAGTGAACATCCACACAGTAATAGAGAAGACAATTGACTTTTTGATAGTCCGGTGAAACCTGTACCACAGGGGATGGACGATCATGGCGTATCTCTCCCCAGCAATGCACAACATGAAGAAGATGCTCGCATTCATCCCAGAGCAATACAGGAAAGCAATCAGTTCATAAACAACACCCGAAGGCCTCATGCTGAGGTAGATTGGTCTGCCAAACATCTGAAGCACATCAGAGATGAGCAGGTTTATAACGTACACCGGCACCACATGGTCACTCTTGATCACAGGCAGGAGTCCCCGAATGGCCAAGCACACCACAGGTAGAGCGATGGGCAAGATCACCCAGCTGTGAATTGACATGAAGAAGTTCATGTCATTGATATCTGTCACGTTGAAGAACTCCAAAGTCTTGATGTGAAATCCTTCCATTGGTTTTTCCATCAGAGTGTCTTTTGCAGCATCAGTCCAGCACTATAGCGCAGTGAGAAGAGAGAGTGGGGGGAAAGGGGAGATGGGGTCAGTTAAAAAAGAATCACACAAAAGGGACCAATACCGACTCAACCATATGAGCTGAAGTTTTTTTATCTGATGTGTGTGTGTGTGTGTGTGTGTGTGTGTGTGTGTGTGTGTGTGTGTGTGTGTGTGTGTGTGCGCGAGAACTTTATAATACTGTTCTTAGATATATTAGTACATAATTCTGCAATTTTGTCGTTTACTCCACATGAAGAAGCACGTACGTTTGTCAGTACGTTTGTCACGTTTGTCAGTAATTTCTTATATCCTCTCAATCTCAGTTTCTCATGAATTTGCTGGCTAAATTTGACACAGTGTCAGCGAATAATGCGTATACTATCAAAATGGACAGATACAACACAAGTTCTGATCAAGCAAAACCAAGAAAAGAGGAATATAGCGAACTCACCAACTGTTTGGAAGACTGGAGGGAAGTGAGACCGTACCAGCCGGAGTGGAAGATGTTCTCTAGAAGGGGCTGAAACCCTTTGTTTGCTGAACAAGCCAAACACCAATTTATTATAGTCTGACTCGGTTGAAAGCCTCATAACCTTATTAGCACAGCAGCACTGGAAGTTGAAACAGATTGTTAATTCAATTCATTAAAACAAAAAAATATTTAAACTAGTGCAGTATTACCTTTAGACAATAATTGAGGAGCAAATCCAAAATTAATCAATTAATTTAATTATGCTTCTCAGTTAATAACAGCAGCCTATCACATTTTTGTTGTTGAATTTGTCAAGCACACATGAAATAAATAATATTAATCCAGTCCCATTTCCCAAAATGTTACCATTAAGTCACATAAAAATAGAAAACTGTAATAAAGCAGTTTAACATTTTGGGAAAGACCACTTCATTAACACTACAATTAAAAATGTGTGCCACCAATTGCTTGGGGTACAGTTTCAATAACTCGGGCAGTTAAGGTAGCCTAATTTAAAACATTTCTCAGTGTTTAAGTATCATAGAAGCTGATTAAAACATCCACTTGCTTATGAACATTTCCTTTAGAAGAGCTCATCTGGTATGTGCCAGAGAGAGAGAGAGAGAGAGAGAGAGAGAGAGAGAGAGAGAGAGAGAGAGAAAAGTCATTCTCTGACATTTTAACACAGTTAAGTGGAGGAAAAGATGCACAGCACACAATGAATGAAAAGTGTGTGAAGGTCCTAGTAGCACTCCACACTATATAAAACACAGATCTCAAGCATTCCACAATTCTGTTGTAGTTTATTTATGAATAATCAAAATCATATGATTACAAAAATGATAATGTGGCTTGTGCATTTTACACAGTTGTAGAAAGAAATGTGAGTATTTTGGTACATAGAGTTGGACTGCTCAACAGGTCAGCATCAACCAGGAAGTGATGTTTCATTTTGCTTTTGGCTCTGTTCTTGCTCTTGTCTCGACACCATATTCACATATGCCCTAACTCGCCTCAAACAGGACACCTTGAGATGCTGATGTTGTCATTTAGCTCAGATCGTAACACTACCCTTCACTTGTCTGTACCTGACAAAACTGCTTTTTTTTGTTTTGTTCAGTCCTTTCCGAGATCCTGGCCATTAACATTAAGACATAACTCCTGTTATAAACTTACTGAGACCAAAATGGCAATAACCAAGTTGTCATTTATTACTAATGGCCAGGCGTAATTTCTCATTGGTTTAGATATGGTAGTTAATTTTTTTCAATGACTATTAGGCTACAGCGCAACATTGCATTATAGGGCTTCACATTTAAAAAAAAAAAAAAAACATCTTTAGATAATCCCAAAAGCTGCATGTAACATCAACATCAATAGAAACCTTAGGCTACAACACAGTTTGGGAGGATATTTGGAGTATCTTGTTATAAATGGAAAATTATCCAAAAGTAACTATAAACAAATTCTTTAAATGTGTACTGTGTTATAGTTTTGTTTTGTTTTTTTAGCCATTTCCTTCCAGAATTCATGCTACCCATTCACAAATGTTACCTTTTTTCACAAAAACT
The DNA here is from genome assembly GCF_034702125.1 of Engraulis encrasicolus. Taxonomy (NCBI): domain Eukaryota; kingdom Metazoa; phylum Chordata; class Actinopteri; order Clupeiformes; family Engraulidae; genus Engraulis; species Engraulis encrasicolus. The sequence continues at coordinate 11,677,284 of NC_085880.1, read as the reverse complement.
TACCACCACCACCAAATTCTAGTATTCATTATGACGGAAAATTGCAGTTTTCATACATGAAAAGGTGAATCTTCTCCATGTCCACTATTTTGAATTTCCACAAATAGACATTTTTAACAGCAAAACATACTGTACTTTGGGCATACTACTAAATAAACTACGAATTATCTACTAAATATCTACTATATTACACAGTACACCTTTAAGTGTTACGAGCTTCAGTGTCTCACATCGCTGGTGCTGGTCGTGGTGTTCATCAGTGGAGGATTAATCACAGTGCTTTCCTGCTCTTCCTGGTGACTGTGTCTGCTACATCGAAAACATGGCAAGCAGGGGCAACTCCTTTTCCCCATGAACACGTAAAGCATGGGATCAAGCAGCAAGTTAATGGACAGAAGCGCCATGGACGTCACCGCCAGGCCTTGAAAGAAATAGTCTGTGAACACCCAAGGACATGAGGACATTAGCAGCACTGCGATGATGTATGGCAAGAAGAAAGCAGTGTAGATGACCAGGACGAGAGCCAGCATTCCCATGATCCTCCTCTGCTCACGTGGAGAGATCGAGATGGACTTGGAGAGAGCCCTCCAGGTCTCCACAATGAAGAATATGACGAACGGATAGGGAAGAAGGCAAAAAACAGACCAGAACATGAATACTTTGTCCACCCCAATCACATCTACGTAGGATGTTAACATAACCGCACCTACAGAGACAAAACTGGCTGCCCAGACAATCAAAGAGCAGAGGAGTGACTTTTTGATAGTCCGGTGAATCCTGTACCACAGGGGATGGACGATCATGGCGTATCTCTCCCCAGCAATGCACAACATGAACAAGATGCTTGCAAACATCCCAGAGCAGTAGAAGAAAGATATCAGTTCATAAACAACACCCGAAGGCGTCATGCTGAGGTAGATTGGTCTGCCAAACATCTGAAGCACATCAGAGATCAGCAGGTTGATGACGTACACCGGCACCACATGGTCGCTCTTGATCAGGGACAGAAGCCCCCGAATGGCCAAGCAAACCACAGGTAGAGCGATGGGCATGATCACCCAGGTCTGAATTGACATGAAGAAGTGCAAGTCTTTCATATCTGTCACTGTCACGTTGAAGAATCTCAAAGCACTGTCGTGAAATCTCTCCATTAGTTTCTTTTCGGTCTTCCCTTCGGCAGTCCAACCCTGAGGCAACTGGAGGGAGGATGAGGAGAGAGGGGAGATTGGGTCAGTACATCACTGGAAAGAAGCCAACGCAAGCTCAAATGCACTGACTGTTAGTATTGGGTACTACAAAGGTGTGTGTGTGTGTGTGTGTGTGTGTGTGTGTTTGTATGTGTGTGTGTGTGTGTGTGTGTGTGTGTGTGTGTGTGTGTGTGCGCGTTCGCAGTTCGCGCGCACCTTTCTGTTTACACACAAAATTGCACATTTCCTGATGTAGGCCTACACTCAATCCTGACAGTGGGAACTCTCTGCCTCATACTCTGAGCAATATTAGCAGTAATTCTTTACCTTGTCTCTTATTTTACGGCACGTTAAGATAATATTGTCAGCGCTTTTTTATATCCACTCATGCTCAGTCGTCTCATGCATTTGCTGGCTAAATTGGACACGCTGTCTTCAATATTGCATTAATGTAGTACTTCAAATCAAATCTGCCAACCCCAAAATGAGTTCTGATCGAGTAAAATCAAGAAAAGAGGAGGAAAGAACTCACCAATTGCTTGAGAGGGTGAATGGAAATGAGACCGTACCAACGCAAGGGAAAGATGCTCTCATGCTTTCAAAGGGGGTTGTAACGCTTTGTTTGCTGAACAAACCAAACGCTCATTTATTATCCTCGGGTTTCATTGAAAGCCTCATAATCTTGTTTGCGCTGCAGCATTGGGAATCAAGACAGATTGTTGAGTCGTTAAAAAACTTGGAAATTAGATTCATAAATCTGGTGTCATCATTAGCCAACAATGCAACTACAGCATAGAAACATGTGACACCAATATTATTTACAGTTTCTATAACTCAACATTAGATATTAAACTCAGTATAAATATTTAATATGACGATTAAAATCAAATGCTTCTAGAGGGTAGAGGGTTCTACCAAAAGGGTAGAACATGGATTTTGCTTTTACACATTAGAATTATGATGTTATGATGTAAATACATTAGGATGTATTCATTGAGTAAGTTCACCTGACCTTAAGTAACAAAAACCTTCTACATACAGTTGATTGTGAGGAACATGTCCTTTAAACCTGCCCATCATGTGTTTGTGTATGTGTCTGAGAGAGAAAAGGAGTGATTGAGAGAGAGAAAGAATCCGAGAGACAGAGTTGTGTGTGTGTGTGTGTGTGTGTGTGTGTGTGTGTGTGTGTGTGTGTGTGTGTGTGTGTGTGTGTGTGTGTGTGTGTGTGTGTGTGTGTGTGTGTGAGTGAATGGCACAACCCAAATGACAGAACAGGCACTCAAAGGACGGATGGGAATATCTTTTGATTGTTTGAACAAGAGGAAAACACGCACATAAAATCCCACCTAGACCTCATCATAGGCTACTCAAGCCGCAATCCATAATTCTGTTGAATTGTAATTATTTATTCCCAATGTTTTGTAGTATTACAAAGTATGCTACAATCCACATAGCGGTCGGTGATGCGTTTACTGCAATGCAAACAGCATGGGACACCCGCATGTAGACAAATATACCTTAAGCGCAATAATACCAGATAATTCAACCACAGTATTTGCATTGGTGTTTGCGCAATGAATAGGATGAATTGACTGCTGTCCGGCTGCTCTTGATAAACAGCCCAATAAAGATAGCAGAGCCGGAGCCTGGTGCTAGGACAACAGTGTGTCTTTAAACTGGGAGGACGCATGCTGTAGGTAGGTGGCCATTTTTTAATTGACATCATACACTAAGCGTCCCTGGTTTGGTCTGGACTGGTCTTTGGAATAGGGGGCTTCTTTTGTACACTTCCTTCAGGAATGGAGGCTTCTTCAAGTGGCATACACATCGCTGACATGGCCTGGGCCTCACTGAGGATACGCAGATAAGCTGCTCGCTCTCTCTGGACATAAACAAAATTCAGGCTCTTGGTTGCTAAAGCTGGGACAGAGACGGAGACAGAAAAACACAGAGAGAAAAATTGGGGGGGTTAAAGTTCAGATGTCTCCACCGTGAGAAAAACCTTGATGATTTGGTTCCTGGCTGTTCAGGAGTCAGGGAGCATGGGATCCGAGCTTGGAAATATCAGTTACCATGTACCAGCCTCATGGTTGGTGTGTAGAAGTCATCTTGGGAATAACAGCTAAGTTGGTTTGTATGGCATACTAGAAATGCAGACTGAAACTCACAGACGAAACATGCCCATTATTACAAGAATAATTTTGCTTCTATGCTTCTTCTAATATGTTTCTTACTGTGGACTTATTTTATAATGTGCTCTTCTTCACAATTCTTAAACATGATTTGAAGGTTGAAAACACTACATAATTAGTTTTGCTGAACGTGAGCAAGACTCACCTATGAGTAAGCCAGCTTTCCTCTGACCTATGTAGCTGTTTAGCCCACTGTTAGTACTGTAAATGTATTATTGCATTTAGATATCTCTGTGATGTGACAATATTATATTATATTATATTATATTATATTATATTATATTATATTATATTGTATTGTATTCAGGGCCGCTGACAGCATTGGTCGGGCCCGGGACAAAGTCATCTGAAAGGGCCCACCACACAATACATGCAAAACAATACATACCCAATTCTGGGCCCCCTCTCTCCTTAAGCCCGGGACAACATACTCGTTTGTCCCCCCTGTTGGCTGCCCTGATTATATTATCGTATATTACAATAAACAAAATGGAGCAGCATAACATCAGCTTGAGCAACAGCAGTACTGCGGCCGACCTGGCCCGGGTGCAGCAGATCCTGGGCTGGGTGACCTTCGCCGTGGGCCTGCCCCCCATCCTGCTCTCCATCTACATGCTGAGCCAGCTGGTCCGGGCCGGCAACGGCACCCCGGCGCAGGCCATCAACCTGCTCGTCTCGGACATCTTCAACCTCATCACGAGGCCACACACCACCAGCACCAGCACCACCCTGAGTGAGGACAGCGGCGTGATAACCCTGTCGCTGGACACCGACATCCCCTCGCTCATCTTCTACTTCGGCGTGGCCAGCAACGTGGTGTTCATGGTGGGCGTGGCTCAGGAGCGCCACCTGCGGGTGGTCAGCCAGCGCTGCCACGGCTGCTGCCGGCGGGCCAAGCAGTCGTCGGCCATCTCCCTGGCCATCTGGGCGGCGCCGCTGGGCATGGTGCTGCTGCTCTACTTCGGCTACCGCGCGGCGTTCCTGCTCTGCCTGCTGCTGCCCTTCCCTCTCCTGCTCCTCTTCCTCCTGGACGCCTGCAGGGCTGTGCTGTGCTGCTCCTCCCCCTCTGCTGGGTAAATGAGGGGGGGTAAAAAGTATGGGTTGTATGTATGTGGAGGAGAGGTGTGTAATGTATGTAATGAAGTGTATATTTATTGGAGTGTATATGGACAGATGTGTGTATTGTATTGTATATGGACGACGATGTTTATGTGTGTAAATGGTGTCTACATGTGTACCACAAAGATCTAACTGATGCCGAATCTGATGGAGCTGACTGTCTGATGTGATTATCCTTATGGGACTATAAAGAATCTAATCTATCTTCCTCCGGCAGCTTGGTGGCGCCGTCGCGAGCGGAGAGGCGGCGTGTCCTGGCCATGCTCGTGGCCCTCTTCGGGAACTACACGCTGCTCTTCCTGCCGTTTGCGCTGACCACGCTGCTGGCGGTGCTGGAGGTGCCGGTGGCCGGCTTCGTCTACTTCGGCCTGGTGGCCAACATGCTGTTGTACCTGAGCCCCGTCGTTAACCCTTTCCTCTCCTTGCTGCTCACCAGGAGCCTGCGGGAGCTCCTGGACACGTTTCCCTGCTGCAGGAGGAGAGGGGGAACCTTTGACGCCACCATGGAGACCACCACCACCTCCTCCTCCCCTGTTGTGTTTGAGAACTTTGGGGTCGCCCTCCCCTTCTCAAACACGGGGAACTGTGGTGGTGGGAACCCCCTTATATCCGCCGCTGGCCCCTCTATGTTCTCAGCACAAGGCATGGGGACATCTCCGAATGGCATCTCAACCATCTTTGGGAACTTGACAAGTCCTGGAGGTATGTCTTCACCGTTTCCTCAGGTTCCTTCAGGTTCTGGAGGATTGGTGGATGCAGTACCAAATGCGGGCGCAGAAACTCATGGCCAGAGTGCGATGGCGTCTGGGAATCCAATGACACTACCCAGTATACCTAAGGACCCAGACATTGGGATTACTCTCCCCTTGTCAAACACAGGGAACTGTGGGAACACATCTGGGAACACCTCTGTGTTCTCAGTTGAAGGCATGGGCACAGCAGTTTCTAATGGCATCTCAGCTATCTTTGGGAACTGCAACGCGTCGAATCCTGGTGGCATGTCTTCAATGTTCCCTCAGGCTCCCCCTGTTTCTGGAGGATTGGGTGCAGTGCCAAATGTGGGCACAGCAACAAGTCATGGGCAGGATGCAATGATTTTTGGGAATCCAATGGCGCTGGGACGCATATCTGAGGACCCAGATACAACCTCCACAGAGACTGAAGTCAGCACAAGGCTGTGACTGGTGACAAGGTAAAGGTAGGGCCAGATATCTGGGACTGATATCTGTGGACTGCATTCTGCATGCATTTGTCATGTCCATGTCACTTGGCCACTCCAACAAGTTAAGCTTTGGGCAACTGGACTATTGGCTTGATGGATTAAAAGCATTGAAAAGCTATTGGACAAGGGCATAGACGACCTGCTTAGTGGCAAAATGCAGCCAAAGCAGGACTATAAAGAACTATTGAACTACCAGCTTGCCTCTAAATAAACAGACTTTTTTCAAGCACAAAAGTCATTAAGTTGCTTACAGCTAAACTCCTTGCTATGAGAATATCTCTCCTTTTAACCACTCATGCTGGCCATTTGTGATTTAGACGGAGTAGATTGTGATATTATCCTCTAAACTGGTGAATTAAAAGCAAAACGTTGGGATATTTGTGCCATTTTGAAGTGTCCATGTCGTGAAAGGATGATTTGTGTTGAAATTCCCACTGCTCACCATCAGAAAATGTTTAGAACCATAGACATAAAAGGGTTTGAACATATATTATAGTACTATGGATGTATGCAAGGGCAAGACTGGTCTGATATTTGTCAGTTGACATGTTAATTCTAAAGGAGATCCATACCAACATAATTTGGTTAGGACATATCGGTACAATCATTCTTTTTTCACATTCATTTCATCTAAGCACTCAGAGAGCAAATTAGTGAAACTGAATTTAAAATACAAAAAAAAGGTCAGGACTAATGATTAAATCAAGAATGTCAGAAAAAAACATTCGCACATACTTATTGTGGAAATATCAAAAAAGAATGTAAGACAACAGACCAGGGTGTATATATAAGTCCAATATCTTCTTTTTAATTAATAATCTTTGTTTTTATTGTTAAACAGAATACAAATATTGTCTGAGAGATAGAAGACTAGAAAGCCAGCAGTGTAAAACACCTGATGTACAGTAACTGCAGGGTTAACACGGATCCAGTCAGCTGGAGCTGCAGCAATACAGAAAGATAATAATAATAGAATACAATATAAAGACTAGAGTGAGAAAACCACAGCTCCAGCTCGACCGGCCGACGGTAAAAATATTTTGAGGCACAACCACCAAAGTGGGGAGACATCAGCTGCTTGTTGTGTGTAGTTTTCTTTTTTCACAAGAAAAAAAAACATGAAAACAAATAGTAAATAATAACGAAAAAGGTGGTTCAGGGTTCGCTTCAGATGGCTTAATGTCAGCGTAACAGACACTTTGTACATACACATACATAATACATACATACTTACAGACATACACTCATGCACACACTCACACATACTTAAAGTGTGTAAACAAAAACACAGTTCCAGAAAATGTCCAACATACCGATCCATGAAATCTACATGAAAACCACAATCTCAAAGCAAAATCTCTGGAAACAACAAAAAAAGGTAAACACAACAGAAGAACAAATAAAACAAAAGCATGTGTTTTGGAAATCTCAGAACAGAACCGTCTGTCTTTCTCTTCGGTGACACCATGAGAGTCCTGAGTGTCTAAGAAAAAAATAAAAAGGAAGGCAATAAACGAAACTTTGACATCAGCTTGGATTTCATCTTCTCTGACAGATCAGCAAACGAAAAAAGATTGAAACATAAACACAGAAAATCAGGTCCATAGTCACTTCCAGCAAGCTCCTCCACGTAACTAGAGGTTCTCCAGAGGCTGCGCCTGCTGTTGCATTTAATAGCCACCAGAGGTCGCTGTGGTGTATCTGAGAGGCGCCTGCCTGTCGCTCCATCCAACTCCTAGTGTTTCCCCAGGATACAGGGCAGCACTCACTGGACTGGAAGACAGCCCCGTCTGTCAGAGCAAGGCAGAGCAGGGCAGCGGGACTTAGCCAGCAAGAGTGCAGTGGCAGCTCCCCACAGGACTGATGGGTCATGTGGGCTGATGAGAGGGGGATATGGGCTGGGACTACCTAGGGCTGGGGTTGGGTAAGTGGACATAGGTTGGATATTGAGTCATTACCTGGGGGTCAGGGTTGGTCTGTTTGGTCTGTCAGTGGATATGAGTGTGGGGTTGTGGTCTACCGCCGGGGCTGGTGGGGTTTGTGGTGGTGGTGATGGTGGTTGTGGTGATTGTGGTGGTGGTGGTGCCGGCTGGAGAGGGGCCGGGGGAAGGGGGCGACGGCGGCAGCCGAGTGGGAGGCAGCGGCAGCGGAGAGGGGGTTGGGGGTGGGGGAGTTGGGCGTGGAGGCGGTGGCGGCGGCGTCCTCGGCCTCCTCCAGCTCGCCGTGGTGCAGCTCCTGGCTCACGCTGGACTGCAGCGCCGCCGGCGTCAGCCACTCCTTGGGCAGGCAGCTCTGCAGGAAGGGCACGCAGGAGCTGAAGTAGGCCAGCCGGTTCACCCAGCGCGGGATCTCGCGCCCACACAGGATCTAGGGGTCGGCAATGGAGGAGGATGGAGTGGAGCAGAGGAGAACAGAGCAGAGGAGAGGAGAGGAGAGGAGAGGAGAGGAGGGAGAGGTTGGAAGAGGAGGAGGAGGAGGGGGGATGGAGGAGAGGAGAGGGGGGGATGAGGAGAGGAGAGGGGGGGATGAGGAGAGGAGAGGGGGGAAGAGGTAGGAGGAGGAGGAGGAGGAGGAGGAAGGGGATGGAGGATTAGAGAGAGAGAAAAAGGGGAAAAGAAAGTGAGAGAAGAGGAGAGTGAGAAATAATGACACAAAGTTATTAAAAGTTATCAATGGTCATAAAGAAAAAACTTTAACAAAGATTTGAAAGATTTGAAAATCAGAATAAATATCCTTCCTTGAGGGGTGGGGGGTTGTATCGCTACAACAATCACAGACTCAAATGATTAAGTACGCTTAACTATTGATCTACAGTGAAAACAAAACATATAGAGAATACCTGTACACTACACCTGCAGAACCCAATAATGTAATAAGTACCTAATATGAAAATTGCTTATAATAAGCCTTATTACCAATTAGGCGTATGCAACGTTGTTTTCAAACTTTTACCAATCATAACATGTGTAACCATACTAGGCAAGTTTGGGGAAGACTGTCTTTCTGTATTTCGAAAAAAAGGACAACTCAGCACCTATCCTGTAATAAGACTGAAGACAACTACTTCAAAAAGTAGTTGTCCTGCAAGGTCTGCCCATTTACATTTGTGAGTTAATTTATTTATCTCTTCTTACCTGGCTGAGAAGGTGTAGTCATAATCAGGACTAGCTAGTTAACCGGCTAGAACAAATATGTGTCAGCAGCACTTTTCATTTCTCCAACCGGCATGTCCACCTCGGCTGTCCCCACAGTTTCCACAGCCCAAGTGACAAGGGCCGCATGTCAACAGATGCATTACCAGACCACTTTCAAGCCGGAGGAGTTAAAGGATAACTTCTGCCAAGTTCAACAAGCAGTTGTAATGCTCACACTACCCTGGACTTCTCAGTACCCGAGAATATTTCTTCTTTTTTTTTTTCTTCAGCCTTTTCCGAGATCCTGGTCATTGTAATGGCAAGGCAAGGCAAATTTATTTGTATAGCACATTTTGATACAAAAGCAAAAGTAATGGGGGCAGAGTTTGTTTACATTTAAAAAAAAAATCTTGACAAACATCTTGATCAGATCTCGGAAAGGGCAGAGCCAAAAAATGCAGCTTCACCGGGTGCTGACAAGTCAAGGGTGGCGTGAGCGATACAACAGCATATTGAAATTGGCAGAAGTGCTCCTTTAATTCTTGTTTACAGAGCCTCTGTTATAACCTTACTGTCACCAAAATGGTGATGAGCATGTCTTAATCTATTACCTCAGGCTCTTGGCAATGCCATAGGATTGGTGTTATGATGTAGACTTTTCAGCAAATAGTGAAAAGGATCCCATCAGTATGAAAGTACCAGGAGTCATGAGAGCCTAACAATGGGTACAAGTCATTATAGATCCTCACAGCCTTTCCTGAGGGTTGTGACCTTGTGATGTGAGACTCGACACCACTGATGATCAAAGTTATATTCAGTATCTCGTAAAAGGCCCAATTCAAATGTCATTATCTTATGTGCAATCGGGATATTGAATGGGGAAAATAGAAATACCCTCCGAAAAGTTGCTCTGCTTAAGTTGACAGTGAGGGAAATTATTTGTTTTCGTCACAGAGAACAACATTGAGGCAAGAAGCAGCAAGTAACAGGAAAGGACTACTTTGAAATCCACCCCAGTGTGACCTAAGGTTCTTTGTACTTCTCAGAAATGTCCATAGCCCTCAACAAAGCAGCTCAGAGCCGTGGACAGCAGTATGCATCATACTGTAGATTATGTACAGTAGTTTGACTATACACTCACAAAATAGCCACGTCACTCACTCTGTCATTTACATTCAAAGTTCAACATAGTTATTATGAAGGTCACCACGTCTACTTCATCTAATACGGTCTACCACAGCACACAAGGGACAGTCCACTTTGACTACTGCTATGGTAACCAACCTGCAGAGGCCTGCAACCGAGTGTGTCATGCTGTTCTTAAAAGATAAAGTGGAAATGGGAAGTGGTTATGACAATGTCGTCATGAGCAACAGGAACACAACGAACAACGAACACACAACACGAAGAAGAGTCTCTCTGTGTGTGTGTGTGTGTGTGTGTGTGTGTGTGTGTGTGTGTGTGTGTGTGTGTGTGTGTGTGTGTGTGTGTGTGTGTGTGCGTGCGCGTGTGTGTGCGCGTGTGTGTGTGTGTGAGTGTGAGTGTGAAGGGGGCTTGAGTTGTAGCATATTTGGTGCAAATAAAACGTTGGGAGTAGAACTAATGTAGCCCAAATGCAGTTCAGCATAGTCCACAAGTCAATTGATTCAGCTAGACTGGAGGAGCATGGGAAGGACTGTTAGTGGCAGCCTGATACAGCTGTGCTGAGGCAATGCACTGACACAATGTGGCCAGCAGAGGGCATGATGAGAACACGATCGACGCTTGCTTGCTCTCTTTCTCCTCCACACCCACCTCTCTCTCTCTCTCTCTCTCTCTCTCTCTCTCTCTCCATCACCTGCCTCCGGCCGCAATGTGCTCCACATGACTGCAAACAGGATTAGTGCGGTGAGCGTTGAAGAGAGGACCAATTACACACACACACACACAGAGAAAGAGAGAGAGAGAGAGAGAGCAAGAGAGAGAGAGAGCGAGAGAGAGGGAGGAGTGGAGACATGCTCTGCTCAGCTGAGGCGGGAGCGCTGCCTCTTTGCCAAAGGGTAAAGATGACAGAAGAATAAGACGAAGAGTAACGGGGAAAGAAGAGAGCAAGAGACATTGTAAAGAAAATGAGAGGGACATGGGAGCTGAGAAGAGAATCAGTGAGTTAGCGGGAAAGAGAGAAAGGATGATATAGGGAGAGTGAGTGAAAACAAAAGACAAGTAAAAATCCAGGACAATAAAATCAGACAAACTACTGCACTCAAACCGAAAAAAAGCAAAGCATTAAAGAATGATACACACTGGGGAGAGATGTTGTGAGTGAATAGAGAGAGCTGGAGGGGGAAGAGAAGAATACACAAGATGGATAGAGTGAGTGAGTAAAAATAAGAGAGAACAAAAATGGAAAGATGGGAAACGGGCCAAAGAAACAAGAGCTGCGAGGAAAGGAGGAATAACATGCCGCGTAAATCAGACACGATAGCAGTTTGACACACACACAGATAGATAGATAGATAGATAGATAGATAGATAGATAGATAGATAGATAGATAGATAGAGAGACTTGAGATTTTTGACTGAGAAGCTTGAAAGAAACGCACACATGCAAACATACAAAAACGTGCGCACACGCACGCACACGCACACGCACACGCACACACACACACACACACAAGTCAGTGTAGCAGACAGGTTATGGGAGGAGAAGAGTGTGCACGAGCGAACCATCAGAGAAATCCAGTAGGGGCTAATGGAAAGCTGAGTCCTGCAGAAGCATTCAGTGGGCTATAGGCCACAGCGCAGGAGTTATATTACCACTCAATGGCTACTCCTGCCTCAATGCTGACTGGGCACATTAACTTGCTACAGAGGACGGAGGAGAGAAGAGAGGAGGAAAAAGCAAACACCTCTGATTCACACTGTATTACAAACACAGCAGGGTAGTGAGCTCGGCTATCTTTGGCAACTCCTGTTAGGAGACCTGCTAAATTGTGAAAAACGGGGGGAGCAGACGGTGTGGTATGTTATAAACGCTTATAACATAACTGCATACTACACAGTCTGTTCCCCCCATTTTCACAATTTAGCTGGTCTCCTTAGAAGCCTTATAACAAAGAAGGTGGATCTAACAAGACGCGTCATTTTGTTTCTTTTCCGCTATCCACTTTATGTCGGGTAAACGCCCCTTTAGGAGACCTTCGGTTAGGAGACCTTCGGAGTCCTGAGGTTGAGAATCAATGAAGTCCCCTTGGCGCTGTAGATGGCGGTAGCGCACGTCTTGCGCAAACAGCTCAAAAAGAGAAGAAGAAGTAGGGGACAACGCCCCCTTAGGAGACCCAACTTGAGCACACGCTTTTGCATTGAGTGGGCGTGTTTTGCGATATCTTGCTCTGATTCAGTATTTTTGCTTATAAGCTGTTTGCGTGTATACGTATATTTTTGAAAACACATTGATTTTGGCTTCTCATTTACAAGTAAACAGAGTTTTAGAATGTGCATTTCAGAACTTCTGTTTTAAAAACATTCCATATAGGGGGCTAAAACACATGTCACAATGGAGATTTTATTTTTATTCACATATCGTTTAAACATTAAAGGGATAACAGGGTGTCTACAGGTTTGACCAAGTCAAAATTAAGACATTTTAAGACTTTTCAATACCATTTTCCAAATAAAATTAAGACCAACTCGCGGCGTTTACAAGTTTTAGCAAGTCAAAATTAAGACATTTTAAGACTTTTCAATACCATTTTCCAAATGAAATTAGGACCAACTCGCAAGATCATACACAGGTTCAAATGAAGCACAAAAACCAATTGGTTATTTACATTAATGTAGCCGATTGAAAACACAAAACTATACACAATTAAACTTTACACTAAATAAAATTCAATAATGTGTTCTAAATTACACTACATGGCTACAACTCCCGATTTCCGTCGCGAAGTTCATCACATGGCTGACATAATTATTCCTCCCTAAATTAAGCTCCACAAATTTAAGACATTTGGGTTGAAAATTTAAGACAAAATAAGACTTTTCAAGGCCTTATTTGGCAAAAATGAAATTTAAGACTTTTTAAGACTTTTTAAGGACCCGCGGCCACCCTGGATAAAAAAAAACACCTGCATTTAAAAATATCTGCATACGTGTAACCAGCTTCTTAAACACTTGTCATACCACATTCAGCACATCCATAATGGTTCCGCCAGCATCTGTGCAGGGCATGTTGTGACATGAATTCGAGTGTTGATTAGGTCTGATCTGATCTTTGATGCAAAATCTTCCAAACCTCCTTACTTGCATCACCATCATGGGATATTGTCACATGCAGCATCGGACAGGCAATGGTCGAAACTTAACCATGGCAAGATGGGTCAATATTTCTTTCTGTTTTGCTTTATACTATACTGTACATCATCTGGTTTTGAGCCTTCATAATGACATACAGTATACGAGTTGAGATGTGACCCAGGTCATTAGTGCATTGCGCCACAGCACACCCCAATGTGTCAATATTTCACCATCGCATTGACATACAATGGGCAACATTCAGTGAGGAACTTATCCAATAGAATAACACAACTATGACTAAATCCATCCAGGTGTTTTAAAAAAAAATCATTATGCTACTACGTTACTCATCAGGTTCCCCAATGAGGCCCACTCACGGCATAGCAGGGATGAGTAACAGGATGACGCAAGAGGAGAGTAGATGAGGACAGGGCTAGTGTGCTTTTCAAAAATACACATATGCGCGCACACACACGCACACACAATCGTGTGCATGCACACACAACTCACTCGCATGCACACACATTCACTCGCGCTCGCACGCACGGGCACGTACACACAAACAAACACACCGCAGACACACACGCACACGCACACACACACGCACACACACACACACACACACACGATTCTTGCTTCTGCTATTACCACAGGTTTTCATTAGTCCTCCTGCTGTGTCCGAAACAAGTATCAGCAAGACGGCATGGCAGAACTGAAGAGCTGGATGCCACCCAGGCTAAATGGCAGACACATTTGGTTTTGGTTTTTTAACCCGGTGCCTACAGTTTTGTCATCAGTGTTCGTTTCCCTCTTTCCTTTAGTATCATCTTGTGACCTGACTCAGTTAAGAAACTATCATTCCAGGGCCCTGCCCTGACTACCCCGTCGACCTGGGTTCGATTCTAGCCCAGGTCATTTGCCGATCTCTCTCTACCCTCATCTCCTGTCTCTCTTTAACTGTCCTGTCAAAGATAGAGGCAAACGCCTTAAAAAATATATCTATATAAAAAAAGAAACAATATAATTCCAGCTGTCCAGAGAGATGTGATTTGAATATAAACATCACTGGTAACATACACTGTGGGTTTTTTTTGGGTTGTGCTAATCCTTTCACCCCCTGGCCCTGGAGCATCATGCCGGGAAGTCTGCGGTGCAACAACGCCGCTCCACCAGCAGTGCTATGGATGTGTGGGGGTATCAGGGGCGGACCAACCGGGTAATTGACCAGGGTGGCCCCCTCAAGGGAACTCTGAAACTCTGCCAATGACAGCATAGCGAAAATAGCAAATTAACACATTTTTAACACATTATTTTCACACAAGTACTACAATACTGCACCAATAACATGGTATTAGCATCTTTTATCAGCATTTTCAAGTGTTTTTCTGTTATGTTGGTGTTTTGTTTTTGTTGGGGTCAGGGCCGCAGTGGGAGATGTTGAGCAGGGCACAAATCATTGTAGGACTGCCCTGCCACTGTCAGAGCTGTAGGATAGGCACAGCAGTACTGTGCTCCAAGACATGTACTGGATATAGTTTTTTGGGGTTCCGCTAATCCTTTCACAACAGAGACAGGGAGAGTGTGTGTATGTGGGAGGCGTAAGTGGATGGATGGCTGGTGGGCATGTGCAATAACACCATCGCTTTTTCCTTCATATCTCTCTCAAACAGAAACGCACGCACGCACGCACGCACGCACGCACGCACACACGCACGCACACACGCACGCACGCACACACACACACACACACACACACACACACACACACACACACACACACACACACACACACACACACACACACGAACGTCAGGCTGATTTCCTCAGTACAATGTGCAGTGCTCCCTAAAGGAGTGACACAGAGCAGATGCCTTTGGGACAGCACAACAGCACCTTCCAAACACGGCATTTGCACTGCATTCACATGTAGACATACTAAAGTAACTATTTCAAACATCTGTTGATGACAGATTACTAGAGCAACCTGCAATGATCCAGCTGTGCAAAAATCCTGCTTTCTCAGGAGGTTTAAGATCTAGGCCATCTACAAACCCACACTGTGAGCATCCGTGTGACAGTTGGCATGACAATAGGAGAGGAGGGACACGATATCGCTACATCTACACTTGAGAATTGCACCTGTAAAGAGTGTGTACAAGTATGCATGCATGTAAGTATTTGGCTGAAGTTACTACTAAATGTGGGGAGAAAGGTTTGCATCTTGGAACACTTGAACACTTCAACAGCCTTCATGTTTTTGTTACACAAAGTCGTGCAAATGTCATTCTCAAGACGAGGACTAATTCCTGCAAGTGCTTGTCTGAACAACCTGAATGTGAATGAACACCTGATGCACCATGCAGGGTGTGTTCCCATCAGGGGCGTTGTACAGGAGGGTAAAGTGTGATTAAATTACCAGGGCCCCATGGATATAGAGGCCCCACACACTGTCTGATTTATGTCATAGCGCTGCGGATGGGGGGGGGTCCATTGGAGTCGATTATACATCGGGCCCACAATTTGCTGCTACGCCTCTGGTTCCCATTGATGGAGCTGTCTGGGGGTGCATTCCAATATGCGACCTTGCGTCCTCCACTTGTGCTTGTGGCCTTGTACCAGGAAGTAATGTCATGATGACATCACTGACAACAGCATTATATTTCAATATCTCGCAAAAGCTCAATTGTAATGTCATTTTCTCATTTGCAATTGGGATGGTGAATGAAGAATAGTCCCCCAAAAATTGTTTTGGCTCGGCTGACAACTGGGAAACTTAATTGTTTTCTCCACGGAGGAGGGGCCAGGAGGCGGGGCGAGACCACAAGCACAAGTGGAGGACCCAAGGTCGCATATTGGAATGCACCCTGGGATCTGATAGGCAGTACCTGCTGTACCACCTGTGGCCAGTGGGAGGGGCTATAGATTACCTCACGCATGGCTGGACAGGTGTCTTAGCAACCCTTTCCTGACTGCTTGATTCAAGAGGCGTGCCAGGAGATGCAGAGGACTTGTTTGACTCCAGTCTTCTTCAAACACAGGGATTGATACCCCTGAGCAATGCTCATCCAAGATAGCTTAGGCCTTGGTTAGAATGACGCAGATATTAAAAAAAACCTGTTTTCTTTTTTGGTTTGGTTTATCATTAAATATCTAGATACATGGCATGTGGGTAAAATAAATACCATTGTGACAGGTTTAATTCAGAAATTTCCACACAGTCCTCCAGAAATAATATCCATTTTGAAGGAGCTACAACTCAAAAACATCCATATACAGTAAACCGGGTCTTGGTGTTTAGTTAGTTTATTGTTGCACTTTGTTTTGCACTTCTTTATCTGTATCTCACTGTACTCTATATTCACCTCACACTCTACACTTGCTATGAGTGTCCTCCTTGTAAGTCACTTTAGATAAAAGCATCATCTAAATGTGATGTACGGTAATGTAATATGAAGTGTAGCTCCCTGGGCCATGTTCCTCTGGTGTGTGTGTGTGTGTGTGTGTGTGTGTGTGTGTGTGTGTGTGTGTGTGTGTGTGTGTGTGTGTGTCTTACCTCGGAGAGCGCTGAGGAGAAGTGGTTGCAGTTCTTGTGCATGAGGTGGTAGGCGTTGCCCCTGTACTCCTTGCCCAGCTCGTCCACTATCCGCTCCACGTCCTCCTCCGTGAAGTCAGTGGAGCCCAGAATAATGGCCTCTCTGCAAAGAGGAGAAGAAGAGGGGAGAGAGAGAGAGAGAGAGAGAGTGAGAGAGGGAGGGAGAGAGAGAGAAAGAGAGAGAGCAAGAGAGAAGGATACAGAGAGAGTGAGAGAGAAAGAGAGAGAGAGAGAGAGAGAAGAGGAGAAGGGGAGAGAGAGAGAGAGAGAGAGAGAGAGAGAGAGAGAGAGAGAGAGAGAGAGAGAGAGAGAGAGAGAGAGAGAGAGAGAGATAGAGAGAGAGACAGAGAAAGAGACAGAGACAGAGACAGAGAGACAGAGATGGTGTCATAAACCGGTGAGTGAAAAATGCAGCAACAGCTTTGGGAGAATCTAGAAATTCAGTTTCATCTTTAACACACGCACACACACGCAAACACACACGCTCTCTTTATCTGATACCAATGTTCCACAGCGCCCCACCGTCTGTAGTTTCACCTGATTTGCCTATCCAGGAAACCTGGCCTGGCTGTGCCCAGAGACAAAGGACCGGAGAGGAGAGGAGAGGAGAGGAGAGGAGAGGAGAGGAGAAGAGAAGAGAAGAGAAGAGAAGAGAAGAGAAGAGAAGAGAAGAGAAGAGAAGAGAAGAGAAGAGAAGAGAAGAGAGGAGAGGAGAGGAGAGGAGAGGAGAGGAGAGGAGAGGAGAGGAGAGGAGAAGAGAGGAGAAGAGAAGAGAAGAGAAGAGAAGAGAAGAGAAGAGAGGAGAGGAGAGGAGAGGAGAGCAGGGAGAGTGGCACACTGACCTGGGCCACTTCGAACACGAGCTGGCCCTCACAGCTGTAGCACATTTACATAGCCAAGTGCCTGTGGCACAACCACAAAGGGCACCACAGCTCACACACATTGGGCCAGGAAGCCGACAAGGGGCGGGTGGGCAAATGGGTCAGTTGTCCCTGACCGAGGGAGAGAGGGGGCCCAAAATTGGTTACTCTTTGCATTGTATGCATCAAGTGGTAGGGTCCATTCAGATGAGCTTATCCTGGGCCCTGCCAAAGCTGTCAGCGGCACTGTATGCAGGGGTTTGTACTACTCACACACACATTCACTCACACACGCACGCACCAGCACACCTCAAGTGGTGTGCACAAGTCCTAGTGACGCAACACCTTCGGAGCAATACAAATATCATTTCTGAGCTCATGAAAAATCGGGAACTCCTCCCACTTTGTCAGGAAGCAAACAACCAGTAGCAAACCAAGGGAGACGGGTCAACCATGCAATATGTCAAATGTTGTGCTCTTGGTCAGACCAAGTCTCGAGAAGATTTGAGAGTCGATGATATTCAGGCTACATTGTGACTACACAACACTGCCTCAATTTGAAGATCTCTTTCTCCAATGTTGTGTGGTGTGTGAGAGTGACAAGTAAGTAAGTGTGTATAGAGAGACAGGCAGATCGGTACGCACAGCTGGCGACGGATTAGAACTCATCTCTGAAAATGGCAAACCCATGACCACATCCACCCCACACGCGGGGTTGTTTGTGCTGCCTTTAATGATACGCCTGCCTGACACAGCTCAAAACAGCTTCACAAGACAGCCTGTGTGTGTGTGTCTCTGTGTGTGTGTATGTTTGTGTGTGTTAGTGTCTGCTGTGTGTGTTCGTGTGCATGTGTGTGTGCGCCTGCATCAGTGTGCGTATTTTAGTGTCTGCTGTGTGTGTGTGTGTATTTTCTGCATAAGACAGCGTCTGTGGGTCTGTGTGTGTGTGTGAGAGAGAGAGAGAGAGAGAGAGAGAGAGAGAGAGAGAGAGAGAGAGGGAGGAGGGGGAGAGAGAGAGAGAGAGTGAGTGTGTGTGTGTGTGTGTGTGTCTGTGTGTGTGTCTGTGTGTCTGTCTATGTGTGTGTCTGTGTGTGTGTGTGTGTGTGTGTGTGTGTGTGTGTGTGTGTGTCTGCCATGTCTCCTCCTCCGCTCCGCTCCGCTCTGCTCTGCTCCAGCTGTAATGATGTAAGCTGCAGACTGCTTGGATCATCACGCCTGATTGCTTGCACGTTTGCTGCTGGCTGCTGAGGCTCTCTAAAGCCTGGGGATTAGCCAGCCACTGCCAGACTCATGGAGAGGATCCCACTCCTGTCCTGACACTCATCTCAAAACATAATGACAAGGAGTATTTTGTCTGTGTGGGTGTGTGAGATGTGAAGGTGTGTATGGGAGACGAGAGAGAGGGAGAGAGAGAGAGAAAGAAAGAAAGAAAGAAAGAAAGAAAGAAAGAAAGAAAGAAAGAAAGAAAGAAAGAAAGAAAGAAAGAAAGAAAGAAAGAAAGACAAAGGAAGATGAGAGACGGATAGAGATAGAGACAATGGGAGGAGAGTAAGTGCTGATGGGACGATCACATGGTGGGCAAGCTCAGGCTCGGGGGCCACATACGGCCCACAGCGCCATTTCATGTGGCCCGCAGAGCCTTTACAAGACAGACAACTTTTAAAGGGACACTGTGCAGGAAATGGTCAAAAAAGGTATTGCAACTATGCTGCTCATTGAAACTGGGCTACCTATTGCCAAATTTGATCTTTACATTAAAGTTTACCGAGTAATAAACAAATATTTTCTAGTATGGTTCAAGTAGAGTCATTTTTGCAGCTAAAAATGGCTATTTTTGGAAATTCTAAATGGCGGACCATGGAGAAGATCCCTCTTTTCATGTATGAAAAGTGCACATTTTCCAGTCATAATGAATACTTAGAATTTGATGGTGGTGGTAAGTATTCATGAAAAAGGTAACATTAGTGAATGGGCAGCATGAATTCTGGAAATAAACAACTTAAAATATCACACAGTGTCCCTTTAAATACAAAGTGATGCTCAGGCTAAATGAATACTACTCAAGCTAGGGGGGTCGTAGGTTATACAGTAGGCTACAGTACTGCATATACTAGGTCAACATTTCAGTACAATTTTCGGGAATGAAATGACTAAAAAGTTATGGAAGCCGACACAACTGCCCCAAGAGATTGGTATTGGGTCCTTCCACGCCAACTGAAAAAAATGATAAAGGTGTAAAAACTTGTAAAAAATTGATATACTTGATGCTACTCACTTGAACTTAAAGGTGTCTCCCAGCTCTGTGGCATCGCCGGGGGTGATCTCAAAGATCCCTGAGAATGGGTACGGGTGGCCTCCATAGGCAAACTCTGCAATGAGAAGACAAGACAGAGAGAAAAACAATTCAACATTGCCAATCTGTAACTGACATTGGAGGAGTCAAGCTAGGACGTGGATTATACAGACCTGCAAACTCGTCAAAGAAAAAAAGGTGACAGTCTCCAGCTGACCCCCCCCCCATTTCTCCAGTCTGAAACATTGATATAAGGCAGGGTTGACCCATGTTTTCATGTTGCTGACGCCAAATTCTGACCATTCCACCTGGTTGTTGCAGTAGATATCAAGACTCATCAGAGCAAGCAACATTTTTCCAATCTTCTAGTGTTCTTTATGGTGACATCCCCCCCGCCCAAAGAAAAACCTCTCTGGTTCTACATGATTCACGTGAATGACCTAATTGGCCGGGAAAAAGGTGACTGTCACCAAAAGGTGATGAGTTTGCAGGTATGATTATACAGTAAGGAAAAGCAGACATGGCCGACTTGATCCTGGATCAAGGTTTTGGTGATGCTGGACGACAGACCCTGCCTTCGAGCACACAAAAGACGGACTTCACACACAAAGTGGCACGCACAAAATCACAGGTGTCACATCATCTCTTACTTTGTCACTGGTCTGTATTTAATTTGATAATAAAACACAGTAGACAAATATGTGGAACTGTCTAGGATCTGAATCCAACTTGACGTGCTCTCAAAAGTTTAATAATAAACTACTTTGGTGATAAAGAGCTTAATTAAGCCTTACAATGTGATGGCTAGTAACATGGATATGATAAGTCTAAAAAATACAGTCATTAATAGCATCATAAACCATATCAGACTGCCTGCAACCTGCACCAGCTGCCAGTGTATTTCAGACACATGGTTTAGGGTCACCTTGGTGAGAAGAGAGAGGAGAAGGTCATTGATTGAGATGATGCTTGGAGGGGAGCAAGGTCAAGTAAAGATTTTTCAACGCCATCATAAAAGAAAACAATCCTTTCATCTACACACGCACAAACACACGCGCACACACACATGCACGCGCACGCACACGTACACACAGACGCACACACACATAGATTGATGGATGATGAATGGCATAGGACATCTGTGTGTGTGTGTGTGTGTGTGTGTGTGTGTGTGTGTGTGTGTGTGTGTGTGTGTGTGTGTGTGTGTGTGTGTGTGTGTGTGTGTGTGTGTGTGGTGTCCACATCCACTCCATGGGCTGGGTTCATGAGGAGGACAAGGGGCCAGCGGCGGGAAAAAGCTTTGATTGACAGCCATCAGCCAGCCCACACGGTCGCTAAGGAAGTGGAAATGTGATTGGAAGAGTGTAGCCTGTCATGTGCACAACATCCAAACACACACTCTCTCCCTCTCCCTCATAAACATATTCACACGCACACTACATGTTTTCTCAGTCGCTCGCTCACTCACTCACTCACTCACTCACTCACTCACTCACTCACTCACTCACTCACTCACTCACTCACTCACTCACTCACTCACTCACTCACTCACTCACTCACTCACTCACTCACTCACTCACTCACTCACTCACTCACTCACTCACTCACTCACTCACTCACTGTAGGTGTTTCAGTAACAGGAAGCCACTGACCACCATGATACAAATAGAGGTTTAATTTCTGTACAGTTGGCTTGTTAAGATCTAAAAAAAAAATCCAGACAGGCTTTGGGTCTTTCTCTTTTCACTTCACTTTTTCACACACACACACACACACACACACACACACACACACACACACACACACGCACACACACAATTAGCTCCTGGCCATCTTCTGCATTCATGAATGCTATCACAAACCTCTCTCAATCCAATTCTTCCTCTCTCAGTCTTTCCCCTTCTCTCCCTCTCCATCCCCCATTTCTAAGTAGATGCCAGTGTGTCTGTGGTGGGCTAATTAATGACAAATGTAATAAAAAATCTGGTTACTCCGCACCATCTGTCTGAGGGACTGAGAATCTCTCATCTGTGGTCAGCTTTCTGGCCCCACAGTGACCAAAAAAGGCAACCATGAAACTAACTGATTTCTGTTCCCTTATCGCCTTGATGCTTTTGCGGAAACGGGTCTGGAGGATGGTGCTGAAATGTAATCATCTACTACTCCGTGCATGGTGAAGCAGACACAGACAATTAATAATGATGAACAATTAATAGTGATTTCAGTGGTAGACCATGAATCGATTATAATGCAATGGCAATTCTTTATCGGTTGACCACCCACAACATACAAATAGCATCTGGCAACTATTTCTTTTTCTTCAGCTCAGTGCTTGTTACATAAAAGAGGGACATGGTATCATGCTTGAATTGAAATGAATTGAAGCTCTGACAAAACTGAATTGAAACATTTTTTAAGACTAAAGTTTTCCCATTTAGTCTGTCTCGCCAGTAGGGGTGTAAGTCACAACCTCCATGATGATACGATTCTATATCGATTTCTTAAGGCAGCGATTCGATTATTTTCGATACTTAAGAACGGCCCACGATACGATTCGATTCGATTCAGGGGTTTTTCCCACTTGCTTTTCAACTTCTATTATGTTGCACAACTAACAGCTAGGACAATGGGCAGGGGCCAGTGATGCAATTTTTATCTATACTTAATACCCCACGATGCGATACGATACGATACGATATTATATTATGAGATCATCGGACGTAGGATCGATGCATCGATACTAGGGCTGTAACGATACACTCAACTCACAATTCCGTTCGTATCATGATTTTTGACCTACGGTTCGATACACCCCGCGATTTCAGAATTGCCAACGTTATGAAATAAAATGATGAATAAAAACTATAATACTTTATAAGTAGAACAGGTTACAAGAGGCTACTAATAATTTTAAGAAGTTTAAATATAATAATGATGATGATTTGAAGCTTGGAAGCATTATCACATCATATCATGTGGTTGTTTTCTGGACTGATGGGTAACAAAACTTTGAAAGGGTGTATCACGATATTGCCTCTTTGTATCACGATACAGTATCATGACACTGTGTATCGCGATTTCTCGGTTCGATACAATATTGTTACAGCCCTAATCGATACATATCGATTATTATTTACACCCCTACTCGCCAGGGTAAGGCGGAGTATTTCTTTCATCCTATAGATGTGCTTATCATGAAATCCATTGCCATGTTGATGACACACTTCCTCCTTCTACTCCTGCTGCCACGCGGAGGTACATCTGCACAGAGCAACAGAGAGGCATCCCATTCAGATCACACAGCTCTATGCGGTAGTACAGGTGCAGAACTAGTGTGTGTTTGAGAAAGGGAGCAGCATACGTGTGTGTGTGTGTGTGTGTGTGTGTGTGTGTGTGTGTGTGTGTGTGTGTGTGTGTGTGTGTGTGTGTGTGTGTGTGTGTGTGTGTGTGTGTGTGTGTGTGTGTGTGTGTGTGTGTGTGCACACAAGGTTCAATGCAATTTTGTATTGGGGAGTGTTACCACAATCGGTAGTCATTGTGACTCATACACGCACCCTAGCACCATGAGTGTGTGTGTGTGCGCGCAGCAGTGTACCTGTGTAAGTGTGTGCTTGCATGTGTGAAGCACTGTGCTGACGACACAATGAGTGTTCAGGGCAGTCAGACAGCCAGCCCACAGCTCTTGCAGCAAACCTTCACACCAAGCCTCTCCTTCTCTGACGCCACACTATTTCCAACTCGCCCTTTCAAAGGGGATACGAGATTAAGTGTGGGCGCGCACGCACCCGCGCACGCACGCACGCACACACACAGCCCTCTCTGCTGCTCACCCATACTGTATTCAGACTTACTGTCAAACGTGCGCGTGCACACACGCACACACTATATTGTCTGTCTCTCTCTCAAATCCCCACTCCCTATCTGCTTCTTACCCATACTGTATTTACACAGATCCTCTCTCTCTCTCTCTCACACACACACACACACACACACACACACACACACACACACACACACACACACACACACACACACACACACACACACACACACACACACACACACACACACACACACACACACACACACACACACACACACACACACACACACACACACACACACAATTCTATGATTCACATGAAAACAACAGTCATCAGCTTCCTTTCTTTAACAGCCCTCAGGGAGCACACATGCTGCAACTAAAGCCAGTACTTTTATCATTTTATTCTTAAACTGGGCATAAGTTATTCTGTCAAACATTCACACTGTTCTTTTCAAAAGTGCAGTCAAGACTAAACCTGATGAGGGCTGGCCTCTGGGCCTTTTTAAAGCTCTTTCACTTTCACTCTTCACACAGCGCTGTGAAACCAGCCCACACACACACATGCACACACGCAGACACGCACACGCACATGCACACAAATGTTTCACATTCTGCAGGTGCCTCAAGTAGAGAATCTGATGAAGAGAATCTGATGGAAGACAATGCTCGAAATGTTATCCTATCCTGCCATGGAATATAAAAACAAAGGGGAAAAAGGATTTGAAATGTGCAGACTTCTCACTCTAAACCTACCGTCAGAACTTTTGCACAATCTTCACCTTCAATTGAATGTACTGTAGCATCAAGCACTACTGTCAAGAGATGAACGTTAACTTCAGTTGAACATTTTTAACTACAATTTACTTTAAGAAAGATTTGGCATGTTTTGGTGCTCTGATCCACAAAGGCTGGCTGTAACTCACTCAACAAGAACAAGAGATTTCTACTACACAGTAGATTTCTACTAGCAATGTAATATAATCCAATCTAATGCCACTCTATGACTGAAGAGGACCAACTGGCACCACGTAATAGTCACCCCCAACAGCAACGCTAAGTTAAAGCTCAAAAGATTAGTCTGGAAGCATAATCCTGATGTGAAAATGAGCAGCAGTAACGGCATGTCAAGGCATCCCACTTACAGTAAGTAGGTGCTACCTGAGCAGGAACGGTGTGGTGCAAGCTCATGTGGGTGTCAGGCGCACTATAAAGTACAATCTTTAGGAGTTCTTTTTTTCTTTCTTTTTGGAAGGGTTAAAAAAATAAGTGAGTAGTAACTTGGGGGTGGCATGGCTCAGTGGGCTAGTACGCTGTGCCATCGTGTCGGCGACCCGGGTTCCATTCTGGCCCAAGGTCATTTCCTGATCCTTCCCCATCTCTGTCAACACTCATTTCCTGTCTTTCTCACTGTCCTCCTATCTGAATAAAAAAATGCATCTATAGAAGCATCTCTATATAGAGAAATCGATATACAAAAATAAAAAAATATATAATTAGTAACTTATACAAAGTAAAGTAAACAAGTATAAACAAGTGTGGTAGCTCACAACTTAGGTCATTTGACTAGCATGAGCTTGAAGAATGAGAGCCTTGGCTTCATAGACATTACGACTCTTCTTCTGCAACTTAAGTCAATCTTGTGGTTTCCTGGGCTTTTAAGAAGGTGCTTTGCGCAACAAAAAAGTTCCCCATTCCCCCTGGTGAAGGAGGCCCTCTTGGATTGAGAAAAAGAGAACAGGCGGGGTAGGTGTCTGTCTCCCGGGGCCGTCGGTAAACGTCTCAGCCATGCAGATCACAGCATGCCTTCCTTCTCCTCTCTAATTGGTCCTGCTCAATTCTGAGAGCAATGCAATTGGCCATTGCCAAATCAACTAAGCTGCTAATTGGCTAGCAACCATGGTGTTGAGACACACAATTACAATAGTCATATTCAAAGACAAGGGATCAGATAAAACTTTTGAGAAAATTACTTTGATATTATGAGACTTAGTGTGGGCTAAGGTATAGGCCAGGGTATAAGGCACCAATTCCTTAAGCCCAGCGACCCTGGTTCGAGTTCGACCCGAAGTCTTTACCCGATCTTTCTACATCTGTCCTACTACATTCCTGTCATTCTTTAACACTGTACTATCAGCAAATGCATGAAAAACAAAATGGTATAATTTCAGTCTTCTTTTCCTGTACTTTGCCCTTTTTCAACGCTGTACTGCATGGCTAGTGAAGTACTCCAGGCCTCTTTGGCTGTTATCACGCTCGGTCTGAATACAATTTTAAGTCAGTTGGCTCATCATTAGGATAGTTCTGAATACCTGCCTGAATTCCCAGTTTAAAACATGGGAACCAGTCATAAACGGTAAGTGGTCCTAATTTGAAACACATTGGAATGTAATTCACGTAGTACATACCAAGACATGCAACATCCCATGAACAAGTATCAGCTGAGAGGAATTATCTCAACAGAACCTGCACAGTGCACACTTTAACATATTACCTTGAGCACGGAATTGAGTTTAAAATATTGTCAGGGAAAATGTAACACTGGGGAAATTTAACACTAGGGAGACAGACTTATAGAAAAATACATCAAGTACATGTGGGGGTGAATTGGTGAAATGGTGATGAAACAAAAACAGCCCTGACACGTACTGTCCAGAAAAGTGCGATGGAGAAGCCGTCATGTAGTGTTTGGGGGAGGGGAGCTGTGGTGCTGTGAGGCCTGCTTTCATCCTCGTCTCCTAAACCATCTCCAATGGCCGTTTGATTACATTAGGAACAGCAGAGATGCAGTACGTGACAGGGATGACTTTGACTGCTCTCTCTCTCTCTACTGCATGACTTTACCACACCATTCGTTTTGAAAAAGCCGTATTTTGTGCATTTCAATAGTCCCTCTTCCATCTACGTCAAGTTCAACTTTCCCAAAGTAACGGTTCCATTATGTTTCCCTCGTTTCTCATCTTACCTACCGCTAAGTGAAATCAACTGTGGGGTTAATGATTACCATAAAGTACAGCAAGTCATCCGGAATGAAGAAAGAAGACAAATCCAAAAATACCGATGTCCTATTTCATTTAGTGCCATTTCTTGCCGAAATGCAATATTTGTGTTCCTCATTTAGTGTGTTTTAATATTTCTGTCTTTATTTTTTTTTTTTAAGACAGGACAGTGCAGACAGACAGAAAACGAGTGGGGAAAGAGAGAGTCGGGGAGGAATCAGCAAATGACCCAGGCCGGATTCGAACCCCGGGTCCAGTGCCCAGCCGTTTGAGCCACGGCTGGGCATCAGTATCAAAACAGTCCTGCCTCACCTCTGCCGTAGACCTCGATCCCTGAGTGAAAGACGCCGACTCCCAGAGCGGATGTGTATCCGTTGATCCAATACTACAGAGGAAAGCAGAGGGAGAGAGAGACAAAGAGAGAAAGAGAGGGGGAGAGATAAAATTATACTTTAACGACATCCATGGATGGATTAAGCAAAAATGCAATAAACTCCTAGAACCAATTATCCAATCAACCCCATGCTGCAATAAGACAGCGAGAGACAGATGTCCCACCAAGCATGTGCATCTACACCATAACCCCATACACAGAATATCTAAAACGGCACACTCATCTTTTATGCAAATCACGACTAGCTTTATAGTCAGAAAAGGCCTAGCGTTTGGTAACTGAGGATCAGAGATGGCACACTATACTACAACGCCATTTTCTCAGAATTAAAGGGATATGCCACCCCCTGGTAAAATCGAGGGTCTCCCCACAGTCCAGGGACTTAAATAAGTGGGCGGACGCGGTTTCCTTGCGAACCAGCCATTGTTCGAATCTATCAGCACTGACCTTGGTTTCACAAAGTAGCTGCAGTCTGTCGTCACCAGTGAATTCATGAATTTGTGAATGAATTCACCGTTTTTTTTTCACCAATTATTTTAGTAGTAGTGTACTGTACATTCACATCGACAGCAAATGACTGTGCGAATCAACACAGGTTTGACTTGGTCATTTCAGTTTGGGAACTGTTTTCCGGTGCAGAAAAACACAGCCTACACTCACCACGGAACGTACCCCCATACACCACGGAACGTTATTGGGAAACCCAAACATGGGTGTGTGCGTCAGCTGTGTTTTTCCGTACTGGAAACTAGAGCTTCTTCGCCAGGTACAGGTCGTGGGATGCATTCTGATGAAGAGACTGTGTGCACTATTTAACAAACAATGATTTGGCCTAGGTGTGACCTGGCCTCTCTCAAGTCTTTGTCAACCTGGTATCGGAAAAGAGTGCGCAGCCTCTTCATCTGTATGTGCATGATGGCCCATGTTTGACCTTCCAATGTCATCCATCTTACAGTATCACTGCGGCAGACTCACTCTCCCACATGACAGCACACATCACATCACGCAGAAATGTCAGACACGCCGTCTCTACTTCACTCACTCTTCAGGCAGCCCCTTCTCACCCTCCCTCTCTGACTCGTGTGTGTGTGTGTGTGTGTGTGTGTGTGTGTGTGTGTGTGTGTGTGTGTGTGTGTGTGTGTGTGTGTGTGTGTGTGTGTGTGTGTGTGAGAGCAACATCAGTGTATGACAGTACTCAAGGGTGTGTGTGTGTGTGTGTGTGTGTGTGTGTGTGTGTGTGTGTGTGTGTGTGTGTGTGTCAGACACTACATGCGTGCTCGTACAAGTGTGAAGGGGGTCCTTCATTCACAACCTAATTGCCAATTTAAGAGTGTCGAAACAGGCTTTAGTAGCAAGACATGTCAAGGCATCTTTCTTGTCATAGACTGCAGAGCACCAGTATGGCCGATAATATCTCTCGCAGTCGCTTGCTAAAACACTACTGACTGCAGCTGAAATCCAACTGCACCATTTCGATGACTTGATGATCATTTGTCAGGTTTTTTTCTTTCTTTCTCTTCAAATTTCTGTTTTAGTCAACTACTTAGCTATTAAAATAGTTTTTTTCAACTACTTAGTTAACTTAGTAATAACAACATCAGCCTCTGATGAAGTCAGGAGTTACACCATCGAAACATGGGAGATGAAGAACAAAACGCTTCTATGTTTGAAACAAAATAAAACCACAGACTTGAAATACCCTAGCGAAACTAATAAACTTAATATAATAATAACAACATGATATAGTTTAGAAAACTATGAATTGAACCTAAGGACTAATTTATTGGTGCAATCTCTATTTAAAATGATTAAGAACCACTCTGGAGAGTGCAGAGTGGACAAAAAAAAGAAAAAGACCATTACTTAGATGAGGTAAGACCTAAATGCTATCTGGTGAAAGTGTAACACAGTCTTACTGGGTTCATTACAAGTGGTTGAAAAGTATCCAATATACTGACCTGGGGCACAACATAAGAAAGCGAGAAAAGATTAACCTGGCAAATGCATTTGTGCACACGCTCACGTGCAAGCAAGCACAACCAGCAACTTCTCAGAGCTCCCATGAAACCAATCAGCCATGTAAGGGACAATCACTTAAAATGGCGTTGAAGATGACTAAAATGAAATCTTATGATATGACTTTCCACTGTGTGTGTGTGTGTGTGTGTGTGTGTGTGTGTGTGTGTGTGTGTGTGTGTGTGTGTGTGTGTGTGTGTGTGTGTGTGTGTGTGTGTGTGTGTGTGTGTGTGTGTGTGTGTGTGTGTGTGTGTGTGTCTGTGTGTGTGTGTGTGTCTGTCTGTGTGTGTGTGTGTGTGTGTGTGTGTGTGTGTGTGAGAGAGAGAGTCATGCTTTGGCAGAGCGGTAAAGGAAAACTTGGCTCGTCACCGCTGGCTGGCTGGCTGGCTGGCTCCAAGGTTTCTAAATGTCTGCGAAAGCACAGTAGCCTACACTACACGCATGCCAGAACACAGAGCAGTAAGTGAGCGCCAGAGATGGCACACTACACTACAGAACACTACAAAGCTATTTTCTCACCATCACTGAGGTTTAAAACACAGCAGACACCACAGAATCTTTACAGTAGTGCTTTTTGGAGAGGAGCATATTGCATGCAAATATTAAGCTTACAACTGTGCTCTTTTTTTTAACTGTATCACTGTAACTTTTGGGTTTTTATGCCTCTATTTAGGACAGGACAGTGAGAGAGTGTGACAGGAAATGGCAACAGAGTCAGTGAGGGTAAAGATTGGCAGAGGACCTCACACATCTCTCAAAAGGATGCTCTTTATAGCTTGACTAAGACACAATTACATTTTTAACCTGCACAGTGAATGAAAAAGACACACTAATGATGACCAAAACACGTTTGGTCAATGTGGACATGGTGATTGCATACATAATGAGTTTGCGAGGGTGGATTTCTACGCTTAGAACATGGACAGTTCCTTTTCCATGTTCCCAAAAGTGCAGTGGAACTCTCTTTTGTTCCAGGAAGCTGGGGAGCTGTGGGTTAATGGTTAAGGAGGAGGTCAGCATTGGAAGCAGAGGGTAACTGAGTTGATTACCATAGCAATTAAAGAAGATGTGCATAGGGAATGAATAACCAGCCAGTGTTTCCTCCTGCAACTCATAGTAAAGGCAGTCACCTTCACTAGGTCCCCTACAAAGATTAACATTTTCTATTGCCAGTGTGATTTCTACAGTTGCACTACAAAAATTGTGCAACGCCTTTGTTGTTTATTTATTGGCGAGGAGGGGGTTTGCTTCACGTCAAGCCATATGAAACTGCACAACGTAGCCTTTCCAGTCATGATTTCTGATATCGGCTAAACCCCCCAGCCATCTCGACTGAGAAAACCCTGCCAGTGTTCTCCTTCATCTCCTCCATGGCCACACGGCTGTGGTATGATCAGTGCAGTAAAATTCATTCTACGCTGCATTACGAGATGGGGATTATCTACCCACTCATCCACAGAAGAAAAACGACTATAACATGAAAGAGAGGAGATCAAAACGCAATGCGCTTTGCCTTTGCCTCTCTCACATCTAAGCGTATGCGCCAGTCTCTTCTTTGGTTTCCATCTTCATACTGCAGTAAGCTCATCATCAGGCATTGTGAGCCATTAGCTGAGTCAAACACTTTAAAAGAGAGCATCCATTAAGGCTCAACTGGAAACCAGTGGGAGGTTTCCGCAATGTGCAGTGAATGACATGGCAGAACTACTGTAGGCTCCTCTCTGTGGCCTGCTGCTGAACTGAGAGGATACTATGGGCTTGTACAAGCCATTGTCACTGGGATGCTTCAGATCTTGCATGCATGTTACGCAGGCCTAGTGATGTGAATGATTTAGCACACCTCAGCTTCCTCTTCACAAGTCGAGACAGGTCAGAATTGGGCACCAAATCAGAGCTCAAACCGAAAACGCTACCGTGCCAAATAAATGTATGAATGGACAGATACTGAAGATGGATGACTTCACGGTTGCACCGCAAGGGTAGGGATGGCCTGGTTATTCTTGCACTCACAGTGATTCACTATCTGAACTATACATTGAGACCTGACATGCCAACACATGAAACAGGATAATGAGTAGTAAGTTAGGCTGATAAACAGGGATTACTGAGTATGACTGATAGGCAGTGGACGAGTCAGACAAACTCAGGCCACGATTTCCCGATATAGCCAGCATCAGGCAAGATAGGATGCAAATATCCAGAATCAAATCATACTTTGTGGTCAGGTCAAGAACATTTTGTTTATTTTGAACGAGAGAGAGAGAGGGGGAGAGAGAGAGAGAGAGTAGGCGAGTTTACAATTAATTAATCTGGCTGCCATAAAACACCCTGAACACTTAACCTGTAACCAAAGAGCTAGTCAATCTTGAGAATGGTACCATCCCCACTCACTGCTCCTTCACTTTGGCAGATTGGGATCAATCAATTAACAGATCAATCCATCAATCGTCTATTGGCCTGCCTATCCCTTCATTCCTGTTATTGACATGCCCTGCTGACATGGGAGACCTTCCTCCATGAAACCAGAAACCAGCCTCTTACAACATGCTCACTGATTTCCTTTTCATGTCTGCCCAAAGTGTACGGGGGTTTACTAAGCAGTTCTCCAGTAGTACACCAGGTTAAGTTAATCTTGTGGCAGTGGTAAATCATCTAATAGAAGAGCCCAGAGTCCTCCATTCCATCTATTAGCAGGTTTCCCACTTCCTGTAGGTTAACTAAGCTTGGTTTATCAATTAACCATATTCTTACTATACCCCCTGTACATCATTTGCAAATAGGTTTTTAGTCACATGCTGTGATTCCACACACCACCATGCCGATCAGCCCTTTGTCCGGTCAATCGGTCAATCAGTGCTTCCCTCAAAAAACAGTTTGTTTGTTTGTTTGTTTTTTGAGGGTTTGCAAGTGATGCAGCGTAGGCCTGTCGACTTTGTTTCATAAGACCACTGTATGGTGAGTGAAATGCAGGGGTCGAATTTCACTGCGATCACTCACTGTACTGTGTGATCACAGAGTGACCAATGGCAGTC
Organism: Engraulis encrasicolus; assembly: GCF_034702125.1. Taxonomy (NCBI): domain Eukaryota; kingdom Metazoa; phylum Chordata; class Actinopteri; order Clupeiformes; family Engraulidae; genus Engraulis; species Engraulis encrasicolus. Next base: position 11,645,146 of record NC_085880.1, on the reverse strand, counting down.
ACTTTCCACTGTACACCGCTGCTTCATACTGCCACCACAGTCAGTGCCTGCCTTGGCAAGCGATGCCTGCAATGGGCACAGACGGAGAGAGAGAGAGAGAGAGAGAGAGAGAGAGAGAGAGAGAGAGAGAGAGCATTGCTGACCTCATTGGTCAACCACTCAGAAAGAACAGCCAAAGACGGTTGACCTGTTTCGCATTGGCATTTGGGCAGTCCATTATATCGTGGGAGTAAGGCAGGGGGGCAGGGAGGGAGGGAGAGGTGAAACAAGTAGTGGGTGAGCAGCAGTGGCTGGCCAACAGCCCACCAATCCCAGCACGAGCAACTACTGTAACCATCTCCATCTCACCAAGACCATCTCCAGTCGTTTTGTGATTGGTCACAAAAATTAGACTTAAAACTTGTCCGTTATACCTCATCTTAATCTTTCTTGGCCTCCAAAATGAAACAATTTGTACGGTATGTCTACCTTGTTGCTGTCCAGGCTATGTATTTTGCAACAGTAAACATGGAACTTTGAGTAGATGGTGAGACTTGTGTCTTGTTGAATGAAATCTTGTAGATTTCTACTAACTTGTCAACATGACAGATAGAGTGGTTCACTTCTACATAAAGGCCTTGTCAACAGACTTGAAAGAAAAAAACAGAATCAATGTTCAAAGACGGGAAAACACATGTTAATCTGAATCTCAACGTCAACAAAAGACTGACAAGTGTGGGACAGCTACAACAAAAGATACCCTGCCTGGATAGTGTGTGTCTGTGTGTGTGTGTGTGTGTGTGTGTGTGTGTGTGTGTGTGTGTGTGGGCTGCACAATACATAGAAAATCTATCGTTATCACGATATCAAGGCTTGCGTCGCAAAAACTGGTTAAATTACGATGCATAGTTTTTACATTTTAATAACAGCAAATTTGGGGAAAAGGTTTAAAAAAGGTATTAAAAAGTTTGACATTTTAAGTTAATGCTGTATATTAGCCATGTATTTTGCTAATAATTAAATAATGTTGGAAATAAAACATTGCTCTCAGTTGTTTTATACATGATAAAGTGCAGAATAGCAAGTTGCGAGGGGAAAAAATATATATTAAATATCGCAAGTAATATCGATATCGTGGTATACAGTCATGTTATCGTCAGTATTGTAACTTATATTTTTCTAGTATCGTGCAGTCCAAGTGTGTGCCCACTCGTGTGCGTCAGCAGGCACATGTGGCACACTCCTGTGCCATCCTCTGCCTTTTCTCATGCAAATGCCCAGCAGGCAGGCCACTCTAAAATGCATCTACATTGCAAAGTGCCTCTTCACCAGTGGGGCTAGCTGGCACGAGGTCAACATCTATTGGTAACAGCTTGCATACAGCGTCCCTGTGCCGCGCAAGGTCAACATCTAGTGGTCCATGTCTCTGTGCCGTGCAGAAGGTGAGCAGGCTTCACAGGTTCAGCAGACACCGCAATGCTTTAAAACCCTCTGACAGTGCCATTTGTTCACTTCAGCTTATTTCCAAAATAAGAACACATAAAATACAGCACCTTCTTTGGCTGTGTGACACGAGTCTGCTACAGTGTAGTAATCTACAGTAGACCTTCCCACCACACACCCGCACGCACGCACACTCTGCTTTAAAAATTGAATGGACTTGTGGTCAGACGTGAACAAACATGAGTGTGTTTAAGCCTTCCTGCATGATTAGCAGCAAGGTATTGAATTTGTTCCTGGTGAAGCAACAGCTCAGAAGCATCCGGCCAATGGGCCAATGACGAGGCTTACAAAGTACAGTCGTGTATAATAATGTAGAACAGACTTGGTTCTTAACTGGAATAATCTTGGGATCCACTATTTTCAACTGACATTATGTACGTCAGGGGTATTCAATTAAAAGTCACAGAGGGCCGAGAATCTGTATCACTGCGAGCAGCACGGTGTCTGAGCTTTCCAAACAGAACAGATATTCGCTTTTCTATTTCTTAGTAGTAGTTTCTTAGTTTCCTCGAATGGTCTATTTACTATGACACTGTTTTAGATAAGATTTCACTCTCACGTGAATGCATAGTAGACATCCCCAACCTGAAGTGTTTGTTATCGCAACTTATGCACGGCCACAGATAGCACACATATTTGTTTTCATTTTGTTCTGACCTTATGGCGGGCAAGGGCAGCATCTGGCCCCAGGGCTTCCATTTGAATAGCCCTGACGTACGTAATGACCCAATATTTTGCAACGGCGTCGGAAACCGGTCAATTTATTCTAATTATCAAAAATATAACCATGAATTGCACAGCATACATGGGTGGGAGACGTGACGCCTTGTTTTTTCGTAACATTGGTTAAAAACCTACAAAACATGACAATGAAAGAAGATGTGGTACATTATGTTTCATATTAGTGTTAGATGAGAAGAAACATTTTTGTTAAGATTTATGTAAAGGTTTATATGTCAAATATCCTGCGGTGTGACTGTAACATTAATGAAACCTGGAATATAATGTATGAATAAATTTACCAACAACATTTTGTGTATGTATGAAGCATTTGGCATGATTGCATAAATATTAACTTTATATTAAGATATGTGAATGTGAAAAAAATCAAGTTCAATTTCGTAACACAAATTGCGTCCTGTGGGGTGACATGTATGTCAATGTTTGTGAATGGGCAGCTGCAAGGCCAACTACAAGGGTTTTAAAGACTGGCTCCTAACCAGTCAGTACCTCAGTTATTGGAGAGTGCTGTGGAAGTTTAAGGTGACTCTTAACCTCTTAATATGTCTTCATATTGCAATCTTTCTGTCACGCAATGCTTAGGTTCATTTTATGGTGTCCTGTGGTGTGACTGCTCTTATAGGAGGAAAAAAAGTTTTTTATAAATGAAAATACATATTAAGATTAAACACAATATCATTATCAAGTTAGCATGAGCTCAGATGTCAGTCATGTATACAAAAGGATTAAAATGGCCATAATGCAGTGAATTCCCTGTGGTGTGACTCCATTTTCCTGCGGTGTGACATGCCTATGCTATGTGTTGATGCAGGACACATTTTCTCAAAAATGGCAAAAATAAGGTGAAATTCCACAGACCACTAAGTGCTTTATTTTTTTCTTTTTTTTCAATTTTTATCCATCATTTTTTTCAGGATTTTTTTTTTTTGCGTTACGCCCTTTAACGTCAACCACCCACATACAGTATACTTTTGTTTCAGCATGTGCATTTTATGCTGACATATAGCATGTCTATCGACTATTGGAGGAGGAATAACAATGTTTCCAGCTCTCCTTGACATGACAGCCATTCATTTATTACTGCATCTTGCCCAAATTGTGTGACTGGCAATAAAAGGGGGAATTAACTTTTTTTACACCACAGCTCCACGACCCACCAAGGACCCCTCTGCGATCCACTTCTGGGTCCCGACATACCAGAGGAAACACTGGTGTAGAGTAAAGCAGAACCAAGTAAAGTCAAGTAACTTTGTCAGTGTTTCCCCCAGAAAGTGTGTTAGTCAGGTTAGCATAATCATCAGTATAATCATCATTGGAAAGGTTATGTTTTACAGTTACGTAGCACACTGTACGGAGTATATGAAATAGGATGCGAATCCCCCAAAAAACAAATGGCTGTACACCAACTTCGTACACCAACTTACAAACTTGCAACACAAAATCATTCTCTTCAGGGGACCTAATCAAGGTGGTAGGTGTTTGTGTTCAAGGTGGCCTCCTTCACTGTAAAGTGCTGGAGGAAATAGAGTAGAGTAATAGTGTAGAGTAGTGTGGAGTAGTGTAGAGTAGGCCCTTGTGGCCTCCGACCTCGATATGGGAGACCAAGACCATGCTGTCTGCCGATCAAATGTCCTCATGAATCTTAATGAAATGCTGAGTTTGGGTCAGGTCACTGCTCAGTCTCTTCACAAGTCCTTATCGTGCTAAGTCACCCTGTCCAGCTTCACCAGAGAGACTGGATAAGACATACTCTCAGAATCTCTGGCTTCACCCTACCGACTCATTAGACTTACACTTACACTCACGTGTCCCCTTGAAAGGCTGAAATTGCCACTATTATTACAGACAACAGGGGACCTGGGGAATCACAAAGACACTCTTGTACGCCACGATGATGAATATACTATTCATCACTCAAGTCATCTCTCTTTTCTCCCTCCTCTCTCGGCCTCTGTCTCTCCCGCTCTCTCCCTCTACCATCTGCGTGGTAGAGGAGTAAGATTCTTATCTCTTTGGCCCCATTGACTTGAAATCTCATTAAAGCTGCCGTGCTCTGCGGCTTCGAGAGTGGCCTACTGTAGCTGCACTGAGACTACAGAGCCGCACCTGAGAGGAACAGAGCTGATGGGAAGATTCAGCTTACTGGTACAGTAGTAGCAAGGGCACAGAGTAGGGGCACCACTTAAAACTCCTATGGGGTCCTATGAAAGAGTAGCCTACATGATGCGTTCCAAGCTCAGAGCTTGAGGTTGCTTTGGGTTAAGTTATTAAGCCCAACGTGAAGTTTCCAGTTTTGTTGTTGTTGTTTCTCTACCTGTTGATGTAACGAGCTTAGGGCTTGTCAACGGTAGGCTAGTGTTTCTTGTTCTCTAATTACGTCTCTGGGTCCCACCTTTGTGCGGACTAAGCAGTTTAGCGTCACTGGCAACGGCAGACGAAAAGGGATCAAGTCAGCGGAAATGACCATCTGGCAATGAACCAGCTGAAAGCTCTGCCTCTGACCCCAAACCAACCTCAGAGGAGCCAAGGCAGAGGCAGAGGCTTCACTAACCCCCACTCACAATAAACAATTACTAGGCTATGATTCAGTATGTGCACTGCAGGTGGCAATTTCCACACCCATTATAAAGTCATAGTCACATACTACAATACAGTGGACATTGCATTGTGATTCGTTCCAGCAATGCATTAGGTTATGTCTTCAACACTGGTACAGGTCATAGGTGCGTAGGATAGGATAGGATAGCATACTATAGGTGTAGCATAAGACTACCTTCTTCTTACATGTAACTTTCAACACAATGCATACTGGAAAAACTCCAAAATTAGTCACACATTACTGACTTCACTTTTCATTCTGTGTGCTTGGGAGGCAAGAATTACTACTGATCACTTCATCTCGTCATTCATAGGGCCATTTCATTTCTATGCTATTTGGCCAGACGAAAAATCTACTGAACTTCAATGGCAATTTTCTTCTATTGTGACATCGTTCATCTTAGTCATCAGCTCTGCTCTCAGAGATGCGGCAGATTAAAGACAGACTGGTTGAATTTCATTCAGCACTCTGTTCTGTGAAGTCCTGTGCAGTCACAATGATCAATGGAACTAACTTAATGAATGTCTTTTTAAATGTCATTAGGGCCATTTGGTGTCTGTTCATTTACTTACTTTGAAACATCTCCAATTACAAGAACACTTTATTGAACGTCTGGTTTTAATAGTGTGGTTAAATATATTACTCTGTTCTTTTTCCCATCTCACTAATGTTCTCCCAGTTTCTGGTGAGTCTGTGGTGCTGGAGACAGAAAGCGTGTCTAATACTAGGGATGCACCGATACAATTTTTTTCACTTCCGATCCGATCCCGATATCTAAATTTGGATATCTGCCGATACCGATACTACTCCGATCCAATACCAAAACCACATGCATGGGTTTCAACTTGAGGTAGGCCCAAGCTGACTATTTAGTCAGAAAAGGAAGTCAGAAGAACAGGAAACCAATTAATAAGTAAAAAGTAACAAGTAAAAAAGTAACAATTCCATCCTGAAAACTAATATGCAAGTGTTACTAATATGCCTTCTATCGTCAATGACATCATCACAAGACCACAAGCACAAAGGAGGACAGGAGTTAGGATAATGGAAAGAACCCTAAGAGAGTGAGGGTACAATGACAGCTGGTACAGAGGGGCAGTAAAGCTATGATCTCACTTCCTGGAGGGAGGTGTACTCATCGCAAAGGCCCTTCAAGGGACAATAGCATGACTCATGTTTCCCCGGTGAGTCCTAGCCAAGACCACCATACCAATACTTTATAGCTAAGTCATCAATACATTATAGCCAAGAGCCATACCCAAGATCCTCCAACAATCCATTACTCCCACCTTACCTGGGGTGAGTTTCTCAAAAGAGAAGTTGTTAGCCTGTTAGCAACTTCGGTAGTTGCCAATGGGAAAATGCATTGAAAACAACTAAGTAGCTAATGTAGTAAGCAACTTTGGTTTTGAGAAATTCACCCCTGAACTGTACTGATAGGTTGCATGAGGTCAACGTTATTGACAGTTAGTAGTGGTAGTAGTAGCAGTAGTAGTAATACCTAAATATAGAACAAAAAGGGTGATCAGGGGGTGGTTAATTACAGTAACAAGAAGAAGAAAAACCTCATCGCCCATATACTGGAGAGAACAAAAACAGAGGACTACTAGTGACTAATATTGAAGAAAAGACACAAATTAATACTAGAACACCGATAGTCTGGCACAGTAACTCATCACGTCCTGTAGGTGATGTACAGTACCCAGGGTTGCCAGATGAGGCTGTTTCATGTCCCATTGAGCACTTTAGGATCACCATGTGCAGGTAAAGAACACACTGAGTGGGGTTTTCAGCACGTTTTTGTGGCCCTGGAAATCAATAAAATGGAGTACAAATAGGAAATGATTTTGGGCTTCCAGGCAGTTTTTGAGCATTTATTGGACTGGAAATCACCTTAGCATCTGGCAACCCTGACAGTTCCAGAGTGATGAGCTGAGAGTTCTGATGCCATAGACACAACTTTAAAGGTTCCATTACATGACTCAGCGGCCGCTCATGTAATTGTAGCTGGAGGCGAGAGAAAATTGTGCACACAGACACACTCACACACACACACACACACACAGGTATCAGAATCTGTGCTAGAAAAACCTGTAGGCTACCTCCCTTGCCTTGCCTGAACGCTCTGGGCCCAAATCCAATGCTTTCAAAACACTGGCTACATTCACACTTAACCTCAAGCAGTTTGATTACACTACAAGCTCACTACAAAGACGCTACTGTGCCCGGGAATCACGCTGCACAATGTCTGAATTATGATCACATTTCAGTTAGATCCTATTTTCATGCAATACTGATCCTGTAAAATAACTGGGCGTACATAAGTCTAACTCAAGAAGATTGTCTAGCAAATGTCCACAACATAATGTGATATGCAAACGATCCATGGTTTCCAAAATGGGACCATTAACATTGCACTTAAAGTAGTAGCTAGCCAGTCAAACATACAGCAATATAGCACAACAGTCAAATCCCTTTAAAAGCCATGCCATTCCATTCCTGTAAATAATATCTATTGACACATTGTGGCAATGTAATTCACGGAGGGGGACAACCCAAAGGTCAGCAACAACATAATCAGCATCAGCTAACAGACAGGGAGAGAAAGGGACGGGGCACGGCTGTCTGTGTGGCCATCCCTCACATGACTGGCAGCCTGTCACAGCTCTGTGGCTCTGGGGACAAACGAGCTGTCACAAGAGAGGAGGGACAGGACAGGGGTAGAGAGATGCACCTCAAGATGCAGCACATGTGATCGAGAGAGATTTACAGCACAATCCGCCACCGCCATGCACAAGCACAGGCGCACACGCACATGCACACACACAATGGGGAGTAGCAAACATAAACACAAAGGCCGTGTTACGATGTGCCACCCGTCGGTCATCATGGCAGTGTGTCACATGATCAACTGGGTCAATAAATCAGTAAGAGCCTGCTGTGGAAATCCAAGGAGTCCAGCATACGGTAGCTGTGGGGGGGAGAAAGGATGACGGCCTGGGGGGAGAACAGTAGGAAAACAACAAACACTGCTTTTAGGTGCAGTCAAGAGACTGCACACCCAGACCTAGATGCCACCATGTCACTCAGTTGGTTGATCTGAAACCGGTTTGCTTGTTTCTCCTCAACTTGGGTCTGTTGGCCTTGTTGATATGTTTGTGTGAGATAAAGTGTGATAAAAAAAGTCAAACAAAACAACAATTCTGAGCCTGGTTAATGAATCATCTCTCTGAAGTTATCCAATAAGTCATTAAGCGTACAGTGCAAATGAATTCCGTCTTGGACACCTCAATGGTCTGTTGGGACCACTCTTGTCAGTTGATTGGAAGCAATAGCAAGGCAACATTCGTTAAGAAAGCCCGGCAAACGTTGCACAGTAACATATTGTTTCAATTGTGAAATTGAACGTCTTTTTTTCCCCCAAAGGATGATCAGTCAGGAGGACAGTTCCAACAACCTCCAATCTAAACGACCACTGACAACAAAAAGAAAAGGGGAAAAAAACACGATGGCAACACATTTCTACAAGTGAACAACAGAAATGAATGGACACACAACAGCAAGTCATCAGTTTACAGATGAGCCAGCAAGGATATGATGGGGAAACTCGTCTCCTCTCCTCTCCCATGCTCCACATCAACAGCTGAGCAATCAGAAAAAAAAAATCCAGAGTGGAATACACAGCACAGATCAATGGGCCTACTTGAATGCATTAGAAGAAAGGACACACACACACACACACACACACACACACACACACACACACACACACACACACACACACACACACACACACACACACACACACACACACACACACACACACACACACACACAGTATGCAGAGTTGATCAGTGGGGAGGTCTTTGGACTTCGCAGGGACCTGGTTGTTGGTGTGTGTGTGTGTGTGTGTGTGTGTGTGTGTGTGTGTGTGTGTGTGTGTGTGTGTGTGTGTGTGTGTGTGTGTGTGTGTGTGTGTGTGTGTGTGTGCTTGTGCACGCAAGCAGTCTGTGGTCTTTGGTCAGCAGTGCACAGACAGAGATTACGTCACATGGTACAACACAACAGTGTAAGTATCTGTGGCACCAGATTGCCAATTATTCCTGCCTGGCTAATGCGCTCGGGTGTCGCGCGCTCAGTGGCGCTTCAAGAGGCAGGAGTAATGAGCCTAACCGGGATTAAAGACAGCCGCGAGCCCCCTTGCGCTCCGGGGCAACCCAACAGCTGGAGAGGGACTACCACAAAGGGTGGCCTAAACAAAGAGAAAACAGCGCTGATGGCTGAGTAAAGGGCAAATTATATTGTAGTCTAGTAGTGATTGAAAGTGAGGATACAGAAAGCTACAGAAAGTTAAAAGTACCTGAGTATATCACCTGTGCCTTGTTCATGTTATCTGTAGGTTTCAACTGACAACTGCAAGACTCTACCTACTAAGTTACTGTATACTCCGATTTTTACTATAAGTTTACTGCAATGTGCAATTATGTGTATTAGGGCTTTGTGTATGTCTTGTATCTAGAGTATGTCTTGTATCTACTGTATGTATCTTTGTAAGCTGTCATACACCTTAATTTCCCTCGGGATTACTAAAAGTACTCTATTCTACTCTACTACTACTACTACTGCAGGTGGTTCAGGTTTTGAACTTGTTAGGGGGAGTTGTTGATTTAAGCGATGAAACGCCTGAACAAAACCAGGCACTAATAGGACTTCTTTCTAGATGATTAGCTCGAACAGGCAAGCATAACTATTCTCAACAAAGTGAAACACAATAGAAGAGCAAAAGTGCCCATCAAGGGACAAACCTATCAGCCACAACACAACAAGAGATGAAAGCCCATGGTGACATGGCATCATATCAGACCGCAATCAATCATGGTGCCCATCACTGGGCAAGAGACAGGGAATCACAGTATGCAGGCAGGCCTTACAGCTGAAGCCTTCTTCATCGGCAAGAGACCATACCACCACATCCCCCAGTACCAATTTGGCGGAGGTGGGTGGTAACTATAATTAAAGCAGTATAAATTTCTGTGTTGTTGAGATCTACAGCGGTCTTAACAAATGGGGCTCATCTCGCGCCTAGTCAAGCATGACAGCTCCTCAGAGAAGGACAATACTTCAAAGTGCAAAGGTCACACACACACACACACACACACATACACACACACACACACACACGACAGAAGTCTTGAAGGTCTAGAGGGTGACATAAGGTATTCTATCTCTGATTTTACCATAACAGACAGATCACTATGGAGATGGGGCACTTGTTTGCATTGTAAAGGGCACTGGTCACGAAGTAACATTGGATAGGATAATGTGACTTGTTACTAGATTAAATATTTTTGCAATTGATCACATCGTGATTTGAGCAGAAAATTAAATGCTAGGATTAAAGTGTGACGTCAAACGATAATAGACGTTAGATAAGGAATAGAAAAGAGAAGGACCCCAACTCAACTTCGCTCCTTCAAAGAAGAGGGTCAGTCAGCTGGTGCTACAGCTGACTGTCATTCACAGAAAGGTCTTACAACAGAGCGGTCTTCGTCCAATTTTGACTGAGGATATCACGTATTGCCAAATGGTATGGTAAAAAGTGCAGCACATACATACATACACAAGAGTAGTTTTATAGATTATAACCTTACCGTTACGAAGTATGTATTGTTAATATGCATCAGCAATCATTTAATCGACCAAACACCCCAGAATTATTAGGCAACAGCAACACTGCAAAAATACACGAGCAACTTCGCTGAAACTTGAGAACCAACTTACCATGTCGTACACGTTGAGAATTACTGTCTCGTTTGCCATCACACAGCAATTTCTCCGTCCCAAGTCGATTATCTCGCTGCTCCTTCCACTCTTGCCCAGCAGGAACGGCTTTTCCTCGGGCTAGCGACCTAGCCGCGCTTCCTTTCACTAGCTAAGATGGCTAACCAACCAGCTAACATTAGCTAGCTAACGTTCTCTCTGTTCTTCTATCAAAAACATCTAATACTATGAACACCTACAAGACAACCACCTAGTCATCTCTTCCAAACCGACTGGTCTACTGAGTTCACTCGATTCCCGTTTTTCGTTCAAACCAAACATGAATGAGTCCCTGCTCTGAAAGTGAGAATGAATGTACAGTACAGTGACAGAAGGCTGCGATCTAACTTGGCAAGCCTTCTCGTAGCTGGCTAGCTGTCAACTGGGTCCACTGTACTAATCAGCAGCTAGCTAACACTGTACTTCAATGGACCTCAACAATACCAGCTAGCGTTAGCCACTCGTAGCGAATATCTGATCGAAAAAAGCTAAATTGTCGTCGAGTTTTCTTCAAGTTTCTTTCACTCATTCGATAGTAGAAACACAATACAAGTACCGCGAATGTCGCAACTGGATACTAGTGAAACCGCTGTCGAGAGTAACATTCCTTTCTGTAATTTGTCATAACGGTGCAGGGTCCGTTTCTTGGGTGAACGGCATCCTGAAGCGCTCCTGCTGCTGCTGGTGATGATGATGTTGTCGAAGAAGATCCTCGGGGTTGCGTACACGTCACATGAACAACAAAGGAGCCACAGATAGTTCTGAAGGATCGTTTGATGAAGTCTAATTTAATTATCAGAGATACGACAATGTCTGTATCAAAGGTTTAGCGGTTTTTCCACACGACCTCCTTTCCAGATGTTTTATTCAGATCGAGTGTCAATGTAAGTGTTCGATAACCTGAACCATTTTTTTTGGCTGTGTTGTATTGCGAGATTACAAAGATACTCTGTCAATAGGTTTGTGCAAAGAGTCATAGGCAGTATCCAACAACAAACTATCATAGTAATTCCATTTAAGAAAGAAAGAGATGGCGGTAGGCCTTTGGCCTACTTGTGCGTATGTACGCTGCCTGTTGTACTGGGCTTTGAGAGGGCAGAAGTAAATATGCAATCTGTCGATAAGGGGAAAAAACATGTTCAATAGCCATGCATGTAAAATTCAACTGGTATTGGCATTTTCAGCAGACTGGAGAACAGAGCCTACTGTGAAAGGAGAACAGGTAGTGCCATCTTGTGGTGTTCAGTGGTATAACATTAAAGTCACCTTTGGAATCAAGGCGAAGCAATGTACTGGGGAGATGGGATTATTATTATTATTTTTTAAATGTTTTAAAGCTTTATAGAGGATGTCAGACGACCAAATGTATAGTGCTTCTACTTAATAGCCTATAATACAAGCTATACCCAGCAATATAACCATGATTGTCTGTCCCATCAATAAGTGTCCTACCAGAGTTGTTTAAAGTAGAGAAGTTCTCTTATATAGGCCTATGTCATTACAACACCAGAGGTAGGCCTATCATATTAGGCCTACATAGTTTCAGCTATATAATATCACAATAATAGAGTACTTCTACCCAGGGAAGCCGACAAGGGGGGACAAAGGGGTCAGCTGTCCCGGGTAGGACTGGGTACCGAAATTCAATTCTTTGATGGAACCGAATTAAAAGCTAAGGTTCTACTTGGCATCGAAACGTGCCTGTCTGTTCCACGTTTCGGTTCCTGAAGTCTGACTGTCAGAGCCATCAAATAGGCTATGTGTTTAAGCACGCGGCCATTTCAGCCAATCACAAGTGTCACAAACTGACCACGCTCCTCCTCTTCCCGTTTCGCACCTCATTTAAACAATAGCTGATTTTCAACCAGCTGATTGTACTATTGAGAAACAAAAACATGCCGTCGAAAGCGTGGCTATATTTCAGGAAAGTAGATAAGGAAGGAGCGCGCTGCAATAGCCTATCTGCGATAAACTAATAGGCTATTCGATTAACTTGCGTGCAGAGAGTTGCAGCATCTTTACAAAGGCACCGTCAACTTTAACTATGCCTGCTGCAATACGGTCAACCTCAACCATGACCTCGACTCTTCAGGAAGATGTCTCTGACTCCTTGGAAACATGTTTTTCCATGAAAAGAGCTAACTTAGAAAGAACTGGTCTTGTTTTGGGGACGTACAAATGTAGCCTATTTAGACCGTCGGTTTAATTTGAGGGAACAAAGAACACAGCGACAAAAAAGATTTCCTCTCTATCCGGCTGGAGAATAACGCCATTGTTTATTTGAAGTAGCGGCCGCTTAAGGTTAAATAACTGTGGATTGAAAGAACATAAAAACGTTCCGTAAAAAACTGTAAAAAGCTAAGAATCTCAGCTTTCGAACAAGCCCTAACACATGTATGTAGGTCTAGGTTAAGGAGATCGCTGGCTGTTAGGAAAAAAATGACGAGATAAAAAAAAATGGTTGGAAAGCGCTATTTTTTCACTTGCAACAGCGGCCGCTTACAGTTCAATAACTTATGAATGAAAGAACATAAAAACGTTCCGTAAAAAACTGTAAAAAGCTAAGAATCCCAGCTTTCGAACAAGCCCTAACACATGTCTGTAGGTCTAGGTTAAGGAGATCGCTGGCTGTTAGGGAAAAAAAATGACGAGATAAAAAAATGGTTGGAAAGCGCTATTTTTTCACTTGCAACAGCAGCCGCTTACAGTTCAATAACTTTTGAATGAAAGAACATAAAAACGTGCCGTAAAAAGCTAAGATTCGCAGCTTTCGAACAAGCCCTAACACATGTCTGTTATAGCCTATATATATTTAGGCCTTTCTATCGTTTAGATTAGGACTCTTTAGCTTAGATTCACCATGGCGTGAAAGCACAGTGTTGTCGCGACTACTTGCAGCAGCTGATCATACGGCCCAGTTCTAGTCCCTGTATGGAAATGCGTGCGAGACAGCACCGAGCCCCATCAAGTTCCATGAATATTTATGAAGCCGAGTTGTGTTAGAACAGTTCTGCAGAACCTAGTAGAAAAGCCCCAGCTGTCGACAGACTGGGTAGGGTAGGCTACATTAAAAAATCATGTCAGTGTAGCATGTGGGATGTGTAGTCAGAGGAGTATGTGCACAACATTGGGAGATTGGCCTTCTGGCTTTTCTGTTTTTTTGTTTTTTACAGGTCTTACCTGTGGGTTGGCAGGGTGGGGTGCTAGGACCCAGGGGAAAAGTGGCCAATGATGCATCCCTCTCAGCAGCATAAATTGCACTTCCGGGTTGACCCAGGTAGCTAGACAATTAGACGCTAGGTTTGGCACCTGAGCTCGTTTGAGCTACCTGGCAATTGCTTGCCGTTTGTGCGCTGCTGGTTATCGTGGCAGTGGGGTTGGAGATTTGGTTGTGTGTGTCAACTTAAAGCCACTGGGCAAGGTAGGCTCTTCACTGGTTATAGTTTGTGATGAAAGTGCATACTAGTAGCTTGGTTAACGATTACTAATGGGATGCTGTTTGGCCTTAGCTCTACTTGTGGGGTCCAGTGGAGATGAAGGACCTTTCAACTCCTAGCCCACTCTGCCGTATACCCACTGAGGTAAGACATCACTGGAGATGGCCTTAATGTGATGTGTGATGTGATAATTGTGTGAGGAGTATGATGTGTCCCTGATACTAATTCTGCCCTTATGACTTCTAGGGTTAGAGACGCATGTTACTGTTGGGGGCGGGGGGACACCGCCGTCTTTTCCCTGGTTTGTTTTGTTTTGTTTTACTACGAGCTCTTTTAGTAAGCAGGAGGTAGTGAGTGGCTTGTTTTAGGCCTACGCAGGTGTGTACGTTTTCTCACTTTGTGCTGTCTGGCCCGACTGGCTCCGGTCATCCACTCCTGGGGCCAGGAGTGAATCACCGGAGACCAGTTGGTTGGCTCGGTTTCATTGTGTAGACTTATTGTGGCGGGGTTGACCCACCTGAATTAGTGCATAATCTCTCATCGGAGTGGTTTGATTCCTGAATATTGCTTCACTGTGAAATATCTTGTGTGCTGTGATTTTCTTTCTCTTTTTGAGTTATTTACTTTGGATTTATTTCTCATTTTGGCGTTTTATTTAGGCCTCTATATTTTCCTTTGTGTTTGATTTGCTGTGGTTGTTTTTGTAGTTCACAGTGTTGCGATTGTTCATTTAAATATATATATATATATTAGGCTAGGCCTACTCGGTGGCATCAGGCCTCTGCCTTCTGGTTTACACATAACCATCGTCTACTACCTTGTGGAAGCTTGTGTGTGAATATCTAGTGAACTGTACTTGTCCTCCTACCTGCCTACCTGCACCCTTTTTAGAGAAAGACTTGATGTGCAAGGAGAAAATAAAGAGAATCATATGTATTAACAGCTGTGTCCTCGTTCCTCATCCAGAACCTGTCGGGGGGGAAATTGTGTATTAACACCTGGGTTGTCTCACCCCTTAACGAGACTGGCGTAGTCACCTTTTAAAACCTAATTAAGTAAAGGTCAGAAATCTTAGGAAACTCCACTCTGCTACATCAGGCACGCTTGACATAGGATTGGTACCAGAAGTGAAGTTGCACCGTACAGCAGAACAATTTTAATCAGACATGAGTACATTTATCAGTATCAAAACCGTGTATTATACTTGCCAAGCCAGGCCGAGAGGACAACTTGCAGCATGCATCATCATGAATGCTGTATAGAATTAAATGCCTTTAACCCGCCATTGCTTAAAGGGGTATGCCACTATTTTGGGGCTTAATGCAGTTACAATCGTTGGCTGGGGTTTATAAAGGTGGTAAAGTGTCTTATTTTTCATGTTAAGCGTTGTCTTGCTTTAAGTCAAGTTAAAAGAGGGAATATGTCGCTAAGCTAGTGAAAGTCAATGTATCCGTGTAGCATTGTAGCATGCTACATGGATACATTGACTTTCACTAGCTTAGCGACACATTCCCTCTTTTAACTTGTCTTAAAGCAAGACACCGGCTTACATGAAAAATAAGACACTTTACCACCTTTATAAATCCCAGTCAACGACTTTAACTGTATTAAGCCCCAAAATAGTGGCACACCCTTTAAGTCACGATGAGCGCCGCCTTGTTGCAGGCAGGGAAACTCATGATTTGCAGACCCGTTACGCCATCTACTGGCCACTTTGGGTAACTGCACGTAATTCAGGGTTTCTAGGAACCGAAAATGGAACCGTTCTGGTACCGGAACCGAAACGAAGGAACCGAAAATGGAACCGGAACCGAAAATTGTCAATCAATACACAGGCCTAGTCCCGGGCCCAGGGAGATGCCCGGGCCCAGGGAGATGGGGAGCCCATAATTGGATCCTCATTACATTGAATGTATTGGTTGGGGGGCCCTTTCAGATTAGTCTGTCCTGGGCCCAGTCAAAACTGTCAGCAGTCCTGCTTGTACCTCTACTTTACACAACGTGTTCCTAACTATCTCTAAAATTACTTTTTATTTAGGCCTAACTGAACGTTTTAACCATTCTGTCAGTTAATTAAGGAATAGGTAGACCCTATTTTGGCGAATAAACTCTGTGAATTCTTTTCTACTGATTTTTTCGAAGCAAATGAAAGCATTATGTGAGGGTGAAAAAATCAAGGCCGGAAGATAAATGAATAGCATGGGCGGCTCTAGACAGGGGGCAGAGTGAGCCAGTGCTCCTGTAGATTTCCTTCTGGCCCTTGTTGTGGCCCCTGTGCTGAACAGCCAATGACTTAAAATATGAAGTTCTAAAACGCATGACATGTAAATTATATATTCAACATTAAAGAATTGATCTCTTTTGCCAATTTATGTGCACCCCTGAACAATCACTGGCCCTACTGCCCCCCCCCCACCCCCCGGTCATTTTGGTCTAGAACAGTGGTTCTCAACCCTTTTTGAACAAAGCCCCCCTGGACCTCATCCTAAGCCTCCCCACGCCCCCTGGACCTCATCCTAAGCCTCCCCACGCCCCCTGGACCTCATCCTAAGCCTCCCAATGCCCCCTTGACCTCATCACAAGCCTGCCAACGCCCCCCTTATTAGAAAAAAATCAATGGACCAATGACAGCTAAGCACCGCCCACTCTCAACTGTATCATTCTCAACGCCCCCCTAGGGCACCCCAACGCCCCCTGGGAGGCTGTACCGCCCCTGTTGAGGAACACTAGTCTAGAACCTCCATTGATTAATGGCATTTTTTAAAACCAAGATTGCAGGTCTAATGCAACAGATGTTGGAATGCAACTTTTGAAGCTCTGCAAGCAACAAATACATCGGACACATTCATGACCTCAATTCGCTCATCTGAAATCACTGCCTGAGTCTTGGCTGGTGCCATACATCTAAGTAGGATATCTTTGTTTACATGAGAAGTGGTTATTAGCAGTGATGGGCAAGATGCACTCATTAGTTAGGCTAGTCCAGCACATACTCCAAATGACCTTGTTTTACCAACCAGGTGGTCATTCAACCAGCCAATCACCTGGTGGAATTGCACAGGTAAAATCAAGTTATTTGGGATATGTGGCACTATTAATAGGCTACTAGTAACTAATTAATTAATACTAATTAGTAACTAATGAATACATTTTGCCCATCTTAGGCAGGGATGGGATCAAGTCTGTCTCAAGTGCCATTATAGAGTGATCACCAGGGGGCAGCAAAGCAACACTGAGTTCTAATATATCAGGGGTGAGTTTTCACAAGGGGCCACTTCAGATTTTATAAAGTCCTCCAAGGGCTGTACTATGGACACAAACCACTTGCCCCTGCACTTTCTAACATTTCTTTACAAAATACGCCATACTACGCCAAACTTCTTAACATTATAATTATGTCGGGGGGCAGATAAGACGGCCTCAAGGTAAACAGCCCTCGAGACAGGTTCCCCACCCTATATACGTACATATAGCCCATATGTAAATATCATAATTTTAAAAAGTATGTGTGTGTGTGTGTGTGTGTGTGTGTGTGTGTGTGTGTGTGTGTGTGTGTGTGCGCGCGCTATGCACGGGACACCCTAACTATCCACCCATAGATCAAAACACAAATTTCTCAAAAAGAAATAAGCTGTGAATAGATATTTCATGATTGATATTGTATCAATGTGTTTGTAATTTCAGAAAGATAGATCATATAACTTCACAATTGGTAGGCCTATATAGGGCTATGAATTATGCATGCTTTGACTGCACAAGGGCCAAGTGCAACATTCCTGGAACTGGAGTAGCTTATTTGTTCTACCATTTTACTGCCCACTCTTGTCATAGCTAGATCAAATGATTTTCCTTTTTTTCAGTTGTTTATTTGGTATACACTTGTCTGCTAAGAGTCATGAAGGCCATAGCGAAGAGAAGCCCTGATTTGAACCTAGTTCTACACCCCATGGAGTCGTTTTCAGTGGTGGCTACACACATTCACGGGGGGCGTGTTCGACGGTCACACGACGCATGTTCGGAGCGGGCACTACCTCGACTACCAAGCTTCCCTACGCTGTGTCTTCCCTCGCGCAAAGCTGGAGCAGGTGGAGACAGTCATGTCAGCAAGTGAGGGTGAACAGGTCGCGGCGCAGAATGGAGGTGCCCACGGTGACGGTAGTGGAAACGCGGATTCACGGGTCGCTGCGCCCAGTATTGGCAACAGAGTCACTGTCGTGCTTGGAGCTCAGTGGGGCGACGAGGGAAAAGGAAAGGTGGTGGATTTACTCGCACAGGACGCGGACATAGTCTGCAGATGTCAGGTAAATAGACTGCCAACAAATCCAGCGAACTCTACTGTATCTGTGGGTTGAGTTATTGGACTGGCAAGCGTTTATAGCTTGTAACGCTTACTGTTAAAAAACAAACAGCATTGTCTTGCCTTCTGACCCATCCTTTGACAGGTTATTGGGATAGTGCAAATCCCTTTACGCAGTGCCCTGATAGTATTTGTGGATAGTAAGGTTGGTAAAACAGTGTAGGTTGCAATGGCCAACTGTAGAAGACACTGACTATACATGACGACTGCGCCACCGATTGCTTGAAAATTATGTTTTAAACAGCTTGCTGAACAGGTAGAGCTACTACAAAGTTCACGGCACAAGGCCTCTTCCTTGGCTCTACGTTTCCCCGCATTAAAGGCTTTCCAAGTTGGATTGTCCTCATCTGCATGCGTTAGCGGTTATCGACTTCGGCTAATTGCATTGAGCGTATACTGTACACAGTGTTTAGTGTCACTCACGATGCCATATTCACCGGATAAGTAAGCACGTTTAGGATGCAGCATTTGTTGTTGCTGCTGAGTAAAGCCTTCCGCTTCGCCACCATGAACTGAACGTGAGGACCGAACGAGGCGCGACAATCAATTTCCATTTGCTAGCGCGCCTCCTAGCTAATGTCACCTTGAATTTACGCAGATGATATTGTTGTTGACATCTATGTTGCATAATATCCATACATTCAGCAGTCTAGGCTGCATTTGTTTGGTGGGAGATAACGTCGGTAAAATCTGTAAGTAACAACCGTCATGTTGACTGTGTTTAGTGGATGTGAGCTAATCGGAGCTAATGTCAGTAAGGAGACCCCTGTAGACCAAAAGTAGTAACTTATCAAGCAAGGGATGGAATAGGTTTCATACTGTGTCGGTATTCTTGAACGAGTGGTTGACAGCCAGTTGTCAGGTCTTTTGTTAATTAATGCCATCGTACTATTGTTGGTGTACAGGATAGAAACACATGTTCATCATAAGACCAAACTCTAGAATTCCTACCTCCCTGGTGGCACGAATGGGAAGCTCACTTGAGCAGCCAAAGTCGGAGGAATCAAGACTGATGCACTGTAGAACTATTCGGTCTTAAATACTGCTGCCATTTTCTTGCCAATATTGCATTCTATTTTGCATACTCACTATCTCACTCTGTCGCACGCACACACACACACACACACACACACACACACACACACACACACACACACACACACACACACACACACACACACACACTCTCACTCACACTCACACTCACACTCACACTCACACTCACACTCACACACACACACACACACACACACACACACACACACACACACACATCCCTTTAAATGTTTCACCGGCCACTGTTAGGAAGTGGCCGGACATTAGGCACCACAGTGAAACAGGTGCACAGACGGCTCTGCTGAGACTTACTGTGCTCAGCTGCCAGGCCCAGGGGTTGGGGATATGTGAGGTTAGTGGGGCCCATCCACATGCCGTCACACCCCCACCCCACTCCTGTGTTACTATATGTATACACCATATTGATAGAGGGTTCGCATAACATACATTCTCCTGCTGTTGGACACTGAACACGAGCCATAGCCATGTAAAAATAAATCCACTTACTGGCCTGGGGTACTCTCCGTGTGTATGTGTGAGAGAGAGAGAGAGAGAGAGAGAGAGAGAGAGAGAGAGAGAGAGAGAGAGAGAGGAGAAGAAGAAGAAGTGAAGGGAGTGAAAGGAGATAGTGTCGTCTTTTTATAAAAACGGCTGCTACAGCAAGTGGTGCGTCTCCATCGCATTTCCTAACTTGTCACGACACTTACTACGTATGAGAGGAGGGACATGTTACTGAAGCTCTCCGCACTGTGGCTTTGCACCTGGTAAATGGCCTACTACTACTGTGTGTAGGCTAGAAGTAGAACCTCTGGTTACTTCAGCATAGTGATGAATCCCTCAGAAGCTTATCAAATCATGGATTTTGATATGCATTTAAAAGGATTTCTGGATGCAGTGCACATAGTGTCCTCACCATCACTGTTGAACTCCCAGCATGCCTTGTTTGTGTGCCTTCCTCGAGGCGTCAGCTGTTTCGTTTTAGCCTATGGCCTAGACGCCATATAAGCCCCAGTCAATTCATTTTTGGGCTCTTTTCAAGACAGGTTTGGCAAGCTCTTCTTGCGTCTGGTTTGACAACACCCACCCACCACAACACTCCTTAGGCAAAGACTGAAATTATGTAACAAATTTGTTGCGGTCTCTCCTCCTTAAGAGTGTGCCATGTATTCTCCCTGTAATACCGGTAATAGGTGAAGGGTCTTTACAATGTTAATGGTATATATACTTCAGTCCAAATGCAAAGCATGGTATGTAGAAAGTCACTCACAGATTTGTCAGGTGTGTGTATAGACTTGGAGACACTTTGTAGGCGAAATGTACCAGTGGCTAGGTCTCAACTTGTGCTGAAACAACAACCAAAACAAATGCTGAGACAATCATGTAACATACGTTCACCATAGCTTATAGTCTATGTCAGCAATGGTTATTTGCCCCCTGAAAGACTTAAAAGTCATGGGTTGTGTTGGTAACTCAGAGTGCTATCAAGCTGCATCATCAGTGACTAGGGGAAAGAGTCCTGTGGTGCATAACCACACCAAAAGATGAACTGAATTGCAGTATTTTGAATATCAGACTTACAATAGCTGTTCCACACTTTTTGAAGCTAATGCCACTATCGCAACTAATATCAGCATTTACTTCTTGAAATCTTCAAATAGGCCAGGTTGGATTATGTGGTAGCTGCAGCAGGCTGGCTGATTCTATCTTGGGTGGACTGCACAGCTGCCTTGTAAGTTGTCATTGTCACCATTTTTGTGGGAAAAATGTTATGAAAATATGAACTTTGTTGTTTTGGTTGCTGGTATCGGCTATACTGTAGTACGTCGCTGTCTAGATAGGGCATCCACAACTATGATTGCTGCTAAGGTAGAGTGAGGCTGCAACAGGCTAGCTAAAGCTCCCTTCTCATTTGGGACTCTGTCGTACCCATGACTGCTCAGGGAGATTTACTCGTCCTGTCCTCTTTGCTCGATTTTATGTTTGTTATTTCCCCTGTTAAACAGAAGTGGATCACATCACAGCATTGGCAAGCATGACACTCACTGGCCTTCTTGTTTACAAGTGGAATCGTGACACCACACGTCACAGGGAATAATTCCACCCCCCACCTCCCAGTTTTCCTACTAGACTGTCCCACATCCCCTGGAGTGGTTGTAGCCTAGTGCCCTCAGCAGCCACTACATCCTCCGGGTAGCTTTTAGTTGACGACGGGGGGGCCTGGAACTTGGGAGGGCGTCCAAGAATGTCTGTCATTCTTGATACCCAGCCACATGGCGGTCCGAGCAGAACTTGAATCAGATGTGAAAAATGTTCCGGGTTATTGCTGGCAGGGAAGCCTAGAACAGACCCTTAGCCGATGGCTGTGAATGTGTCACAGTGCATTAAACATAGCTTAGCTTCCTCTTCGGTTTTATGTGTTAGCATGTGAGGGGGAAATTGGTGGTTTTAGTGTGCCCTCCTAACCACGTGTTGCAGTGTGTCATCATAAAGAAGTTGGCCTATGTGGCTAGGCATGCAGCCATTGACAAACAACTGTGTATTACCATTCACTACAATACTTTTATCAGAAGATCAATGATATAGCCTTTAAAGTGATCGGTTAACCGACTGATGAAGCCATTTAAAAAGGTATGTAGAAAGGCATGACCCGCCACACCTACCCTCAGGGGAACAGGGATTGGTTTCTCACCGGACAGGTTGTAGGCTAAGTGTCTCAGAGGTTAAGTGATTTCTTTTTTTCTATAAAATGGTAAGTGGAGAACCATGACATGTTTTATTAAGGATGACAAATGAGTAGAATATACCGGTACTCCTCCTGTTGGAGGACTTAAATATCCTGAAAGCCCCAGCTTGAGTGCCGTGCACATTAGGAAGAACACAAAAGTTCTCTTTCGTTTTGACTTCTCTTATGAAATGGATATTGGAAATGTGGAAATAATAATTTAGAAATTTGGGCTAATATTTTTTTTGTCTAACTCCTGAATGACCTGACCTAACCTGGTTCTCACGCAGACCCTCGTGCATTTTCGCCAACCATCTGCGTGAGAACCAGGTTAGACCAGACCAGCATAATTTGGTCTAGCCTGAGGTACTTGAACGTGGGATGGGCGTTGACTTAAGCTTAACCCCGGTTAAGTTCCTCTTTTCGAAGTGTGATGCTATTTTTTCTTCTAACTGAATTGAAAGTCACTCAAGGTCAGCAGCACAATCATATTCGGCTTCTCACTCACATCTCACTTGGCCACACCATCACTCGCTGTACAAATAACTTCACACATTGCCATAACTAAACCAAAAATACTGGATAAGAGAAAGATAACGCAGAACACGCCCACTCAATGCAAAAGCGTATGCTCAAGTTGGGTCTCCTAAGGGGGCGTTGTCCCCTCCTTCTTCTTCTCTTTTTGAGGTGTTTGCTCAAGATGTGCGCTACCGCCATCTATAGCGCTAAGGGGACTTGGTTTATTCTCAACCTCAGGACTCCGAAGGTCTCCTAACCGAAGGTCTCCTAAAGGGGCGTTCACCCGACATAAAGTGGATACCGGAAAAGAAATAAAATTAAGCTTCTTGTTAGATCCACCTTCTTTGACTAAACTGGACTGTGTTTTTGCGTGAGTGGAAACAGGCCATGAGGCCTTTTGACTATCCGGACGTCATACACACAAACCGAAGGGGTAAGGCATCGATCCATAGATGGGCAATCACCCCTAGGATGTCCCAGCCTTCTGTCCAGGCCATGAATAGAATAGCGCCATGACCACTGACCACTGAACTGGGGAGGTGTGGGAACCCAGGGGAGTGTGGATGCCTAACGTCAGAGCCTGTTGGCAGGGACTTAAAGGGGTATGCCACTATTTTGGGGCTTAATACAGTTAAAATCGTTGGCTGGGGTTTATAAAGGTGGTAAAGTGTCTTATTTTTCATGTTAAGCGTTGTCTTGCTTTAAGACAAGTTAAAAGAGGGAATATGTCGCTAAGCTAGTGAAAGTCAATGTATCCGTGTAGCATGCTACAATGCTACACGGATACATTGACTTTCACTAGCTTAGCGACATATTCCCTCTTTTAACTTTTAGTGGCATACCCCTTTAAAGGTGCACCGTGTAATATTTTTAGTACTGTATTTCCAGAATTTCTGGAATTAAATTCCTCATTCAGAAATGTTACCTTTTCCATGAATACTTGCTACCACCATCAAATTTTAAGTATTCATTATGACTGGGAAAATTGCACTTTTCACACACGAGAAGAGGGATCTTCTCTATCCCTCTTAAAGAAAGATTCAATTTGGCAGTAGGCAGCACAGTTCATGAGAACCATAGTTGCTAGTTGCAATACCTACTCTGGTCACCATCCTACACAGTGAGCCTTTAACACTAAAATCTGGACCCTATTTACAACCAGCTCCAGTGGACCCCCAACCCCCCTTTATATGATGTTCATGGTTGTTTAGAGTGTTTGTAGGTTCTTGCTTTAAAATAGTTTATATGCTGAATGCAGTATCTGTGAAGTGGTCACGCAGCTAACTGAACTCCAGGCTATGTACCAGCTCTCAGCACATATCCGCTGGATACAGTTCATGTGTGCATTATGTCATCATGTTTGTTTTCTCAAGACTGATTTTCCAGAAGATGTTTTTTTTTTTCATATCAGTAGGCACAGAGTGGTAGAACTACTGATATAGGCCCAAGCGCTCTATGTCTTTTTTTTCTAGATGTCCCCTAGCACTTAACAGTTAAGACAGCTTCCTTGAAAAGACCTACCACCTTGGCGAGGTCCCCTGAAAAGATTAAGATTTTGCACTGTGAACGTAATTTCTGAGGTTGCTTTACAAAAAATGTGTAAGCTGTTTATCTTTTAAAGTGGTCACATAATATTTCATTGGAAAAATGTAGCTTTTCTAATGATAATTGACTCTCCCACCACCTTCACTAACACATTTCTGCAGAAGCACAGCTTTTCATATGAGACTTTCAAGAAACTTAGACGTTTTGTCATTGTGCCCTGTATTTCCCTGTATAGCAAAACATGTTCACAAAAGTTGCAAAGGCCTTCAGCCAAAAGAGGTGTTCTTTCAATGATATCTCTTTCTGGGAGATTACTTATTTGGGCTTGGTACTAAACTCCCTTCTTGGAATAACTTCCACTTTCACAACACA
The DNA here is from genome assembly GCF_034702125.1 of Engraulis encrasicolus. Lineage (NCBI taxonomy): Eukaryota > Metazoa > Chordata > Actinopteri > Clupeiformes > Engraulidae > Engraulis > Engraulis encrasicolus. Next base: position 11,620,496 of record NC_085880.1, on the reverse strand, counting down.
GGCCAAGGCCAGAACAAAAACAACCATTTTGAATTTTTCAAATGTAAGGCCATGGATTGTCAGTTCAGTACAGTGACTGATAACATGTGTTTACAGATGTTATAAATGAAAAGCACTTGCTTGCCTATTCTTTCAATGAAGGAAATCAGCACCCCGTTTCTCGAAAGCATCATGACTATCCAGTTAGTAACTTAAGTAGGCTGCCAGTGACAAATGGCATTGTAACCGGAGTAAGTTGCTAAATTAGTTAGCAACGACACTGTTGAGAAACGCCCTCCGGGATTGCGTTTCCTCAGTTTATTTAGTGTGCAGAGTACCATGACCGAATGTCTAAGCAACGGTAGCCTTGGTAATGCAGGCCTGTGTTTTCAGTTTCGGTCAGGCTAACCAATGCCTCTTTTTAAACAATGAGGTGTTAAGGTTTAACCTGGATGAACACTTGAGAATACAAAAGCAGAACAGTTGGTCTTTTCAGATGTGAGTTATTGTCCTGTGTTTCCAGGGGGATAAATGAGCATGTGCGCGCGCACACACAGACACACACACACACACACTGACTTAGACTTAACTTGGATACACGTTCATAATTGATGTGTGGTTGTTTTTTCTTGTAAACCAATTGTATCCTCTGGCGTTTCGCAAATGTTGAAAAACGCTTGCTTTTGTGTCCCTATCCATCTGTTCTGTGGAGCTGGGTAGCAGCAGTGCTTGCTCCTAAGGGCATATTTTTTTGGGCTGCCACTAAACGAAACAATGCTATGGGGTCAAAGACGAGACGTGCATTTTTTTTGTTCCGCACTCATTTAACTATCAAAAAAGTAAATTAATGAATTTTGAATGTTATGCTGATAAACAGCATAGTCTGGTTTCTCATTCCAGTAACATTTAAAGAAAAATAATTGTCAATGTATGCGTGAAATAATCTCATAAAGTGCAAAAATGTCATTCAGTGTAATGGTCCGAACTTAAAAATCATGAATACATCCTTGAATAATTGTGCAAAATGACGAACAAAATTATTTTTTCACTCTCTGGGCATAATTCTAGAAGTGTTCTTGTTATTGTATTAAAAGCACGTTTCATTACCATTTTGTTTTGATATTCAAATCATCTGGGGACTTTTGTCCGGATTTTCAATTCCTAAGATATCATTCAGTGTAATAAGATCAACATGGTGCTTTTAAATCAAAATAAAAAGTGATAGTCACACAACAATTTGTGACATCATCAAAAGGACCCCTAGGGACCCCTTAAGTGATGATGAAAAGGGAGAGTCTTGTTCTTCAATAGTCGAAACTTCTGTATTTTTATCTTGTGGTAGCAGCGTCCACAAAAACAGATGTCATTCAGTGAAATGTCAAAAATACTTTTATACTCAGATATTCATCCAAACAAGCATATTTTCTAAATAGACATAGTACACATTGTGGGTCAAAGTCATTGTTTCATGTAGGTGACTAACTGTGTGTTTGTAAAAAGGTAAAAATAAGGTGAAAAGTATTTGGTCGTCCTTCAGTGTAAGAGATGTCATTCAGTGACATGCAGTGTAAGGGCCATTTCATTCAGTGTAATCAGTTCATAGTTGTATATTAAGAATCAAAACGGCAATATAAGTTGCAATATTACTATAAGATACAATAATATGATGATACTACTTGAAATTATGACTTTTATTGTTATTTCCATTACAACCTTGTTATTACCATATAGCAACCATATTACTGGGTAGATTCTGGGATTTTGGAAGTTGTACATGAATTATCAGAACACCCTAGTCGAGATCCGCGAAATATGCAGGTTAACAGACAACATTTTCTTTTTTATTGTTTTAGGCCTAAGTTGTAGCCTACCTCTAAGCTTGTGATCTTTGAAGTTCTTCAAAACACGTTTTAATGCCCCAATATTAAGTAAAATACAAATTATTTGACAACATCTATTTCTGTTGTCACTCATTCAGGACGTTGAGTACTGTAGTATGATGGTAACAATATGATAGCAATGAAAAGTAGCTGTTTATATAGGCTTTTTTGCCAAGGCATCATTCAGTGTAATAGTTGTGGTCATTCAGTGAAATGCACATTTTTATGTGAAAATAAAGTCAAATTCTTACGAATCTTTTTTGTTTAGCACAACACATGCGGGGGCATACAAAAAAATGAATAATTGTGTATTTTAAACTGATTTTCTCTTCCGTAGAAAAACTTCTTAAAGCCAAATGGGTGAAATGCACTCGGTGAAAGACTACAAACACTGCAAAAACTATTTGCAAATGCCTTTTACTAGAAATTTTTAGGTTTGATGAAGACCTTAAATATAGCCCTTTACTATGTTATGTAGCTTATTTCAGTTTTTTAACGTCATCTATATGTTTTTTGCATCATCAACTGTTTAACACCGCATTACACTGAATGACATTTTATGGGTAAAAATGGGGTAAAAATGCATGTTCCTTACTATTTTCTGAACAGAAAATAATAAACTCAATCACTCTACACTCCAATGTACCCAAAAAAGTTGAAGAACGGTGTCGGGGAACAGTTTTATTTTTTGGAGTCCTGAAAACCCTGTTTCGTCTTTGACCCTATAGCAGTATAAGCTGTGCCCTGCCCAGACCAAAACAACCCCTAACCTTAGGCTGTCAGTGAAGAATATGCTTTTTGAGAAAAGAAACTTTGAAATTAAAGAACTCCTGAACACACGGTTGTAGTCTGTGGGAACATAGAATTTGGGAGCATAGAGAATGTGTGCCCATCACAGAAAGCATGTCTGTGGACACTGAACACCATCAACGAATTTCAGCCAAATCTGTGGTACTCCAAGTGGCCAGTTCATGTTGCAGTAAGCTGTGTGTACAGTCAATCCGGAAAGTATTCACAGCGTTTCACATTTTTCACATTTTATTATCTTACAGCCTTATTCCAAATGCTACAAATTAATCTCTGTTGTCAAAATCCTACACAAATTATTCCATTATGACCATGTGAAAAACAAGTTGTCTTAACAGTTTTGAAAATTTATAAAAATAAAAAACAAAGAAATCACTTTTACAAAAGTATTCACAACCTTTGCTTAATACTTTGTAGAACCACTTTTGGCAGCAACTACATTCATTTTTTCATTTCGAAATGAAAAGGGATTAAAAGGGAGGTCATCGGTGTGTGTTTCAGCCTTTCAGTACATTGAAATTGTACATTTTGAGTCTGCAACTGGCTAAAATAGATGGGTGTGAGTTTTGAATGAAATCCTATGGAGAGTATCATGGTCTGCTTCTGTAGTTGGGTGGGAGACGTGACGCCTTGTTTTTTCGTAACATTGGTTAAAAACCTACAAAACTGTTATTTTCCTTTAAAAAACAAATGTTAATGAAAGAAGATGTGGTACATTATGTTTCATATTAGTCTTAGATGAGAAGAAACATTTTTGTTAAGATTTATGTAAAGGTTTATATGTCAAATTTCCTGCGGTGTGACTGTAACATTAATGAAACAATATATAATAATATATATATAAATTAACCAACAACATTTTGAATAATGTATGAAGCATTTGGCATGATTGCATAAATCTTAACTTTAGATTAAGATATGTGAACGTGGAAAAAACTCAAGACAGTAATATTAACTACAAGTTCAATTTCGTAACACAAATTGCGTCCTGTGGGGTGACGTGTATGTCAATGTTTGTGAATGGGCAGCTGCAAGGCCAACTACAAGGGTCTTAAAGACTGGCTCCTAACCAGTCAGTACCTCAGTTATTGGAGAGTGCTGTGGAAGTTTAAGGTGACTCTTAACCTCTTAATATGTCTTCATATTGCAATCTTTCTGTCACGCAATGCTTAGGTTCATTTTATGGTGTCCTGTGGTGTGACTGCTCTTATAGGAGGAAAAAAAAGTGTTTTTATTAATGAAAACACATATTAAGATTAAACACAATATCATTATCAAGTTAGCATGAGCTCAGATGTCAGTCATGTATACAAAATGATTAAAATGGCCATAATGCAGTGAATTCCCTGTGGTGTGACTCCATTTTCCTGCGGTGTGACATGCCTATGCTATGTGTTGATGCAGGACACATTTTCCCAAAAATGGCAAAAATAAGGTGAAATTCCACAGACCACTAAGTGCTTTATTTTTTTCTATTTTTTTCCAATTTTTATCCATCATTTTTTTCAGGAATTTGAAAAACTTTTTTTTTTTTTTGCGTTACGCCCTTAAACGTCAACCACCCAGTTACAGTGCATGTTGACATGCATGCTTCTTTAGGTTTAATTCAGATTTCCAATGTTGAAGGCATCCATACATCGCCAAACCATGTCAGTCCCACTACCATGCTTGACTAGCCAGATGATGCACTTTTTGTGTAAAACTCACTTGTTTACCACCACACATGCTTGACGCCATCTAAAGCAAATTTGTTTATCTTGGTCTCAAGAGAGATGAACAGACCAAGGATATGGATCACTGGAACCATGTTGTGTGGTCTGATGAGACCAAGATCAACAAAGTTGCAATAAAATGTAAAAAAAGTGAAGCGCTGTGAATACTTTCCGGATTGACTGTAGATTTTCTGTTTCCCCCCAATTGCCTCCTCTGGCCCCCATGCAGCCGTGTTGGGACGACCGTCAGTTCGTCTGTCCCGCACTGCACAGGTGCTGAAAAGGTGTTACCAACCAACCACACTCCTGTCCCTTGCTGGCTGGAAGTTATATTTAGAGGGACGCAGGCAGGCTCGTAAAAGCAGGCCTTCCTGCTGTCATGTGGCCTAGGCTCGGTAGTCCGAACACCGCAGTTGACCTTTCTGCAGGCCATGAATGTACAGATAAAGCCCCATAGGAAGCCAACCTGGAGGGGGCACAGAGGCAGGGGCAAAGTGTGTGTGAATGGGGGGCATTGGATCAGTGAGCTTTGCGTGCGTGTGTGCGCTTCCATGCACATGTGTACCTGTATCCTTACATTACATTTCACTACACTTAGCTGACGCTTTTTTTTTATCCAAAGCGACCTACAGTTATTAGCAGTACAGGGTATTGGTTACAGTCCCTGGAGCAGCAGGGGTTTGATGCCTCGCTCAAGGGCACTTCAGCCACGGAAGGAGTCCGTGTAAGGGAGGGATTCGAACCTGCAACCCTTTGATCTAGGTTAATCTCCACCACTAGGCCACGACTGCCCACACTAGGCCACGACTGCCCACGACTATCCTATGCACATTAACCTCATGTTTGTCCTTCCCACCTGCACTCTGATGTCAGCTTCTCTTTCATGTTGTTTTTTTCTCCTTTTGGCTCCACACAGGGCGGGAACAACGCCGGCCACACAGTCGTGGTGGACTCAGTGGAGTACGACTTCCACCTCCTGCCCAGCGGAATCATCAACCCCAAGGTCACCGCCTTCATCGGTACGCTAAACAACGCAACTACACCAATAACCTCTTACAGTACTGAAAATAAGGAGGCTGTATGTCTGTATAGGCCTGTGTCCTCTGTTTTTTTTTTGTCTTGTTTTTGTTTTTTGTCAGTTGTGCAATAGTCTTGTGATGTGATGTTATGTGTATGTCCTGTCTTAAGTGAGTGTTGCTCAGGGACGCAAAAAGAATTTCGGTGAACACTGACAATAAAGTATAATCGTATCGTATCGTATCGTATCGTACAGTACACCAATAACTTCTTACAGTACTGTAAACAAGGAGGCTACACCAATAACTTCTTACAGTACTGGAATCTCTTCCATGATTTCAATAGTACATATATAGTACAATAGTTCAATAGTTTTACCAATAATATGTTACATTTTAGTTTGTGCGTGTACTGTTCAATACAATTTTGAGTGTGGGGGATTGTCCCCACAAGCAGTAGTCATGGTGACACATACAGTGTATGCACCCCAAGCGCTATTTGTTTATCACTTGAGAACGCTCAGGAGGCCTCCTATCTCTTCAAAAGAACCAAAACAACAACAAGATTAAAAAAATGCATACTCTCTGCCTTCAAAAGGGACAATTTGTCTGTATTAGACAGTGCTATCTACTGACATTTGCTGATTGAATGTATGGTCAAGTCAGGGGTTGGTTTTGGGAGTGGTTATTTCAGAGGAGGCTGAGGCGACATTCCAGCAAATTATCTGTAGATAAGAGCTGAAGTCCAGTAATTTGTCGGTGACGTTGCTTCTGCTACCAAAGGAAAATAGTTCATAATCGGAACGTTATCAAAACAGTCCAGGAACATGTGACGTGTTGTTCACTTATTCACTGCATGGTCATACAGTATGCATTGATTTGTTCAGTACATAGTGCTCTGTGTATCGCTTTGTTCCCCTTGACATTAACACTATGTTGTGAGGAAGTGTGGGCGTTTCAGATTGAAGCCCACTTGCCCTCCACCAATTCCATCCAGACCAATTCAATGGAGAGCTGGTTGATGTGCCTGATTGATGTGCTCTCAATTTGTACAAGTTCTTCATATCCAGACCTACTCAATGGGGAGCTGCATTCATGATTGATCTGCTCTCTGTGTATAAATTGAGAGCAGATCAATCATGCATGCAGCTCTCCATTGAGTTGGTCTGGACAGAAGGGCTCGTAACAAGTTCTTCCTATCCAGACCAACTCAACGGAGAGCTGCATCCGTGATTGATGTGCACTCAGTTTCATCTTCCTAATGGCTCCTCCATTGGCTGTTGGCACCAAGCAGCAACAGCAGCAGCAGCAGCAGTGCTGTACAGTAGCGGCTGTGTTGACTGGCCTTCTCTCTGCTCACTCAAGATGCTTACTCAGCACTCTACTCTGCTATAGACGGAGGGGGGGGGTATGAATTAAACTGATTGGAAAAGCCATATCCCACACACCCCTAAAAAGACCAACTCTGTAAAATACCAATTTGGAACTCAGTAGGTACGCAGTAAACATCAAAGTAATTAAGGCGAGCCTGGATCCTGAATGGATGATAAGTGTTGCATTGTGTATTGAATTACTGCGTGGAAGTGATTTCATTATCTTTTAGCCCAGAAGTCAGCACAATAGTTTGCAACAAGAGTTAATCCCATGGCCTGATTGGTGTCTCAAATGATTGGGACATTATTGGGTGTATATCCCATGCTTATTGCACGCTTTAGAGTCATATTTTAAATCTTCTCTTCACAGAGGATTGTGTTTTAATGATCTTCCTGTCGGAAGATGTTTTCCTAAGTGTTTACTATTTTAATATTTTAGTATTTTAGCCATACTGCACACATTAGGTGGGTAGTAGGTTGCGTATGTGATGAGATGTGGATTAATGTGGATGTTCCTCTGGGTGTTTCTCACAGGTAATGGTGTCGTCATTCACCTTCCAGGCCTCTTTGATGAGGCCGCAAAAAATGAAAGCAAAGGAAAAGGTATGTCTTAAGTGTCTAAAGTGTGTCTGTGTCTGTGTATGAATGCATGAGTATTGTCAGTGGGTGTGCTAAATGTGTGCTGAGGGAGAGTGTGTTATTGTGACTGTGTGAGAGACTGTCCTGACTGAGTGTGTGTGTTTGTGTTTCCAGGTCTTCAGGGATGGGAGAAGAGACTCATCATCTCCGACAGGGCACACATCGGTAAGATGCACCTCCCTCCCTCCCTCCCTTCCTCCCTCCTCCACATCTCCCCCACACCTCCTCCACTACCCCTGCTGTTCACGCCGTCTGTCTCTCAACCCAGTGGGAATGAGTGACTGGTTCTTTCCTGTTCCGTCTACTCTATTAACATGCACGCTTGTCTGCAACAGCATCTCTTCCTTCTCATTCTCTCTCTCTCTCTCTCTCTCTCTCTCTCTCTCTCTCTCCCTCTTTCTCTCTCTCTCTCTCTCTCTCTCTCTTTCTCTTTCTCTCTCTCTCTCTCTCTCTCTATCTCTCTCTCTCTCTCGTTGAGTTTGAACAGCGCTCAAATGGCAGTGGTAGGGACCAGAGAAGAGGGACAGGCATGTTCATGGGTTCACGTTTCAGGATGTAGAAGTGTTCCCATACAGTCACAGGGTCAACTTCCCATATCAAGGTGGGAAGAGGAGAGAGTGAATGACCAGTGCTCTCCTCTATTGTATTCGTCCCCTTGGCTAGCTCTAGAGTTCACATGGAAGTGAAATGAGCAAAGGTGAAATTCAGTGTTCCTTTCATTGGATTGGTCACATTTTGGTCACTTTTGAAATTTGCTCTTTATTTGCAAAGGATTAAACTTGTCTTTACTTTTTCGCTTTGGTTTTCCTGTCTGCGTCCCTCTTTGCTTCTGACGCTTCGCAAATTTGCATGCAATGTGTCCCTAGACTTAGAGGCAACATAGCTGCCCACTGTGTTGTGTGTCCATCTGTAAATGCAGGGGGCAACTTTTACCACCAGATTACCTCTGTGATGACCTAAAGCTTCCATGCTTTCTGAATGGCAATAAAAAGAAACAGTAGCGTGTTGTGACTCCTAGTATAGGACATCATTCTTAGGAAGCACTGGCCACCATGTGACCTGGCTGGGATACAGCCCTGCATAATAGCCTTTACTGCTGCCGTTTGATTTGAAAAGGGCTATTTAGAGACAAATGAGGTCTATTTAGAGATAAGTTTACAGGTGACATTTAAAGTGCACAAGGGATCCACAGTCCCATATAGAGGCTGATGTAGTGCAGGCTTGAGTGCACTTCTGAGCTCTGCTGTTCCACCCGCTCCCCTGACAATTCAGGACTTTTGATCAGGCTCAGGGCCGCATTAATGCACAGGCTAGATATGGCTGAAGCCTAGCCCCCCCCCCCCCACCTGCCAGGGGGGCCCAATTGGCCAAAAGTCAAAAATCGCAGGAATGATATTGAAAAGATAATATTGAAACCATTCCAATACCCCTCTCCACAGTTGGTAGAAATAATATCCTTAATTCTTCGTAATTATGACACTGACATTGCAAAAATTGTCTTTCCCACAGCAACCTGTAGCCTAGGGGGCCCAGGCCATCTTAACCAGTCCCTGACCAGGCTCTCCAGAGGCAAGATTATCTGCTGTACAGTAACATATAGTTTTCAGTGTTAATTCAACACCTAGAGAGTGATTTCTAACACTTTGGTTGGTCCTCCTCTCTAAGTGTTGAATTAACACTGCCAAGTGTGCAGTGTGGGAAGGATTGTTTGCACTAGACGACGGCACTTTTTTTGTGGTTTTGTTATTGTTCTCCATGCCAGACAAGTCTATTTGTGTCACACACACACATGCACACTCACTCACTCACACACACTCACTCATACATACACACACACACACACACACACACACACACGAATCACATGAGTATCCTGTGCCCCCTGTTCGTCACTCGTTGCCTCTGCATTTACACTTTAATGCAGCCGCTGGACCGGTGCATGATAAAATAATAACAACGCAGTTACTTTAAATTGGGATGGGCACACAAGCTGTTGGCAATTGAGAAGAGCTTGTGGCATTACATCAAAATGGCCTCGTAAATCTCTTTGGCTTTGAATGGGAATTGATCCAAGCATTATTCGACCAAAAGGCCATTTGGAAAGTAGAAAGAAGCAAAGTTATTCAGACGGAAATGGAAATGGTAGCATGGCAAAGGTGCGTGTGCGTGTGTGAAAAGCAGGTCTTTGTGTAAAAGCAGTCTGGCTTTCTCTGTAGTCTCCAAAGGTTGCATTGTCCAGTAGCTGCCATGGTAGCCAATGGCCAAAACATTTGCACTGGTCTATCATTACCCATGGTAGATGTACCTGAAAGGGGCCTTTGAGAAATTGGCTGCAACATATTGTAAAGAGAAAGCCTTAATAAATTAGATGCATTTACTCTTGTCAAATATGCAATAGAGCAGAGAGATAATTCGGTTATGCCCTTTTGTCACTCTCAACAGCCACGCTCAAGCTCAAGCTTTATTTGTTTAGATAAGTTGTGAATATATAAAGTCAAACCGGCGGAACACAATATTAACCTTGTCTCTGACACAAAAGGTGGTATTGAGCGAGACAGCTGTTTTTATTTTTGTTATTTTCCTTATACTCATATGGTGTCTTAAAATAGCTCATAATTGGTAATTGGATCTGGTAAATATGATTTTGAGGAAGCACAAGTCAACACTCATTCTGATCTGACGCACACACACACACACACAGGCACTCTGTATGACTTCCTTTAGTGAGAGCTCGTCCAACAGTCAAGCCAAGCGCACAAATCTACAACGTAGATAGATAGGCAAACCATAGATACCAAGGAATTTCTTTTTATTGTATTATTGGAGTGTGAGTGTGAGAGAAAATATATTGAGTGTGTGTGTGAGAGAGCGAGAGCGAGAATACAAGTGCAGACTGCATGTGTGCACAGTGTGTGTGTGTGTGTGTGTGTGTGTGTGTGTGTGTGTGTGTGTGTGTGTGTGTGTGTGTGTGTGTGTGTGTGTGTGTGTGTGTGTGTGTGTGTGTGTGTGTGTGTGTGTGTGTGTGTGTGTGTGTGTGTGTGTGTGTATATATGTGTGCCCACCTGTCTGCCTCCGTGGCCCCGGGGGGACCTCTTGAGTGCCCTCCTCCCCCTGGCATGACTGGGGGCATCCATTTCCTTGACCTTTCCAACACCGCCATGTAGGGAGCCGACCTGCCCTGTGAAGTCAGGACCGAAGAGCTTAGCTTTCTTCATTCTCCCACACAGGTGTATAATTAGCCCCCGCAGCGCGGACTGGCCACACGTGCACACTCGTGAGGCATGACTCGCATGATGCAAGCATGAAGTCTCAAGACCCAACAGCATGGCTAGTGTAGGAGTGCAGCCTGGAGCAAGAGAGCATCCTTGTGGACTAGATGAGGGCTACAAGTGCATTAAACCTGATGAAGACTTTGTTCGCATAATTAGACAAAAAAAATACTGTCACCTTCCGGACTTGCTCACTCTTTCTCTGATGTGACCAATTACCAAATGATGAACATTGTTAGCCTGATTAATATCGACGAAGGTGTTATGTCACCAGGAGGGCGCGGCCTGGCTAGAACATTGTCCCCCATTCGATATTATTTGAGTGAGCCATATCTACTGAATGGCCTTGACTTGAATGTATATCTACCGCATATTAGAACAAGCTACTCGCCAGCAGCTGCTGCAGGTGCACAAGGCATCACTCACATTACTGTCATCAAGTCTTGTGCCAGGGCCACATACGCCCAGATTGAGTCAGACAAAGCAAACATTGCCATTCATTCCTATGAGGGAAGCAAAGTGGGACGTAGGCAAGCGAAGAGGGGTGAACTGAAACGGAAATATTCTGCCAAGTTTAATATTATGCAAATGATTAGCGAATTTCGCCTGCGGCAGCCAATCAAACCAACACCAATGATGTTTCAATTGATGTGATTCGCTGCTACGATCTGTTGACGGTTGAGCTGTCAGAATGGGACGCTGAATTCCGCGTCTCTTCGCTTGGCTTGTCTTGCCTGCATGTGTCCCCGGCGCTAAGACCGAACAGCACAGCTAGGATTGGGGCTTGGAGAGGGAGCAAGATGGCATCCATGTGAACTAGATGGTAGGAGCTAAAGAAAGAACAAGTATTCAATCTCATGATAAGGATGATGACTTTATTCCCACTTAATATATATATATACAGTATATATATTATTATTATTATTATATTGTGATATTTTGGGCTTGCACACCCTTCCTCAGACCAATTTCTGACCAATTACCAACTCGTGAGCTTAGAATTATAAGGTTCTATCTCCGTTTAGGGTAGTTCTGAGATATTGAGCATCAAAGTTTTTACATCCCAGCTGTTTTGTGAGATAGAACGTTTTTATTTCATTGATAACAATGTAAAATAATACTTTTTTCACAAAAATAACACCACACAGGCATTAATAAGCATGTAATGGGTCAGATTATGTAAAAAACTAAATTTTACCAAAAATGGAGATAGAACCTTATAATTCTCAGCTCACGAACTGTTGAACGTGCTTTTCATGTTGTTTTCACATTATTTTACTGAAATGCATCTGCTGAATTGGCACAAAAATAGCATGCATGTCTGTGCGCATCCATCCAGCAGTTCTCACATGTTAGCCACATATAGAGTTAAACAACTAGCTCCTGCTATGTGTCAATTGACTCTTATTTCCCTGCATACTTTACTTGGTCTTTTTACCCTGTCTGTCTTGATAGTGCTGTATCTCCCTCTGTGTCTTTCCCTCTCATCGATATGAACCTCTTTCTCCACCTCTGTGTTCTTCTGCAGTGTTTGACTTCCATCAAGCAGTGGACGGAGTTCAGGAGCAGCAGAGGCAGCAGCAAGCAGGAAAGAAGTAAGCGCTCTCTCTCTCCTTCTCTCTCTTTCTCTTTCTCTCTCTCTTTCTCTCTCTCTCTCTCTCTCTCTCTCTCTCTCTCTCTCTCTCTCTCTCTCTCTCTCTCTCCCTCATGCTCACTCACTCACTCACACACACACACACGTTGCATGTTCTTTCACTCACAGAGACACGTGCCTTCTAGCCGACTTAGACTGGTCTGGTTATGCCTTGGGGATTCGGTGTGGAAAATAACCGTCTCGTCTGTCTCTCTCCAACACATACCTGAGGAATAGGCGTGTGTCCATACCTCCCTCCTCTGACTACCCTCTCCTGTCCTCTTCCACGCCTCCTGTAACCAGGCCCGTTCATGCCTTACACAATGGCCATTCAGACTCAATGCCTAAAGGCAGTGGCCACACACACACACACACACACACACACACACACACACACACACACACACACACACACACACACACACACACACACACACACACACACACACACACACACACACACACACACACACACACACACACACACACACACACACCACTTGTGCACAAACACACATATTCACACTCCATATGTAGCCAGGCAGGCAGTTACTTAATAGGCCCAAAAGGCCTCTAGTCACGTGTCTATGGGTGGATACTTATACCAGATACACTTACAACTCAGCATACTGACTGCTGACACCGACAGCCCAGTCACACAGGCAGGGGTGTGCACATAAAATCCAGCATACACCTACTCCTCAAACGCATGACTAGACACTGGCTGAATTTCATGTCATTCTAACTACTACAGTAGGGGTGTGCAAAATAATCGTTGCATCGATGCATCGCGATACTTACTCTCACGATACAATGCATCGATTCATGACAAGGTATCGTGATACTTATTTTCTCAATATACTGCATGGAGTCATGACAATTGATTATTTGATAACAATAAAATTCGATTTTCCACGGGTTATTTTGTTCAGTAGAGAATAGGTAATATTTCTGTTGTGATGTAAGCTCTCTCCCAGATGATAGAATGCTTAAATAGAATGAACTGACTTAAGAAAGCGACACAGCAACTGACAAATAAGCTGTATTTTACACATTTACTGAAGTAAATATCGCAATGCATCACAGTAGTACATGAATCGCAATGCATCGTGATAGAATCGCATCGTGGCATGTGTATCGTGATGCGCATTGAATCGTGAACCCTTTGCCAATACCCACCCCTACTACTACAGTAGGTATTGCAACTATGCTGCATTGAAACTGTGCTGCCTATTGCCAAATTTGATCTTAAATATTTGCTAGTATTGCCAAAGGACTGTACGTTTTGCTGCTAAAAAGGCCTATTCCTTGAAATTCAAAATGGCGGACCATGGAGAAGGTCCCCCTTTTCATGTGTGTGAAGTGCAATTTTCCCAGTCATAAGGAATACTTTAATTTAACGGTGGTGGTAGATATTTGTTAAAAAGTTAATATTTGTAAATGGGCAGCATTCTGAAAATGAACTACTAAAAATATTGCATAGTGCACCTTTAAACCATGAAGTCGACTTCTACTTTCGCAACTACTGCATGCTGGTCACGACCGAACAAGAAGCGATTGGTTGAATTGTCTGCTCCACTGTGCCGCAAGCGTCCTCTTACAAGTCCTAAGGCTTCAGAGATTTCAGATGCTTTCCATGAGGTGAAATGAAACCAGCTGATGTATCACACCAGCACATGACTGGACACACTGCAGCTGAAGGCAGAATGCCGCTTATCTGATGGCAACAATCCACTGTGTAGCAGTGGCTATATCACCATCACAGCCACAGCTACAGTCAGTCTGGAGTATACGTATATGGGTCAGACGTTTTTTTGGTTTTTTTTTGCTCAAGCGTCAGGTGGCGCGATGGCACCTAATGCCCATAAATTGATGATATGCTGCAATTAATATGCTTCTTAAATAATCCACTAAAATAAACCAAAAAATCCA
>NC_085880.1:11576256-11603756 GCF_034702125.1 Engraulis encrasicolus | reverse complement strand
GTATGACGTTCATTAAACACCTTCTTTTACTGGCATCCCCATTTAGAAAGCCTGACTGTAAACCAATGTGTCCATACATATGGGATATGCTAACATCTACTAGCATCCCTTTTACATGGCCTGACCGTAAATGAATGTGTGCATGCATGCGGGGCATGCTAGCAGGTTAGCACCTCCTGTCTGGAATGCATACACATGTGTGGGCAAGTTAGCGCCTCCATGCCACCCACATGTCAATGACCTCAGCCAGTTAAAACATTAATCCACGGGGATGTGCTGTGTCGGTTATGTAAGAGACACTTTCCCTTTGTCGTTTTTGTTTTGTGCGTTTGTTGTCTTATTGAGCGGTGTATATACACACACGCGCGCGCACAAACATATGGCACGCGCGCACACGCACACACAGGCACACACACACACACGCGCGACATAGCAAACACAGTCCATGTTTTGGTATAAACAGACAGTGTGAAACCAGGTCTGAATCCCTGTTGAGGGATTACGGCGCTACCAAAACAAATCCCACTTTGATACCGCTGTCTTGACACTACTGGCCAAAGCATACAAGATCATCAACGCTGCCGGCACCAAAGGCTGTTTAGCTGTAGCTGTGTGTGTGCGTGTGCGTGTTACGTTTGAGATTAAATGTATACCGTATACTGTATTCTGTGTGTGTGTGTGTGTGTGTGTGTGTGTGTGTGTGTGTGTGTGTGTGTGTGTGTGTGTGTGTGTGTGTGTGTGTGTGTGTGTGTGTGTGTGTGTGTGTGTGTGTGTGTGTGTGTGTGTGTGTGTGTGTGTGTGTGTAAAATAGTCGTCTTATGGTTTGTCAGCGAGGCTGTTTATTCGCTGTATCCCGGAGCTGCAGCTCAATGACAAAGCTGTAACACTGGCAGCTATGGAATGTTAGATAGATTTGGCCGCAGACGCCCTGCATGTATTTTTAGGTTGTGTGTGTGCGCACGCACGTCTGCCTGTCTGTCTGTCAGAGAGAGAAGTCTTTTGGTTTCTCTACTATATGTCCCTTTTGTAAATGAGGAAACCATACTGTTAACATTACAATCATGGTGAGAAATGTCTGTCTCTTTCTGTACCGTCATGTGTCCAGGTGTGATGTACTGTAGAACTATACTTTTTAAATAGGGTAACACTTTAGAATAACGTCCTATTCACAGCTTCATAAACACATTATAAATAAGGAACTAATTATCAACAAAATGTTTACAAATGTTTATAAATGGGCAAGAAATACCATGCTAACACAGCAGACACGGCACAGTCGCAGCGGTCCTGGAAGTTTCTCCCCCAAAGACCAGAGGGCATTAAACCACATACAACTAAAACTCTTTGTAAATGCTTTGTTAAATGTTAATTGTTATTAAATGTTAATTAAGTGTTTATAAAGCTGTGAATAGGACGTTATTCTAAAGTGTTACCTTAAATAGTTCCCCAACCCCTGTGTGCTGGTGCTGCAGTAGGTTCTTGTTCTTGCCTCCATTACCATACCTGTCAACAAATGACACATTGTTCAAGTCACATTCAAAGACTTTCAAAGTATTATTTGGTATCGCTTTAGAATAAGGTTCTTCTAATAAGCGTTTATAGTCACTAGTAAGCAGGTAGTAATACCCTTACAAGTGCCCAATAACATGCTTATTAACTTTGTTAAATTGACACTGTGCAGGAAATGGTCAAAAAGGGTACTGCAACTATGCTGCTCATTGAAACTGGGCTGCCAATTGCCAAATTTGATCTTTACATGAAAGTGTTCTAACTAAGTAATAAACACATTTTCTAGTATGGTCCAGGTAGAGTCATTTTTGCAGCTAAAAATGGCTATTTTTGGAAATTCAAAATGGCAGACCATGGAGAAGATCCCCCTTTTCATGTATGAAAAGTGCAATTTTCCCAGTCATAATGAATACTTAGAATTTGATGGTGGTGGTCAGTATTCATCAAAAAGGTAACATTAGTGAATGGGCAGCATGAATTCTGGAAATAAACAACTAAAAATCTCACACAGTGTCAACTGTCAACATCTGATGAGTAACTTTATTTGAGTAAAAGCATGCAAATCGGTATGCATGGCAGCCATCTTGAAAATTTAGTTTTTTCGCGACGCCTCCATATCTAGTACTAGTCAGCATATCAAGATGGATGTGTACCGATTTAAATAACAAGACTAAAAAAATAAACCACTATAAACACATAGTAAGCAGCTTAGAAGATGTTAACAAAGTTAATAAGCATGTTATTGGGCACTTGTAAGGGTATTACTACCTACTTACTAGTGACTATAAACGCTTATTAGAAGAACCTTATTCTAAAGCGTTACCTATTATTTTTGCAGTACAGTATAGTGCTCCATTTCAAAAACACTGTGGAATGGAGGACTACGGTCTAGAGAAAAAAAGATTGACATCAAGGGTATGCCGCAGTGCACTTCAATTCCATGAAACACAATATCTCCTTGTTGAGATACATCAAACATGTTCAAGGCCCAAGAAGGGGAGGCGATATCGACAGTATTCTTTTAAGAAGAGAGGCATTTTATATATTTGATCTGTTACCCTGTCAGTCAAGGGCCTCAATCTGTACTAACGGTACTATGTTAGACCAGGTATATCCAAGCTGCAATCCCTGATTCATTGATTGATTGTAATTACTAATAATTGTTTGTCAGGCATAATTAGAACAGCTGACTATCAGCTGTGCAGGCCTCCTCTGCTTATTTGTAACTTTTGTAAGATGCGAAATGATGATCGAAACATTGCCACTCCCAATAAATGAAGTCTTTTGCAAGCAGTGTACAGATCCTTTCCCCTTCTACATATATGTATGCTTAAAAAAAAAAAAAACTTGGCACCTGCTGGTGCTTTTCTCTTAGATGTGTGTGCATCCTTCACTATACATTAGCTGTGGTTGTGCCACTCACCTGGTGTCTGAGCCAAAGCGTCATTGACCCATATTAGTTCCTCAAACTCATGTGTATGTATTGTGCTGTGTGTCCCCTGTAGGTATAAGTTGCTGGCCCAGCAGTACAAGTCCATGTACCCCACGCTGGAGGTGGACATCGATGGAGAGCTGGAGAAGCTCAAGGTACTGCACTTCTTTTTAGTAGAAAAGAGTAGACGTCAAATGACATGCCTGAGGAAGACCCTGTTGGGTCAAAACGTTGTATGACCTGAATACATTTTCAAAGCGGAGCCACAGTGGGCGGACGTCTACTCTTTTCTACTATTAGACACGCCTTTGTCCAGCACATGGCCTCAGAGAGGTGGGATGTGCATACTCTTACTTTTATAAAGGCTCTTCTTTTTAACCTCCAGTTCCATACCGTTCCTGTCAATTTTTAATGATGGTGGTGGTCAGCATTGTAGTGAGAATTTTCGTGAATGGGTCTGAAATTGCAAGAGAATACAGCAAGGGAGCAGGCGACGACTTTAAAATATTGGAGCAGCCCAGGGAATAAGAGTCTTGGCAGCTACGGCCATACATCTTTTGATTGTGAATTAAGCTCCAGTCTTATAACCACATAATTGTACGTGACATTGAACAGTTACAGTGAAGTAACAGGAAACATTGAGAGATCAAGAGAAAGACAGGCTCAATTTGTGTGCATGTGCTAATGTTCTGTGTGTGTGCTTGTGCGTGCATGTGTGGGTGTGTGTGTGCGCATGTGTATGTGTGTGTGCGTGTGTGCGCGTGTGTGTGTGTGTGTGTGTGTGTGTTTCCAGACCTATGCAGAGCGGTTGAGGCCCATGGTGAGGGATGGTGTGTACTTCATGCACGAGGCTCTCCACGGAACACCTCAGAAGATCCTGGTGGAGGGAGCCAACGCAGCTCTGCTGGACATTGACTTTGGTGAGGCATGCACGCACATACAGAAACACATATTGTCCTTACTGGACATGACTTTGGTGACGCACGCGTGCGCGCACATACAGAAACACATGTTGTCCTTACTGGACATGACTTTGGTGACGCACGCGTGCGCGCGCGCACGCACACACACACACACACACACACACACACACACACACACACACACACACACACACACACACACACACACACACACACACACACACACACACACACACACACAGTCCCTACTGGACAGTGACTTTGGTGAAACACACACACACACACACACACACACACACACACACACACACACACACACACACACACACACACACACACAGTCCCTGCTGGACCTAAACTTCGGTGAGGCAAATGCACACACACACACACACACACACACCCCTGCCCACTGTTCACTTCACTCCACTTCACAAGCTGGAAGCCAGATTGTCATCATCCAAAAGACATGTCTCTGCCATCCACAGCCAGGGAGGAAGTCGTCACTTCACTCGTTCCTGTCATAGGCCGTAGCCTGTGTGTGTCTGTCTGTCTGTCTGTCTGTCTGTGTTGTCGCTAAGTTTGTTCATGGTATGTGTTCTGGTGAAAGGCAGTAATTCTTGCTGAGGCTGGAGGTTGAAACGTGATCTTTTTCATGCTTGGTGAATTTGCATGAGCGAAGCCAAGAGGATGATGTAGTGTTTTATGAATATGGAGGAGAGTGTTGAGGCCAGTTGCCACAGACACACACAGACACACACAGACACACACAGACACACACACAGACACACACACACACACACACACACACACACACACACCTGCCTGTTTATCGGTACAGTCAGGCTGCTGGTATAAATTGACCACTGAAGCCCAGCAGATGAGAACAGCTGACGTGACCATGTCCACGCCAACACACTGGCATTTGCATACAGACACGTACACACACGTACACACACACACACACACACACACACACACACACACACACACACACACACACACACACACACACACACACACACACACACACACACACACACACACACACACAAGAGCTGATTGTACATAGGGCCCATAATGTGCTGCTATGCACCTGCACACACACACACACACACACACAAGCTGGCTGCCTCTCTACAGCACATGCAGTAAGTAGCTGCACTGCTGTTCATCTCATATCCTCTCCACTAATGCGGCTGAAATGTACAGTATTTATCCATTTGACATTCATCCATGATCATTTCGTACCTAAAAGAGTCTGCTCATACCCTCAATGGGTCTGCTTGATTTTGGAGCAGAAGCATTTATTTGTGCAACATGTTGGTTAATGAACTGTGTTATGGGCAAACACGATGTAAACAGGCAATCAGTGTGACCTGATCATAGCGCTGGATCTACATGCCTTCGTTGCTTAACGCACAATTATGGGTGTGTGCTTCACGGAGGTGCTGTCAAACGCGTCAGCCGAAGACAAAATCAATGGCGGATGGATTACAAAACTATTGGTTCATCTTAGTGGCTGCACACCACAGATGCACACCACAGGGATAGCGCTTAGAGTTATGACATTTCCGTTTGCCTTTGTGATACATAAGAGTACAGTCTCTGCTTTTCTCCAAACAGGAAGCATGTCCCGTCTGCTCTGAGGCAGGAAGTAGCCCCTTCATTTGACTGCTTGATAAACAGGGCAGGGAAGGGCAGTAGCCTCAGGGCTGAGAGAGAGAGAGAGAGAGAGAGAGAGAGAGAGAGAGAGAGAGAGAGAGAGAGAGAGAGAGAGAGAGAGAGAGAGAGAGAGAGAGAGGGAGAGGGAGAGGGAGAGGGAGAGGGAGAGAGTGGGGGGGAGGGAGAGAGAGAGAGAGAGAGAGAGAGAGAGAGAGAGAGAGATGAATGAGAGAGAGATGAATGAGAGAGAGAGAGAGATGAATGAGAGAGAGAGAGAGATGGATGAGAGAGAGAGAGAGAGAGATGAATGAGAGAGAGAGAGAGATGAATGAGAGAGAGAGAGAGAGAGAGAGATGGATGAGAGAGAGAGAGAGATGGATGAGAGAGAGAGAGAGATGGATGAGAAACAGAAAGAGGGGGATCACGTTGAGATGAAATGGAGAGAGGGATGACAAAGACGAGGATGAAGACATGGCCATAGAAATATGTGGGACATCAAGACCCCTTTGCAGCAGGAAAAAATGAATAACAAAATACTGAGAGCTAGAGAGAGATTGGAAATGCAATATAGAGGCTCATAGACAGACCTGGAGGGCCACAATGAGCAGCCATTGCAGCAGTCACAATGGAGAAGGAAATGGAAGGAACAGGAGAAGATAAGAGTCATAGAGAGAAGTAGGGAGAGTAATGGAGGTAGAGTCGAGCAGAGAGGGCAGACAAGTACCCATTACTGCAGCAGAGCAGAGCAAACTGGGGGAGATGAAAGGCCAATGACTGAGAGAGAAAGAGATGGCCATGGAAATGGATGCTGAGTCGGACATTGGCTCCCACAAGTAGCCATAACTGATGAAAGGGCAGAGATGGAGAGAGAGAGAGAGAGAGAGAGAGAGAGAGAGAGAGAGAGAGAGAGAGAGAGAGAGAGATAAACTCATCGCAGTAGATACAGAATCAGAGTGAAACAGACACAAACACAAGCAACCATTGTACAGCAGTCTCAGTCATCTAATGGAGTCAGAACAATGGCTGTCTGTCTGAAGGCCGAGGATGACACACTGTATCTGGACGCTAGTTAGTCCACTCCACTCCTCCTCCTCCTCCTCCTCCTCCTCAACGTTCCCAGATGCAGACTACAGATGTAGGCGCCACCAGTGCAACATAATATCTGCCATTGTTGGCAAATGTTTTTTTTTTCATGCTTTCTTGTCATATTGAGTTAAGTAAAGTGGGTTAGGTAAAAGAAACCGATAAGGTTTGAAACAAATTCGCCTGGTCTGGTTGTGCACTGAGGACCTTTGGGACTCTTCGCAACCCATGCTGTTGAGTGCAGAGGAAGATGCTGTTCTGTGCTAACTGTCCTAGGCCACGCGCACAGCACAGCACAGCACAGCACAGCACAGCACAGCACAGCACAGCACAGCACAGCACAGCACAGCACAGCACAGCACAGCACAGCACAGCACAGCACAGCACAGCACTAAATAGAGGGTACCATGTCCTTGTATGTTTCTGTCCTGTAAATTCCAGTTATTGGGCCAATCATGACTCATATCTGTGTGTATTTGTGTGTGCGCATGTGTGTCCTTTCAGGAACGTATCCGTTCGTGACCTCGTCCAACTGCACGGTGGGCGGGGTGTGTACGGGTCTGGGCATGCCCCCCCAGAATGTGGGCGAGGTGTACGGCGTGGTCAAGGCCTACACCACCCGCGTGGGCATCGGCGCATTCCCCACCGAACAGAGCAACGTAAGTGCGTGTGTGTGTGTAGGTGTGTGTGTACTGTACATTCTCTCTCTCTTTCTCTCTCTCTCTCTCTCTCTCTCTCTCTCTCTCTCTCTCTCTCTCTCTCTCTCTCTCTCTCTCTCTCTCTCTCTCTCTCTCTCTCTCTCTCGCGCTCTCTCTCTCTGCCTCTCTCTCTGCCTCTCTCTCTGCCTCTCTCTCTCTCTCTCTCTCTCTCTCTCTCTCTCTCTCTCTCTCTCTCTCTCTCTCTTTATCTCTCTGTCACACACGCACATACACATTGGTGCCCGCACATGCCATATGATTTAAGCTATATTTCTCCCGAAATCCACACACCACCTTTATATCTCAGACTCATACCAGTCAGACCCATCAGGGCTTTTAGAGTAGTGGAAACGCACCATTGTAAATGTAATTATGGTCAAAAAATGACATTTTTTGGTCAGTTAGGCCTCCATTGGAATCAAAGAGGGAGGAGGAGGAAGATGGCACAAGTGCGATATATCATGGCCCTGTTCCCACAACAGAGAGAAGCAAATTATCCTTAAAAGACAATATCTGTAGAGCGCTGCTATTATTCCTAAAAAAAAACTGGTGCTCTTGAAAGGTGCAGTGTTCAACAAATTAGGTGGAAAAAACCCTTGGTCCAGGCACTTCAGTTGATTTTTATTTACTGGGCTACTATATTAAAAATCACCAACCCGTATCGGCCCTACGGCCTTCAACAGGGTGTAAGAATATCTGTGTTCTGAAACATCAACAGGGAGAGAGGGGAATGTGTCAAAAAGAGATGACTGAATGGCTTGATGAGAGAAAGGGGTGGGAGTATGGCAAATTGGGAAAAGGCACTAAGGCAAAGACAGATGGGAAGGGGGAGGTAGACTCTGAGACAGCTGTGCTTCCAAGATAAAGACATGAAGAGAGATGAGAGTGGGAGAGTAGGCGTAATGAAGCTAACGAGGGGAGGAGAGAGAGAGAGAGAGAGAGAGAGAGAGAGAGAGAGAGAGAGAGATGGGCTAGACAGAAGTTAAGGATGCAGAAAAGGAGGGTTGTGTGTGGGAGTTGATGATGATGAGGAGGAGGAGGATGTTGATGATGATGAGTCACTGAGGCAGATTTGTCCCTGTCAAACACACAGGTCATTTCTTAGCCTGGTCGAAGCGAGACTGACTCTCGCCAGACCTGTTTAGTTCCGCATGTGGTAGAGACTACAATACGTACAGTGTTGTGTGAAACAACCAGCTTTGAAATCAGAGTTTCTTGAAGGCGTAGATGCTAGCCAGTTGGCAACTTGGGCAGTTTCCAATGGGAAATTGGTTTCGAGAAATGCACCCAGACCTGTTTATGTAGAGTAGCCACAGGTTTGGCAAGAGCCAGACTAGGTGAAAGCAAGCCAGACCAGCCCGAGAGAGGAGCTTGCCGCTGAGTACAGTTATTCCTATGCCTTGTAACAGAGCTCCATCTAGTGGCCAGCATGAGTTAAAAAAAAAACTCCGTTCCAAAGTGGTAGACTCCTTCTCAGAAGGGTCATACAGAAGTGAAGAAGGCATAATGACGATGAACTTGGCACCTACTGCCACAGTGATTTGGCAACATTTCTGACTGGAAATATGAGTAACAGTGATCGCAGTTATCGCTGGTTTTGAGAAAAGCATTTTCTTCAGATCCTTGGTCAGGAGTAGGCCATTTCACTTGAAACATCCAAAGCATTGGTGTGAAACACACATACACACTCTCTCTCTCTCTCTCTCACTCTCTCTCTCTCACACTCGCACTCGCACTCACACTCACACTCACACTCACACACACACACACACACACACACACACACACACACACACACACACACACACACCTGGCTAATGTCCTCCTACCTTGTCACCCGCTCTCCCCCGACAGGAAACTGGCGAGTTGCTCCAGACCAGGGGTAGGGAGGTGGGCGTGACCACCGGCCGCAAGCGCAGATGTGGTTGGCTGGACCTGGTGCTCATCAAATACGCTCACATGATCAACGGCTTCACGGCGTGAGTGCTCTGCAGTAGGCGTGCCTGCATGTGTCTGTGTGTCTCTGTGTGAAAGTTATGGCTAGTTAGTTTTTTGAAGGCCAGTGCCTTCAATGCGGTCTCCAAATCTAGACCTGTAGGCATTTGTTTTTTTTTCTTCTTTTTGTTCTATATTACGTGATATCACTACTCACAAGTAAGCACTAAACCAGGAAGCCTCCAGGCTGCTGTATGGGGCAATACAAGTAAACAGTGTTAATTTCGTCAACCATGACTATGACTAAAATATTTCGTCAACGTCCCTTTTTGATTTTCGTCATTAAAACTAAGACTAAGACTAAATTGGGAAGGCAATGACTAAAATATGACTAAGACTAAAATTGATTTTCGTCATTGTGACTAAGACTACGACTAAATTTTAAAAAGCTGACAAAATTAACACTGCAAGTAAACAGTATCTTGTGCTGATCCTTCTTGAGAAGTGACACAATCATGCACTGGTCGGCTTCTTTTGAATCATTAGCACACACACACACACACACACACACACACACACACACACACACACACACACACACACACACACACACACACACACACACACACTGTGCGTGCCCACCTCAGGGTGCAATTGTTCTCTCTTGTGCATCATCACATGACAGCCAGTGATGGATACCTTTTTTTTCCTGGTGGGAAAATCACATATTAGCCCAACAGCCAGACTCAAACTGAAGGGCAAGCTTGACTTCACAAGTCTGTGTATTTTTTTCTCCTCTTACTTTGTTCTCATCTTTCAATTGTAATTGCATAATTTCATTCAAATTATTCAGCATATAGTGAGTTCTGTATGCAGCCCTTACCTGTGCTTTCATCTAATTTTGTAGAGTAGAGTATCATTTATTGATCCCGAGGGAAATTAAGGTGTCAAGTAGCATACATACATACATACATACATACATACATACATACATACATACATACAGTGCCCTCCATAATTATTGGCACCCCTGGTTGAGATGTGTTTTTTAGCTTCCAATTATTATTATTTTTTTCTAAATAATATGGGACCTTAATGGAAAAAAAGAGAAAAATCCAACCTTCAATACAAGTGCATTTATTCAGTGGGGAAAAAATCCCACATAAAGAAATAATTATTTGACATCAAATAATGTGTGTCACAATTATTAGCACCCCTGGTGTTAATATTTTGTACAACCCCCTTTTGCCAACAAAACAGCACCTAATCTTCTCCTATAATGTTTCACAAGATGGGAAAAGACAGAAAGAGGGATCTTCAGCCATTCCTCTTTGCAGAATCTCTCTAAATCATCCAGAGATGGGTCCTCTCCTCTGTACTCTCCTCTTCAGCTCACCCCACAGGTTCTCAATGGGGTTGAGGTCAGGGGACTGAGATGACCATGGGAGGAGCTTGATTTTGTGTCTGGTGAACCATTTCTGTGTAGATTTGGCCATATGTTTAGGGTCATTGTCTTGCTGAAAGACCCAGTGACGACCCAGCTTCAGCTTTCGGGCAGAGGGCAACAGATTTTGATTTAAAATGTCCTGGTATTTCAAAGCATTCATGATGCCATGCACCCTAACAAGGTTCCCAGGGCCTTTGGAAGCGAAACAGCCCCACAGCATCACTGACCCACCCCCATACTTCACAGTGGGTATGAGGTGTTTTTCAGCATGCGCATCTTTCGTGGTACGCCAGACCCACTTAGAGTGTTTGTTGCCAAAAAGCTCAATCTTGGTCTCATCTGACCAAAGCACACGGTCCCAGTTGAAGCCCCAATACCGCTTGGCGAACTCCAGACGCTTGCGTTTATGATTGTGAGTGAGGAAAGGTTTTCTCTGTGCATGCCTCCCAAACAGCTTGTTGGCGTGTAGACAGCGCCTGATGGTTGATTTGGAGACTTTGTGACCCCAGGATGCTACCATTTGTTGTAATTCTGTAACAGTGAGCTTTGGAGATCTTTTGATTTCTCTTACCATCCTCCTCACTGTGCGTGGTGGCAAAATAAACTTGGGTCCTCGTCCAGGCTTGTTTACCACTGTTCCAGTTGTTTTGAACTTCTTAATTATTCCTCTCACAGTGGATATGGGCAGCTGCAGTTGAGTGGCAATCTTCTTGTAGCCTCTGCCTGACCTGTGAAGGTCGACGCACATCTGCCTCACTTGTATGCTGTGTTCCTTTGTCTTTCCCATGTTTAAGAGTGGATTAGAGAAATGGCCTCGGTGTCACGTCATATTTATACCCCAGGGAAACAGGAAGTGATGAATTACTAATTAAATGTTCCTACATACTCTGGTAAACTTTGTAAACTACTGTAGAAATGACAGAAATGCTTCAATTATATTTATTTCCTGGGAATTGTTAAGGGTGCCAATAATTGTGGAACAGGTGATTTAATGAAAAATAATTATTTTTTAGTCAGGGATTTTTTTATTTTCTTACAATTCATTTGAGTTGAAGGTTACATTTTCCTACAATTTTCAGTGTGACAGTATTCTTCTGCAATAAACACTGAATTTATTTTAAGGCTTTTAACACATCTCAACCAGGGGTGCCAATAATTATGGAGGGCACTGTACATACATACATACATACATACATACATACATACATACATACATACATACATACATACATACATACATACATACATACATACATACATGAATACAGAAGAAGACACAAAGACATTACACACAACATTGCACATATATTCACCATACATACGTATATTCACTAGGTCAGATCTCCCTATACCACACACACACACACACACACACACACACACACACACACACACACACACACACACACACACACACACACACACACACACACACACACACACACACACACACACACACACACACACACACACACACACACACACACACAAATCAAAAACTGGAAAAGTGCCCAAGTCACTATGCATAGTCCAAGGAAGAGATCCAGGGTCAAGTATCAATTGAAGAGCCGGGAATGTATTAATTATTTGGTAATCTGTGACAACTGCCAGGGGGGGTAAACGGCATCTTAAACAGCATTTTAATTTTTATAGACGTTAAAACCTTGCACTTCTTCCCAGTCTGAACGTATTTGCTCCTCCCTGTGATGATGACTAGACCTTAATGACTGCAGGTGCATATTTAGCCATGCTGATATATTTAGCTACCCCAAGTGTGTTACTGAAGCACTCCTACTTTTCTAGTTTCCTTACCTAACTAGATGTCCTCCTCCTTTATGTTGGGTAATCTTGGAGATGTGTGTGCAGATGTGGTGTCTTATTAAAATGTGTGTGTGTGTTGGTGTGTGTTTGTGCGTGCGTTGTATGTGTGTGTTATTTCCTCAGCTTAGCCCTGACCAAACTAGACATTTTGGATGTGCTGTCTGAGATCAAGGTGGGGGTGGCTTACAAAGTGGACGGAGAAGAAATCCCCCATTTCCCAGGTGACACACATGCACACGCACACTCACACACATACACTCTCTCTCACACACACACACACACACACACACACACACACACACACACACACACACACACACACACACACACACAGTCGTCGATTCTCTCCGTTGCACTGCTGTGAATCTGATTCCCAACTTTTAACCAGTAACCTTAACAACTTAAACTCTGTTCTCTCCACATGACCAGCTCCTGTGTCTCCATTTCCTTTACTCATTTCCTGCAGCTTCCCTCTGTTCCATTGCACTGCACTGCTTCAATCACAAAGCCATTAGCTATGCAAATATATTACACACTGGTTAAGTTTTATGTTTAACAGGGTTCCCACTGGTCATGGAATTCCTGGAATATCATGGAAAATCAATAGAGGATTTCCCTTTTTTTTTTTAAATGTTTACTAAAATAAAAAATACTGTATGAATAAAGACATTCAGCAAAATCAGAAGACAACAAGTCCACCAGTGTATGGCGAGTTATCAACTTTGTTTCGGTGTGATTGAAGTGTAGTCCGCCCCTTGGGTCTCGATCTCGCTACCTTTTAGTCAACGCATCGGTTCGAGCATGGGAGGCACAGCACGATACCGCTGAGTTAAAGGACCAGTCCGATAGCTCAGTGTTACCAATACTGTATGAGGCTTCGGGAGGGAGGTTTACTAACGTTCCACGCCACACACTGCTAGTTGGCCTCCCTGACACTATTTAAGTCAAGACTGTGCATCACCAGCCAAACTGTTGTATTGGGCAATGACTATCTGAGCCTGACCTGTCAATCATGCCGTCCTCAGCCAATCAGGAGGTGCTCCAGCGGGTTGAGGTGCAGTACGAGACGTTGCCAGGTTGGAACAGCGACACGTCGGCCGCGCGCACCTTCGAGGAGCTCCCTGAGAACGCCCAGAAATATGTACAATACGTGGAGGAGCGCCTGGGAGTGCCTGGTAAGACACTCACGCACACGCACACGCACACACACACACATGCACATCCACACACACATACACACAAACATAGACACACACACACATGCACATACACACACACACACACACACATGCACATACACACACACATAGAGACAAACATAGAGACACACACAGAACACCCAGAAATACGTATGCTATGTAGAGTGCCTGGTAATGCTAAGACACACACACACACACACACACGCACACACACACACATCCACAATACTGAGACACATACACACACACACACAGAACGCTCAGAAATATGTCCGCTACGTACAGGAGTGCCTGGGAATTAGCCTAGAAATCTAGACGCCCCTAGCGACCGCAAATTGAATTTGCTCCCGGGGGCAGTCTAGCGGACCCCGGTCGTTTTGCGAGGCTGAAAGTTATCCGATGACAGGGCCAATCAAATCGCGAGGGGGGCGGGGTTACCTAGTAGGAAACTTTCTAAGAAGAAATATGGTGTCCGTCCGTGCTACGTATAGCACGAAAGTGTTTACTTAATTTAAAAAGCCTGGATGATAATTAGGGGTGGGCATAGATTAATTTTTTTAATCTAGATTAATCTCACTGTAATTATGAAATTAATCTAGATTAATCTATATCAAAATGGCTCATTCAGAATAGGCACGCTAGCAAAATAATGCCGAAAAAAAAACCTTGGGGTTTCTTAAGACAGATGGCGCATTAGACCAGAGCGCATCTCTTTTTTCCAAAATGCATCTCATCTTCAAAAAATGATCATGTTGATACTTGGTGATGAAAAAAATCACTGCAATATTTGTAAAATATGTCAAATATGTTAGGAAGAATTTACAGTCATAAGATACTGAAATTTCGAAATGAACAGCGCTATAAGTTGTAGAGGCAAATGCGGATAAATCTATCAAACATTTAGGCTGTTTAAACAAAATTACCTCAACTATTCAACATTTCTAATGGGCAGAGAGAGAGAGAGAGAGAGAGAGAGAGAGAGAGAGAGAGAGAGGAGAGGAGAGAGAGAGAGGAGAGAGGAGGAGAGAGAGAGAGAGAGAGAGAGAGAGAGGAGAGAGAGAGAGAGAGAGAGAGAGAGAGAGAGAGAGAGAGAGAGAGAGAGAGAGAGAGAATCTGTC
Organism: Engraulis encrasicolus; assembly: GCF_034702125.1. Classification (NCBI taxonomy): domain Eukaryota; kingdom Metazoa; phylum Chordata; class Actinopteri; order Clupeiformes; family Engraulidae; genus Engraulis; species Engraulis encrasicolus. The sequence goes on along the minus strand of NC_085880.1, from coordinate 11,588,929 downwards.
ACTGACTGTTAAAAAGAGCAGCGGCTCCTTTAAGAGAGGGAGGAGCTCTGGCGCAGTAGGCGCAGCTGAGCCAGGCTACTGGATATCTAGAACCTACAGCACTGGCACTGGCACACGGCGATTTGGCCTTACCCTGACAGTTGTTTTCAGAGTCAGAACGCCAGAGGAGTTACAACTCGAAATGAATTCAGTTTGCAAAAAAAAAAAATCAAGAATGTCTCTCTATACTTCACCTCAAACAATAACGTCTCTTTGGTCCAGTGTTAATTTCGTCAACCACGACGATGACGAAAATATTTCGTCAACGCCCCTTTTTCCCTTGACGATGACGAGACGATGACGCACTTAAAATTGCCTCCAGCAAATAAAAATATGACAAAAATAAAAAAAATATTTTCGTCAAGGAGACTAAGACGAGACGAAATTTACAAGCCATGGACGAATGGACATTAAAAAATGTGATTAGTTATAATTCATTTGTAATTTGTAATTGTAATATAGGCCTAAGTGTCTTGAACTTCATAGGTGATTGCGCGCTCACGCTGTGTTGCCTCGCTTGTCTCTGCTGGCAGCCAGTGCATGGCGCGGCTCAGTCAGTAGTTCTGTAGCCTAGTTCAGTGAGTCCATTAAGTTGAGTTTAGGTCCTAAAACATTCCCAGAGAAAGAGAGAAAATAGCCGACGTTGAGAAAAGTGTTAATTTTGAAACATGTTCAACAACCCTCTTGTCCATGACGAAGACATACAGAGGAGGATTGGCGCGACTGTCATTACTGCAGAAACACATAGGCGCCAATCCTCCTCTGATACTCCTCGAGCTTCCACTATTCTCCTTTTCACTTAGGCTGTCTTAGCCCGGCGTTCGTTGTCTGTTCTTTTTTTGTAATGTTTGCTATATTTGTTGTTTAACCACATGTGTAGGCAGTTCGCAAGCAAATCATGAAGGTCGGATTTGTGAATTGATTTAAATCAGTCACCGCGGGAGCGCGCGCCAGCAGGGAAAGTTGGCCTGTCTAAACAGAGGCACGCTACTGTAGCCTAGTTTTGAAAAGAATCAATGGATGGGCGATCGCTGAGGAGTTTAAAACTGTTGAGATTTGAAACTTGTTCTCGTCGAGAGCAACGCTAAAAGACCCGAGGAAGTCGACAGCATTTCCATGCGTCTGCAGCGTCTTCCTAAGTTCCAAAAACTCTTTTCAGGGTCATGCTTATCGAGCCTCGACACCCCCGACAAACAAAACAGCATTAGTGTTTAAATATTTGTATATGCATGTCCTTTCTATCGTCCAGTCTGCGTACCCCTGCCTAACTATTTTTCCTGGGACTTTTGCATGGCATACGAAGTGTGCTCGCACAATCTATTTAAGCCTATTCCACGCATACCGCATGAGTCATTATCGTTCTCTGCTCGCATTGCCAATTGAAAACAAAAACCGCTAACTTGCATAGTCTAACATCAGCAATATTTTATCTGACTCGTGGTCATCGGGAAGCCACTATCAGGGAGACTTCTTGGACTTCATGTAGACTTGGGGTGTCTGGTCTTCCCACTGCCGGCAATCTGAAGGCTTTACGTCACGCGGTCAGGTGAAGAAGAGTAGCTTCCTCCGTGATCAAACTCAAAATCAAATAGTATGCAGCAGCTTCTAATGCACGAGAGAGAGAGAGAGAGAGAGAGAGAGAGAGAGAGAGAGAAGCCTGCACCTGGAAGTGTGTGTGTGTGTGTGTGTGTGTGTGTGTGTGTGTGTGTGTGTGTGTGTGTGTGTGTGTGTGTGTGTGTGTGTGTGTGTGTGTGTGTGTGTGTGTGTGTGTGTGTGTGTGTGTGTGTGTGTGTGTGTGTGTGTGTGTGTGTGTGTGTGTGTGTGTGTGTGTGATGCTCTTTTGCTCTATGATGTTGAAATGACTGATTTGGGTTTTGGTGGAAAATGACCAAGTAACAAGGTGAATATTTGCTGCAATAGGCTATATTAGTATTGAAATAACGATAGCCATTGTAGGTTATTTATTATTTTACACCACAATATTGACTAAAATGACAAAAATTTGAAATTTTGACTAAAATGGCTAAAATGACTAAAATTTGAAATGTTGACTAAAATGACTAAAATTTGACTATGACTAAAATTGATTTTCGTCATTTTGACTAAGACTAAGACTAAATTGGGAAGGCAATGACTAAAATATGACTAAGACTAAAATTGATTTTCGTCATTGTGACTAAGACTAAGACTAAATCAAAAAAAGCTGACGAAATTAACACTGTTTTAGTCTACCACTTATGAAAAAGCACTCAAACAACACCTACCACGGCAGAGGGATTAATGTTTTCAGCATGCAAACACTTCATATTTAGTAGGTCTGCTGAAGCAACAGGTGGAGAGGAGAAATGACTGTAGCGCAGTCTGAAAGCATCTGTCAATTAAACGCTATGGTGACGTGCATACCCAAACTCCAAACCTATATTTTGAGAATAGATTAACGTGCGATATTTTCTTTATCGCGCGACAAGAGTCTCACATTATCGCAGCACGTTAACGCCGATAACGGCCCACCACTAATGATTATACATTTCGTGGCCACTGACTTCTATAGTATACAAGTCAGTGTTCGTGGCTGACATGGATTGATGTAATAATAATACACCATGAACTTATCGGACACAAATACATCACAACACATTACCATTTGATCATTCAATGTAGCTCGGTAAGCTAAGTTGAGCATTTTACAGAACCAGATAGTCACACGCTATTATCAGACCACTACTGTAGGTGTAGAATGAAATTGCTGCCCCAATTTCTAATAAGACACATGCCATTAAAAACGAGACATTTGGGAGCTTTGAAAGTCTTTGAGTAGCTTACTAAATAAATGGGAATGACACCTAGTCTACCAAGCTAGTGGCTAGCTAACCTGTCGTCAATAACACAGAGCTAGGTATCCAGCCTTGTATTATATGCCTGCCCCAAATTCTAATAAGATTCATGTCATTAAAAACGAGACATTTGGGAGCTTTGAAAGTCTATAAGTCGCTTACTAAATAGATGGGAATGACACCTATCTACCGAGCTAGCGGCTAGCCAACCTGTCGTCAATTACACAGAGCTAGGTATCCAGCCGTGTATTAGTTATGGGTATACAGCTAGCTAGCTAACACCGAACATGCCATGTTGACAACAATCATAAATATAACCATTTAACAAGCCCCAAATTGCTCAACATTTCGCTGGTTGATCAAGGAGGGCCATGTGGTTGAAAACGAGGCATTTTTGAACTGTGTAAGTGAAAACACGATTTATTAGGAAACTTGTTTGTGGCTGTGGTCATCACACGCATTCACTGCTACGACGGCTCGAAGTTGCCGCTTCACCTACAAAGGGGCGTGTCGCGTGTACGTTCTGAAAGACAGCTGTGATGTTACACAGAAGTGTGTGGGGATTGGTTGTTCCACCATCCTATTGCGTGGCGTTGAGTGCCAAGGCATTTTGGTAGACAACCGTTTATCCCGCCCACGCTCTCCCCCAGCTCCCCTAGACCCTTGTACAGCTTTTTGCTGTACGGGTCTGGCTCGCTAGGCTAACTGGGAATGCCTAATAAGAGAGAAGAGGCACACTCACTAATACATGCACACTTTTAAAAAAGAAAGTAAAAAAAATAAGAGCTGTTCTAAAAACTAATTGAAATGTACCAGTGTTTCCCATACATTGAGGAAACTATGGCGCACCGCCATAGTTTAAATTTGGCCGCCATAGTTTCCGAAAATGTTAAAAAATGTTTCCAAACTATGGCCGAGCATAGTTTCCATAGTTTTTTTTTTTTTTATTTCCAAAACGATTTAAAAAACGATTTCCTTCGCATTTTCCTCCTGGAGTAAATACATCCTATAGAGAAAAACATGAGTGCTTGAAAGACAGAGGAATCAAAAGCCTAGTGAAGTTATTGTAGTTGACTTGGGTTTGGGAGCAATAAAAAACCTTCAGAAAAGGGACAGTTGGAATGAGTTTACTGACACTCCCCATAGCCTACTCTCTTAGACCTTTTTGTCTGTGTGTTAGCAATTTCACAGCGCTCCTAAATTCTGATCTGTGCTCCTATTTTGTTTTATTATTTTTTTTCATTGCATAGACCCCTGAATGAGGAACGAATGAAAAGTGTGTTGCAAACAGAAATGATTCACTGTACTGCATTTTTTTTACTACTATACATGACATGGGTAAAATCTTATGTAATTTCTCAAAACATTAATGGCTGAAATGTAGGCCTATAGTTTCTCCATGCACCAATGTCATACTTTAGTCATTGTTTTACCGCTTTACATTTACGCCGCGTGAAATGCAGACTGCCCCCATAGTTTCCAAAATTTCTGTGGGAAACACTGTGTACTGAATTCATTTACAAAAGCAAGCTAACGTGAGACTAAAATGAAAAATTCAACACCATTATAAGCTTGACGCACCGACACACCCACATGGATGTCCCATTTAGTAACGCTTTATCTCTTACTCTGTATCTTCCTTTGTCTCTCCCCTAGTGAAATGGATCGGTGTGGGCAAAGCTCGGGAGTCCATGATCCAGCTCTTCTGATGTCCCCCTTCTGCTCTGACACCCCCACCCTCCCTCTAGCCCTCACCGAACCCTTGCCCCTCTCGCCTTCTCATCCTCGCTGTGTGTGCGTGTGCGTGTGCACGTGCGTGTGTGCGTGCATCTGAGTGCACGTGTGTGCGCGCGCGTGTCTTGTATGAGTGCAGAGGTGAGCGTTCATCTCGCCCACCCCCCTCTTCCTCATTGGAACGCAGTGGACCTTTCTATATGGACATATATCTGCAGGAGACGGAGGGACAGACTCACTGCTGGTTCTAATTTGCTTTTATTGTTGTTTTAATGTTTTTGTTTGGTAGAGGACGGAGCATTTCCTCTCATCCATGCCAATGAATGTCGCCCACCCTTTCCCCTGGAAACCACACACACACACACACACACACACACACACACACACACACACACACACACACACACACACACACACACACACACACACACACACACACACACACACACACACACACACACACACACACGTGTGCGCGGATATGCGCTCAAACACACACACACACAGAAACATGCCTGTCTCTCTAAGCTCGTTTATCTCTGTCTCTCTCTCTCTCTCTCTCTCTCTCTCTCTCTCTCTCTCTCTCTCTCTCTCTCTCTCTCTCTCTCTCTCTCTCTCTCTCTCTCTCTCTCTCTAAGGATTACTGGTAGATTTCCAGCCTTTACAGTAGCTACAGCAGGTTTTCAGGTGCCCCATCCTGATTAACTTCACTAAGATATCATATATATCACATTGCTAAGTTCACATAACAGGTTGGAAAGAGTTTTTTAAATTGTTTTTAAGTGCAATGTTTAAAGTGCAATTTTTATCCCCACTCTACTTATTTTTGTTAACTTGGTACGGTAGACTTTCATTTAGTGTAAACGGTTTATATCTATTCATTTGTGTACCTAGCTAATCATCTTATTTGCAAACACACAAGACCCCACTGGTATCAGTCCATGCCATCATATTTTCTCGATAATACCTTTTTGGCATAAAAAAAGAATCTACTGAAAGGTTTGGCCATTCGGAACAGTTTAATTACACAAGCTGCTTCACGCCTGATTTGGTGTTCACACATTTTTGACTGAGATCTCTTTAACCTGGCTCTCGCCAGACCGGCGGGATCCTGCTCAGCTTCAGAAGTTACTCATGGGTCTGGGTGGATTTTTACATTCTCCCTGCTCCCAATCAGGCAGACCAATCAGGATCGCAGGATTTTCAGAGAGGTGACGCAGTCAAAGTTGAAATTTAGTGGAAAGGTTCAAAAGAATTGAAAAGCGACAGCAGTTTCTGACAACAATGGCAGCTCGCATGTCGACATTAATTCTTCAATTTTTACTGTTTTGAATGTTTGTGGAACAATCGGGTGGGGACCACATTCATCTGGCGAGAACCAGAATAGAGATCCTTAGCCTTTAGCCAAAATAGAACTGTAATGGTTTGGGAGTGTCTGAGATGGTCAAGTCAGACTGTCTGACTGACTGCATTTGCTGATGACCTGGGATGTTACTATCTGTAGTCTACAAAACATGTTTCCTCATTACATCGTATGCAGTGTGTCTTGTACAGAGTGTGTGCTATGGTACATCGTCGTGTTCCTTTTCCAGTGGGTTTCCCTTCCTCATTCTCAGGACTAATCACCTAATCTAAAACCTTGTATACACTCGATTTTCTCTTCTTGGCTATTATGTGTCTCTTTTTTCTTGCTTGTTATCAGTGACAAAAAAGGGTTTATCGTTTGACCGATGTGTGATGTAGCGTATTGTATCAGCCTGAGTGGCTTGTGTTTCGGAGGTAAACGTTAATTGTGCCGTGGTTCTAGTTTCTCTCAAGGCAATATGGCTACCTCAAGTGGCCCACTGCCTAAGATGGAAGGCACCCAACCAATGTACACCCACCTTATCGAGACTCTCTGTCACACTTGGGCATTTGCGAAAGCCAAGTGGTTTTGTCTTTGTATTGTTTCAAGTAGATATTGGAGATGCATTGACTATTCGGTACGGTGAATCTGGATGGTTTGGTCATTCCCCACTCAGCTATTGTTTTAACATGGGGTTTTTTGTCTGTCAAAAGACATAGAAAGAAGTCATTGATGTATACAGGAAGACTGAGGAGAGGGTTGGGTAGGAAATCCTGGTCTTCACCATGCACTATTTCTTTACTTGTAGTGTAAAGCTATTAAGCTTGTCAATGGACATCCTGTGTAAGGTGTTCTTGGTGTCCCTCCTCCCTTCTAGAGGTATCATTAACGAGGTATATGGTCTGCAGGTCTGCAGAACTGTCTAAACCAGAAAACTAACTACAGTTCCATTTTCTGGTTTTGTTTTCTTTTTTCGTGACATGTCCTTTAATGAACTTCAGTGCATTAATGTGTCGTCTTAGTGCCTAACTGTGACAACTTGAGGAGCTGGGGGGGGTCATCTGGGGTGCGTTTCTCAAAGCCATAGTTGCTTTCTACGTTAGCTACTTTGTTAGTTTCAACCCAATTTCCCATTGGCAACTACCCCATGTTTCTAACTGGCTAGCAAATAGGCTTTGGAGAAACTCAACCCTGATGCGATCAGGGAAGTGTCTCCCCATGGCCACTAGAGGACCCCAGAGGTCTGTTAAACGAGTAGCTCAGAATAGGATTTCTAGGGCCTTCATGAATACCACATTTCCTGTGGGTTACGGGGCTACTGTTCACAAAAAGTCATTTGGACCAGGCCACAGTTTGAATGAAGCTTTTAATACAAAATAAAAAAGCAGCCATATTTGCTATTCCACTTGCTATAGATAAAGAGACACTGGCAAAGTGACACAGGTTACTACAGTTAAACATTGTTTCCGACCAGGTGGCTAAAATAGGCAGTTTACTACTTAGGGGCCAGACTATACATGGAGAGAATACGGTACTGGGTGAGGGCCACAGCAGACTTGTCTCAACCTGAGCTGGGGTGCATTTCTGGAAAGCGTAGTTGTTAGCAGACTTCGGTAGTTGCCAATGGGAAATTGCATTGCAACCATTAAGGTAGCTGACATAGTTAGCAACTTCGCTTTCCCGAAATGCACCCCTGGTTTGTTCACTTTTCCCAATATTTCCTGTATGCCGTGGCTTTGATTTGGCTCTGATGTGGTGTGGCTAGAGATGAATCCTCTGGGAATCGGAGTGCAGCAAGGTTCTAAGCTGGCATCCTATGACAGCCGTGCCCCTTTAGGAGACTTGGAGACTAGGAGAATTCAATGAAAGTCACGCCCATTTAGCAGAGTGGACCCGATCCCACTTTGTTACATCGGTGACGTGGAATGATGACTTACTCTGGTTACCATATCAAACCTTTGGTGTGGCGTTACTTCCCCTATCAACATTATCAGTTTCATGTGTCGGCTTCATCTTAACTACAGATCTGTTGGGTGAATCTGAGACTCTTATCCATGTAAAGGGAAATATCAGAATGCTGCTGTTTTTATATCAAACTCTTCAAACCCTTTTTCCTCTTATATCCTCAAACCTCCCATAACAAACTTGATATGACATAGCCTAACATTAGCATTTAAGGCCAGGGATATGCTTGAAGTACGCATGACAAGGTGTGCTTGCACGAAACGTACCCTTGCAAGCATATTCTTCAGCATGCGTGTCCCCGGCCCAAGACAGGACATACCATCTGGAAATGTATCCAGCTGACAAAAATAGAGTTCTTGTTCAGGTCCTTACTTATTGAGACCTTCCCCCTCAACACACACACACACACACACACACACACACACACACACACACACACACACACACACACACACACACACACACACACACACACACACACACACACACATCCACACACACACACACACACACACACACACACACACACACACACACACACACACACACACACACACACACACAGGGGCATCCACACACACACACACACACACACACTCATATCAATCACGTGTGCCTGTAAACTTGTGGTCTAGGGATTTGCCTGGTCTGTTTGTTTTTTAGTGTCTCAAGTGTGGCATCTGCTGAAATCCACAGAACTGCCCTAGCAGTCTGGCCATCCGCACAGTGTTAGAAAAGCAAGTGTCTGTTGCGTAAGACTTCTTAAGTGTTCATGATGAGTAAGTTGCTTGTTTTCAAACTTATCAGGATTAAAGCCCCCAATACCCTAAAACAGCCCCGTAGTAACAGAGTGTCAAATTTATGCACATGTATAAACTATAAATAAATCGCTCTACTTGGGATGACACCCGGATTGCCCACAAAGATTATACACAGAACATTGGATTATTTTATTGACTTGATAAATTCTTGCCTTAGAATGGCCAGGGAAGCTTTGTTCTTCCACGGCTCCAATTTCTGCTCACTCTCTGCAACAATAGACTTTTTAAACATGGGAGAGACTGAGTGACTTGTTAGTCACATTTACACGTCACAAGTGATGGTGTGCGTGCGTGTGTGTGGGCGCGCGCACGCCTATGTGTGCGTATGTGTGTGTGTCGATGCTTACCGGTACACAAAAAGTGCAATATTTCAAGCCTTTATTTTTTATTTTCAAACATCAAATAAAATCCCACAATTTGTTATCACACAATGAATTAAATCAATACAATATTTTATCAAGCCCAGGGCAGAAAGAAATACTATAAAAGGTTCTACTTTTTCATCTATGTGTTGGTCCTCCTCTCTAGTCCAGCTGTTCTCCCCAGTCCTCTTTCAGGTATATACTGCTCTCCCTCTCCCTCTGTGTTATCAACTCTAGTACAGACTTCAAAATCGCACTCGCACCACCATGACCACACACATCCGCCTCCTGCTTCCTCCGCTTTAGAAAAGGGAAAAGGCCTCTATTTGTAGTTAACGGATCTGGGGCGGTATTCCAAGAGCATGCATAAGCGATTAACCTGGCCAAGTTAGCCTACAGAGAGTGGTAAAAGGGCAAATAGATGGCCTGAAGACGTCATTTAGTTCAGGAAATGGAGGACAACAGGCTCTTGATTTACCACTACCTCAAGGATAACTTAACCAGGGGTGCATATCTCGAAACCATAGTTGCTTACTATGTTGGCTACTTTATTATTTGCAGTGCATTTTCCCATTAGCAATGACCCCAAGTTGCTAACTGGCCACTACTACTACTATTTCGAGAAGTGCACCTCAAGAAGTCTTGGAACGACCCTCCTGGTGTCCAAATCCGCTCTTCACAAAGGTCAGCCTGTGTACCTCAGTTGAATGCTCATTTGCACAAACTGATCAGATCAGCCTCGTAAAATCTGTTTTCTCTAACTTTGCTCCTACTTTCCCTGTCTTGTCTGTTCATGTAATGGGGCTGGACTGTATTTGCTGCTGGGTGGAACACATATATAATATATGTATATTGGGGATGAAAAGAAAGAACACCACTATATATTTACCGGTACCTTTGGTCTTATGGTTATTATGATTATTGCTACTACTCGTAGTGTGGCTGTAAAGTTGTAATTGTATGCTTGCGCTTATGAAGGGGGAGCGTGTGTATGTTAACGAGTGGGTACAGTGGGTGCATGTTTTTAGGTCGATGTTATTTGTAAAGCATTTTTCTTTTTGTTTGTTTTTTGTCTTTTTTGTTTTTGTTGTTTTTTTATTTCTTTTTGTTCCTTGTTTTGTCTTTCTGTCTTTGTAATGATCCTGAGATGATTTAAGCATATCAGAAACCAGTGAGCAGTCTGAACAATGTGCTAACCAATAAAAAAATTTGAGGAAGTGTATTTTTGCGTGCAAGTTTTTATTTCGGTGCATGCAAGCGTATTTAGGCCTTACATAAATCTGGACACACTAGAGTGAATGGTCCTTTATTGAACTCTCGGATGTACGATTCAACACGGATGGACATCACAGCTTTTAAAAAGCAGCAACACTTTCATTGAAGCCTACATATTCACTGTGGACATGCAAGGAAGCTTTACCCTTATCCTTTATCCCATATCCACCAGGCTACTCGTGTAAGATATGATATCTGACCACCTTTTAAGAAATGAAGACCTCTTCATTCTAGAAAAAGCTAAACAAACATTTTTCCCAGTTGCCACTAGAGGTCGCTATTGCACCATGTAAAGCGCATGAGCGGGTGTCTGTTTCTTCCAGCTCCCTGCACTGCACTACACTGCACTCCTCCGTCTAGGCTGCTAATCCCTCACTTCACTCTGATGGGCTCCAGCAGTCTATTAGAGTAGGATGTCAGTACAAATGCAATAGACACTGCCTGTCCCAGCTCCGGCCATTTACTTGGCATTTTCTCCTGATCCGTACGTGCTAAGTATTGTGTGTTATCTGTGATGGAGGCTTTAGTTTTCAGTGTCAGCAGTCTAATAAGGCCATAAAATATAGCATGAAGCTGCATAAAATAAGGCTTGTTTTTTATGTGAAAAAGAAAAACGATAAGGTGGATACTTAAAAATGTATAAATTACAATGTAGTTGTGCAATGTGCAGATCATTTGTTTTTACGTGTCGTTTTTAATTCTTCAATTTAAACAGGTTTGGTTATGCTATAACCTAATTGGATGATTAAAAATAAATTGTCCAATATTTAAAATAAAGGTACTTTGTGCCTAAATATTCAAATAAATATTAAAAACAAATCTTTAAGTGTGTTGGAAGTATTTTGTCAGTAAATTAAAAAATGTCCTATGGCATGTATAATCCTGTTTCTGAGATGAACTACTAATACTGAGGATAGGCTTATTGCCAATCCGTTTTACATAAAATAGAAACGTGTCTTTTGCAGTGACATGGCACATATAACAAGTGGGCATGACAGAAAAGGCATGTGTTCCATATACCTGTATATTACATACATATTACAAAAACATATGCAAAAAAACAAGGGTGGAAAGAAGCAGTCTATTAAAGCTCAGAAAAAAGCTTAATTAAAGCTCATCACACTATAAATCATTGAGGCTTCCTTAATAACACTTATCCAAATTGCAGGTCATAAACGACATAATAATTAAAAACCTTTTTAACCTGTTTTGTATGCTTCTTGGCAGAATATCCAACCTTTCAAGTGAATGTGACTTGTGTCAAGATGATTATTCAGTATTCACTAATAAATGCCACTATTAAGGTTATAAATGTCCTTATAAAGGTCCAATGATTTTATAGTTTAATATAAATGTAATATAGTCCATCCACTGTGCTTTAAAAAAAAGAAAAAACAGCATGCCCCTTCCCATCATCCATAATTAGCCTTCATTTCGTTATATTTACATGATATGTATCAGTCACACATGCGTTTCTGTGCGTTACTGTGTTGCTGATGATTCATCAACAAGTTGGCCCGCTGCCCTCCCTCTGTCGCCGCTTTCACACTCGCTGGACCTCTCCTATCATATGATATCAGATCGCAATGCAGTCAAATCATTTGCCTCCCTCTCGTTTGAATTTTACATGGAAGCCTAATAATAATGAGGCCGCAAACGCGATATCTGTTACCATCTCCCTTATCTCCGAGATACACAGGCGGAGATGCAGTGGAGCGGAATGTGCATACCACACACACACACACACACACACACACACACACACACACACACACACACACACACACACACACACACACACACACACACACACTGTGTGGTACAGCTTGAAGCATTTTGGCCTGTGTGTATGTTTGGGATGGGGGTGGGGTGTATGTGTGGGGGGGGGGCTGTGGTGGAGGCGGGGGGTAGTTGGCACGGTAGGTGGGCAGCATATTTGCCTACAATGCCTGGAAATGGACTGTTGCATATACATGTGCAGTGTTCGGTCCGACCTAAACATTTGAATCCTAAAAAGTAAGAGTGGGTCCTCTTTGTTCTCGTCTTACTACACTATGCCGTTGTTTGCCACACACGCACACCTTGCCATCTTCAGAGTTGTACACACACGCAAACAAACTCACACTCATACACACACACACACACACACACACACACACACACACACACACACACACACACACACACACACACACACACACACACACACACACACACCTCATATGCCCTCTCTATACACACAGACACACACACGCCCATAAACTGTACACACACACACACACGTGTAACGGAGGCTAA
>NC_085880.1:11563756-11568756 GCF_034702125.1 Engraulis encrasicolus | reverse complement strand
GCAACACTCACCCTGTATGTTTTATTCTGTAACTGCCATTTTGCAAAAGCAACATCATGCAAAAATCAAGGTTTTGGGTTTTGGATTTTTGTCTTCCATATGTGCGTTTGATTTTTGTCTTTGTTTTGTTTTGTCAATTGTCCGTGTCAACACGTTCTCACATCTTGGTGAGGAGACTGGCCACTTTGTACATTAATTTAATTATTTTTGCACAGTATAGGACTGTGAATATTGTGATGCAATAACAATGGACTCTGACAAAATTCTGACATTCTAGAGTTTATTCTGTAATGAATCACTGGTCATTGGGGTTGATATCATGTCTGACCTTTCAGGATTGGCAGTATTGGAAATGAGGTGACAGACAGCATTGGTAAGGTGTTGGCCACCAAAAAATAAATAATAAATAAAGTAAAATTATAAACAAGCTGATGTTGTTCACTTCTGAGAAAGCACACAAGTTATTTCAGTTATTTTAATAGGGGACCTCCTCTTCGCCTGTACTTTCACTATTGCAGGTAAGTGCATAGTCATGTAAAAATGACACTAAAATACTCATTACTCTACTGTGTTCTTGGCCAATGTTTCTTACATCAAAGATTTTCTCAAAGGTGTACTGTGTAATATTTTTAGTATTTCATTTCCACAATTAATGCATTCACAAATGTTACTTTTTTCATGAATACTCACCACCACCATCAAATTCTAAGTATTCTTTATGACCGGGAAACCTGCACTTTTCATAGGCCTACATGAAAAGGGGGATCTTCTCCATTGTCCTCCATTTTGAATTTCCAGAAATAGACATTTTTAGCTGCAGAAATTACGATACTTTGGTTATACTAGTAAATATTAGTTCATTATTTAGTAAATATTCACAAAAACTTTATTTCTTAGTAAACTTTCATGAAAAGATCAAATTTGGCAATAGTAAAATAATTTAATTAATAGTGTATAGTAATAGTTTAACAAATAAAATAATTTAGGTTCATTCTCAAAATGCTTCTAATATGCCTTGTTTGCAATAATAGGACCTTCGGATTCGGACGTAGCCTACCAGCTATCTTCTGGGCCGTGGAGCTAGCCTGGGAACTCCCATACTGCCTTTAGTTCTACACAATCGTATTCTCACTTGTGATTAGGTCTGGTGTTAACCAGGCAACCGTGGAGCGGCTGTCAATTCTGAATGACGTAAAGCGCAAGTACCGCCCATCCGGGCCGACACAGCGGCAAACTAGTGAGTCCCGACAGCTTTCAGCTGTATGGGTTTAGCTCGCTAGGCTAATAATAATAATAATAATAATAATTGTATTTGTATAGCACTGTGTCATACAAGGCATGTAACTCAAAGTGCTTAACAAATGGGAAAAAACATTGTTAGAGATAGATTTAAAAGGAGAGGTATAGAGGAGAGGCAGAAAAAGCAGGAAGGCAGAGGAAGAAGAGATAGACAGAGAATGTAGAGTCATAAGGTCAACGTAGGTTAGGACCAGGATTCTTAGATGTGTAAGGTCCATAGTGGCTGGGCCTATCATAAGTCATAGATAGTCACACAGAGATTGGGCGCTCAGGTGCGGCCCCTGGTGGCATCAGGGGTGAGGAAAAACTCCCTTTCGCTTGATTCATAGTTTGTGAGGGGGGAAAAAAGCTCAGTGAGGTCTGAGAAAAAAGGCCCCCTGTAGTCAGGAAGAAACCTCAGGCAGAGACCAGCGGCCACCTAGGGGAGCCCCCTGCCAGGGCTGGATTACGAGTAGTAAGGGCGCTGCGGCGGCTGGGACACTATGACGCCTTGGCAGCTAGAAGTTGGCAAGGATGAAGAGGTGGGTCTTCAGCTGCTTCTTAAAGGAGTCGACGGAGGTGGCTGATCGGATCTCGATGGGGAGGGCGTTCCATCTCTTGGGCGCATAGCAGGCAAACGCGGCGTCGCCGATCTTCTTCTGCGGGGGGGTGGGGGTCCTTAGCAGCTTGGCATCAGTGGACCTGAGAGCTCGAGCAGGGGCATAAAAAGAGAGCATGTCTGAGATATAGCTAGGGGCAAGTCCATTTAATGCTTTAAATACTGTGAGCAGAATCTTAAAGTCGATTCTGTATGAGACAGGTAACCAGTGCAGGTCTGCCAAGACAGGAGAGATGTGCTCTCTCATTCTGGTTCTTGTTAGGATTCTTGCCGCAGAATTTTGAATGAGTTGCAATTTGTCAATTAATTTTTTTGGGAGACCAGAGAAGAGAGCATTGCAGTAGTCTATCCTACTGGTGACAAAGGCATGAATAAGTTTCTCAGCGTCTTGTCGGGGGGCCAAGCCGCGCACTTTGTTGACATTTCTAAGATGGAAAAAAGCAGATTTTGTTATCTTGTTGATGTGAGGCTCAAAGCTCAAATCCGAGTCTATGACCACACCTAGGCTAGTAACCTTATCTTTAATGTGTATGCTTAGGTCACCTAGGCTTGAGTGGAGTTTTGCACGTTTTTTCTTAGGCCCAATGAGCAACACTTCAGTTTTATCTTCATTTAATTTTAGGAAGTTACTGTTCATCCAATCTGTAATGGCAGACATGCATTTAGTCAAGGCATGAATGGCAGTGGTTTGGCTAGGCTCGACAGAGATATATAGTTGAGTGTCATCGGCATAGCTATGAAAATCAACATTGTGCTCTCTGATGATGGAGCCCAGGGGCAACATATAGAGAGAGAAGAGGAGAGGGCCCAAGCAACTACCCTGAGCAACTCCAAAAGGTACATCATACTTGTTGGAGACGTATTCTCCGATGGTGACAAAAAACTGTCTTCCTGTAATATATGTTTTGAACCACTCTAAGACGTGACCGGACAAGCCTACCCAAGATTCAAGGCGGTCAATTAGTATGTTGTGGTCTATCGTGTCAAAGGCGGCACTGAGGTCGAGGAGGATAAGTGCTGAAACTTTGTTTGCGGCAGTGTTGAGCCTAAGATCACTTATTATTTTGGTTAGTGCTGTTTCGGTGCTATGGTTGGCTCTAAAGCCTGATTGGAATTTTTCCAAGATATCATTCCCAGCCAGATGTTGATTAAGCTGTTTAAATACAACTTTTTCTAGTACCTTGCTTATAAAGGGGAGGTTTGATATAGGTCTGTAGTTGTTTAAAGAATTCTGATCTAAATTTGTCTTTTTTAGGAGTGGCTTTACCATGGCTGTTTTGAATGAGCTTGGAAAAATGCCTGTAAGCATAGAGGTGTTAACAATTTGCAGTAAAGGTGCTGCTAAGCAACCAAGTATGTTTTTTAGGAAATATGTGGGGATCGCGTCAAGGCTGCAGGTAGACTGCTTACTTTCCCTGACTATTTTACAGAGGTCGTCCTCTGTAATTGGACAAAACTTTTGGAAGCTCTCAGGTCTCCTAGGGGGGTTTAACCCTCCCCTCGGTGTATCGCCTGAGTGGGCGACAGAGGTTGCTGCGTGCTGGTGTTTCAACGTGATGTCATGGGATTTTATGACTATCTCGCATCGTAGCCGACGAATGTCACTTCTAAGTGTTTCAATCATCATTTTGGCTTTGGCTAGTCTTTCATTAGCATTAACTAGATCACTGCAGGCGCAGGTAGAGTTGGCCATAATTAGGTCTGCGGATGCAGCAGAAAAGGTTATTTTTGCGAGATAGTTGGTGTAGTGTTGCAAAATTGACTATGAGGTGAGGTGAAACTAAAGCCGAGTAGGGCTCGGCGCGAAAAAAAAAAAAGTTATGTAGGCTAGCCTGGTGGAAAGCAAAAATCTATTTGGATGGTGGGGAGGTTAGCCTATGTGCTTATGTTGTTGTAAGAGTGATAACAAGGTAACGCTAAAGTAACACTACATCGAATCAGTTGTTTGTAGTTGTAAGTTTCAGACAAAGCTTTTAGGAGAAAAACGAGAAGAAACTTAATTTCGTCCGAGTAGCTCCTCGACGGGAATAGCTTGATCCGGAAGCGGAAGATGTATGGCTTCCACTTAAGTCCGCTGTATCACCCACAGACATTTTCCTCGACTTGTATGATAATTGAACTGATGACCCTCCATATCTGAGAAGGACTCCCTCACCACAAGATCACATTTCAGGTCCGCTCTGGTGCAGCATCCATGTAAAACTCTTTTCAGTTCCTTTTCAGGGTAAAGGGTCTGCCTGTGGTCAATTTTCTTGAGCGCATTACATTGCCGATGGAATGTACTGTATCTTTCCCCATGACTGAGGAAGCCATGCAGTGTTAATTGTGCAGTGTTAATTCAACAATTTGAGAGTAGGAACTGCTTAACACGGAGTTATACATATTCTGTTACCAGAATGGCAACGACCAAGTCATATAGTGCATTACTAAAGGCCCTGTGTTATATTGGTGCATTATGGGGATTTAACAAGTAACTGTGCCAATGCACAAAGGTGTGCACAGATAGAGACGAGGTGGTGCTAAAGCACTTGCCCTTTGCCCTTTTGGACAAGAAATGCCCTTTTTGAATGTTTTTTCCCCAAAAATATACCGTGGTCCATGTTAGCATCTACAAATGCAAAAGTAGGCTATGTGACAATAATGCCTCGATACAATATTATAGCCCAGTAAAGCAGCCACAAGTTCCTCATGCACCCCGCCCCACCTCAAGCTCCTGCCCCTCTAAATGTCTGTACATGCCACTAGCAATGCAGTAGCCTTGCACACACTGTGCATGTCCCAGTCACACACATCTCCACTACTGCCTGATACTGGCATAGCTGTTCTATGATCACGTGATGGGTTCAAAAGCAGCTTTGCATTTACTTGTGTGCACCAGAGCCATAGAAGTAAGAGTTCAGCCGATCCCATTGACCTTAATGTTCCATTTTTTACACAGCAATGGCCGCTCATGTAGCCTTTAACACATAGATTACCATTGACATAGTTCCACACTAGTTACAGGAAGTGGGCGTAGAAAACACAAAGTGCGATAAACGTCAATGTAATTAATTTCTACTTCATCTTTACTTGTTATGAAGTGGTTCTGTGTTAGTCTCTAGTG
>NC_085880.1:11538756-11541256 GCF_034702125.1 Engraulis encrasicolus | reverse complement strand
ACACACACACACACACACTCCTCACCAGCTGAGGTGGTCACACTGGGTGTGAAATTCATGGTCAGAGCAGACAGCCAGTCCCGGAGCCTTGCATGCCACACACACACACACACAAATTATTTTTGAACTTAACTAGTTTGCTTTTTCAAAAATATATATCAGGTATCAGGTACATTAAATTGTTACCTCAAGGGTTTAAGTAAAAAATAAAAAATAAATGAAACTGAAAGTCAGTCATTATAATTTAGTGAATAGTACTTATCTCTTTCTGCAGTAGCTCCTACTTAAGTGTGGATGAGCAGTGCAGACTTGACCTCTCCTGGCAAGACGCAGGGAAGGCCAGAGTGCTACTCTTTACTCCCTCACGAGCGAGGGATTCAAGGTTATCTCTCAAAGTCTTAAGACGCGAGACAGGATACTGGTATTGTATGCCAAATAAATTCATCCTACCAGGACTACATGTTGGATCAGCACACATACACATAGGTATGCATGCACGCACAGATGCACAGATGCCGATGCACATGCGCACACGCACACACACACACACACACGCACACACACACACACACACACGCACACACACACACACACACGCACACACACACACGTGTGACTGCGTGCACACACACGCACACACACACACGCATGAACACACACACGCACGCACATGTGCACACGCATTGACACGCACAGACGCATCTTCACTAGATGCCACAGCACTAGTCTGTTGGGATTGGCCGGACGCTTTGAGGAGATGCCCTCACTGTATAGGAGGCTCGTCTGTTCCCACCGTCTCAAACAGACTGAACATATGCCAATGAAAATCATTATTGAAAGATGTCACGCTCACAAGACGCGTGTGCGCACACACACACACACACACGCAGACACACACACAGGGACTGGCTTTGCCTCTGCTGATGACTACGGCTGATGAGAATCGTTCACTCGTTTACCTTCTCTTCCCTCCTTTCATTCCAGTCATCTCTGTCTCTCTTTCTCTCTCTCTCTCTCTCTGTCAAACACACATACACATTACACACACAGAGACCTAAGTTCAGTGCATTTAGACCACAGCCCAGCAGAGCATCCCCACACCCATAGAGTTCTCACTACGGGGGTTAGAGAAACTAAAAATGGATAAAAATCGAAAAAATATTATTTCAAAATAAAACTACTTAGAAGACAAAAATAATAATAAATCAGATTAAATTACACTTGTTAAATCCAAAATAAAAACAAACAAACAAACAAACAAAAAACATGATAAATTAAAATTCATGCATTTTTTTCTCCACAGCGTTAATAATATGATTTGAACAAATCAAAACGAATGGCGCCAGTGAGCAGACAAGCCCTGCTCACTTACAGTGTATAGCAAATACAGCAATTCACATTTTATTTTTTTGTCTGTTTTTTTTGTGTTTTTTCCTTAAATATACAGGCCAGACTTCATGCAACAACAGATCCTGGTTTCCCGAAAGAATTTCTGAAAAACACAACAGTGTTCTGTATGTGTGTGCGTGTATGTGTGCGTGTGTGCGTTGTGTACTCATTCCCCCTAAAAATTGGTGTCTGCTCAACAAGGAGGCTTTCAGCGGGATTTCAGCAAAAGGAAGGAAGAAAGAAAGAAAGGAAGAGAGAAAGAAAGGTGTTGTGGACATTACACAGAATTTGTTATTTGTGAAAAGATAGTCCTCTGTTTGCTTAGAAAAATGCTTTTCGTTGATATGAAAAAAAGGAAACTGTACATTGCATGAATGCCACTATGTCCGCCATCAGTCAAGTAAATACCCCCCCACTCCCAGAACCCATCCCTCCCCACCACTAAACAAATGCACAAGAGCAGAAGGAACATACATACTGTAAGCCGCTAGTTCCCAGTGTTTTAATTTCTTCAACACACGCACACACACACACACACACACGCCAAAACACACACACACACACACACACACACACACACACACACACACACACACAGTATCATCCACGACCCGATCACAGATTTTGCAAGTGTAAATTTGGTAGTGCACTAAAGGTTCAGCCCACCCTTCTGTTGCTGAGCAAACGTGTGTCTGTGTGTGTGTGTGTGTGTGTGTGTGTGTGTGTGTGTGTGTGTGTGTGTGTGTGTGTGTGTGTGTGTGTGTGTGTGTGTGTGTGTGTGTGTGTGTGTCCGCGTCCAGGTATATTCCTCGTCAGCATGATACCCGTTTAGTGTGTGAGTGAAAACTGAGATGGTCGCCGTGTGTATCCAGTGTGTCACCTGAAAAATCTTCGTGATGAAAAAAAATGCGTCACTACGGCTGCTGACCTCCTTCCAGAGTGTACAGAATTAATTGAACATTTTAGCTTTCTGTGTATTTACACACGTCGGAGAGTTACAAACAGAAAGGAGTGTGTTATCAACATATACCAGGAAACTGGCTGTGTTTTTTTGTACAAAACGAGAAAAAAAATAGCAAAGACAAAATAAAAACTAAATAGTAATAATAAT
>NC_085880.1:11523756-11533756 GCF_034702125.1 Engraulis encrasicolus | reverse complement strand
TGCATATGCATGTGCATGTGCAATGCGCGCGTCCTTGTGTGTGGGAGCGTGTGAGTGTATGTGTGCGTGTGTGAGGTTTATATTCCATGAATCTTACAGATGTCTGTACATTATTCCATCAGTACCCCCCCACAGACAAGTACGCGCACGCACACAGACGCACAGACACAGACACACAGACACACACAGACACAAACACTGCCTGGTTATCCTCCTTGCACTGGTTATTTTTACCAGTGGTGTGTTGCGTTGTGGTGTGGTGTGTGGCGGTGTTGCACGACAGGGCTGTTTAGGTAACAGGCTTTAAGGCGGCCGCACCAGTAGCAGCCTCAGCAGCAGCAGCAGCAGCAGCCCACGCGAGCACTGTCCGCCCGACCAGCCTACGTGGCCGTCCTGTCCCCAAGCAGCCAGCGCACGTCGCGCCACCGTCACCGTTACACACACAGATTAACGCACACGCTCAGCTCTGCTCAAGGCAGCTCAGTCGGGGCCAAGCCAGGACGGGACGGGACGGGACGCACTGCACTTCACTTCACTTTAAGGTGAGCTCTCCCTCTCTCCGTCTCTCTCTGTCTGTCTATCTTTAAATCTCCACCGTGTCCAAGAACACATCTGAACAACACACGCAACACCTTTCCCAGTGTGCCTGCCTGTGTATCGTGTCGGTGTCTGTGTGCTGGCTAGCCAGACAAACATCCTCACAACGTACACAAAAATACACCGCACACACTCCCAACACCAACACCTTTCAGCACTCTACACACACACACACACACACACACACACACACACACACACACACACACACAGACACACCCAACATCAAACACCTTTCCGCGTGCTTGCCTAGGGCTACTTTGTGTTTTACATTTAACACACATAAACAACATCACCACGACAAAAAAATCAACCGCACTAATTCCATTGACGCAGTCTGCAGGTAAATTTCAATGCCAAATTCTATACAGGGAAAAATTCGGCAGCCAAATTCCAGCAGCAGGTTCTGCTGACAATTTTCCAACAATAAATTCCACTGAATTCCAAGAAATACATTCTCCACGGAATTGTTCCAATTCTAACAACTTATTCTCTTGACAAATTCCAAAACAAATCCTGTCACTAAATCCTGGACGCAAAGTTCAGGATTTTATTGGTTATATTCTTTTATTACTTTTCTGTTCAATTGTGAGATTCATTTATTTTGTGTGTGTGTGTGATTTATTTAGAGAAAAATAAGCCCCGCTTCCACCTGTTATGTGAGAGAATGGCATCCAACCCTGAGAAAAAAAGAAAAGCGCCCATCTCGTATTTACTGCTGCACCCAAATGAACTCTTTTCAATCTCCCCCTTTTCAGTATGACTGGGAGACAAACCCGCCCGCCTCTACAATCCTCTACCCTGCCCCCCCCCACCCCACCCCAAACACACACACACACACACACACACACACACACACACACACCACACACACACACACACACACACACACACACACACACACACACACACACACACACACACACACACACACACACACACACACACACCACCCCCAACTCAGCCAGAGTTTAGATTTTCCTTAATGAGGGGGTTTACGAGGGCGTAGAGCGGGGAGGAGGGAGGGGTGTCCAGCAATCACCACCCCAACATGAACACACTCACACGACCCCATCCCTTTGCCTGGTCACACCCCCCCCCCCCCCCCCCCACTTTGTCTGCCCCAAACCAAGCCAGCAACTCCACTAAGGTCTCTCCAGGAACACAACACCCCTCCCCCCATAACACGCACACACACAAACTTATTTTACCCGACACTGCCGACCCCACCACCCCCACCACCACACTCCGAGACCGACTGGGACACAGTCCTCACACGCCACCTACCAGCAGTGTCCGCTGTCCCTACACATACAGTACACACCCGACCAGCACCACGCCAGGGCCGCCACTGTCACCCCCCCCCCCCCCAACCCCCCCGCACACACACACACACACCACCCACCGCCACCACTACAGCAGATTTACTATACAATCACTTTAAGTGCCCTGTAGTCTACATCAATCCTAATCCTTAAGATGGCTAAAAATAAGGCAGCCGGCCGCTCTGTGCGTAAGGTAGTCGCGATCAAATTAGGAGCTTGCCTTGCCTTGCCTTGCCTTGCCCTGCCTGCCTGCCTGCCTGCCTTGCCTGCGAGAGGAGAGGAGGGGAGGGGAGGGCCGGAGAAGGAAGCTTGCCTTGCCTTGCCTTGCCTTGCCTTGCCTGCCTGCCTGCCTGCCTGCCTGCCTGCCTGCCTGCCTGCCTGCTTGCCTGGCTGCCTGTGAGAGGAGAGGAGGGGAGGGCCGGAGAAGGAAGCTTGCCTTGCCTTGCCTTGCCTTGCCTTGCCTTGCCTTGCCTTGCCTTGCCTTGCCTTGCCTTGCCTTGCCTTGCCTTGCCTGCCTGCCTGCCTGCCTGCCTGCCTGCCTGCCTGCCTGCGAAAGGAGAGGGGAGAGGAGAGGGGAGGGGAGGGCCGGAGAAGGAAGCTTACAAACATCTGATCCAGCTGACTGGGGCCATATGGCAGCTGCTGCCCAGATAAAGAGATTAAGACTAGGAGGAGTGCGATTACAGCTGTCTAGCCAATTCAGGCTGCTCAAATCTGCAAGTTCTAAATTAGTCGCCAACGGGAAGGGAAGAGAGGGAGAGAGAAAGAGAGAGAAAAAGACAAGTGTCCGACACACGCACATGTCTTTTATGGTCTTCTGGGTTTTTTTTGTTGGGTCTTTTTAAGTTTTGTTTTGCGTTTGTTTTTCTTGACAGCATTGTCAAAACACACTCTGTTTTTTCCCCTTAATTACTTTATAGCACTTGTAGAGTGGAAGGAATGGTTTGTAGATGTTCTCCGAATTCAATTTAGACAAAATTTCACAATAAAAACATGGTTACTATGAATCAACGTTAAAATATGTTAATAATAAAGAGAAAACAGAAGTTTTAAATAGAAATATTTTTTCCCTCTTCATTAGGAATAGTGAATAGCAAAAATGTTTCAAAACCATCTTAAAGGTATAGTTCCATAGGAATATAAAATAGCAGAAGTAAAAGAATGTGCTAAGTCCTCATTCAAAACATCCTCGGAACTCCCGTCCGTTCCACCCACCCATCCATTCCATCCAGCTAGCTGTCTATCAGTCTAACTAACCGTGCAACACTCCACATCACATCACATCACACCACAGCAAAACAAAAACAAAACAAAAAGAACTAGACAAAAAGCCGTTTCTCTAAAGCTCTCCAGGATGCCTTCTACTCAGCTTCCACCCAACCTTCAGTCTCAACCTCCGGAGCCAGCTAACTCACCCCCAGCCCCCAGCCGTCACGTCCCCACAACAACTGCTACCCCAGCGCAGGCAGCCCCGTCCCAGGCAGCCCTTAGCCCATCCAGACGCACTCCCTCTCCCTCTCCCATTCCCACTTCCACAGCACACAGGGCTCCAGCCACAGCACCAGGGCTCCGGCCATAGTCCCAGCTCCACAACCACACTCTTTCTTCCCTTCTTTCACTCTCTCTTTCCCTCTTTCTCTCTCTTTTTTTCTGGATCACGGAGCAGCACTCCTTTCTCTCTCTCCTCTTCTCTCTTCTCCCTCTCTCCTGCCCCCTCAAACTCCCCCACTCACAACTCTGCTGACCGCTAACAAACAAGCCCCTGTAGTCACGGAGCTCATTGTAAAAACAGCCACACACACACACTCCCACAAACATGCACTCCCACACAATTCACAGCACATCTATACGTACACAAACACACACACATGGATAGACAGCTAGATATACACAAGATCCACACGCAGTCATGCCATCCCATCCCCATCCCCATCCACACGCAAGCCTACCTGCGGTATACATGAACTCGCCTCAGTCCAGTGTGATAGTGAAGTATTGCTGTAAGCAACTCCTTTGCAATGAGAGAGTGAGAGGAGCGAGGGAGTGATAGAGACAGAGAGAGAGGGAGGGAGAGAGAGAGAGAGAGAGAGATCAGGAGGAGGAGGAGGAGGAGGAGAGAGAGGGGGAGCGAGAAAAAAAAACTCAAACTGTGAGAGACAGATGCAAAGTGGAGGAGATGTTGGAGAGGAATGAGATAGCTCCTCCTGCACACACAGCTCTCTCTCTCCACACACACACACACACACACACACACACACACACACACACACACACACACACACACACACACACACACACACACACACACACACACACACACACAGTCTGTGCGTTAGAATAAAAGACTGGGGGGGGAGGAGAGGAGGGAGGAGGGAGGGGGGGGTGGATGGCAGTCTGTCAGCTGCTCTGACATCATGTTCAGATGGAAATGCTACCTCCAGCTGTGCACCTCTTACTGCCATATGCCGCTTCTCTACACTCTTGCCACCAGCCTCCCTCTCTCTTGCTCTCCCTCTCTCTCTCTCTCTCTCTCTCTCTCTCTCTCTCTCTCTCTCTCTCTCTCTCTGTGTCTTTCTCTCTCTCTCCTCCATACAACTTTGTTTCTCTTTCTCCCCCTTTTAAAAAAAGACCAAAAACACACACACCCGTGTGGAGAGGGAGAGAGAGAGAGACGGAGAGAGGGAGGGAGGAAGAGAGGGAGAAAATGTAGTGAGGTGCTTCTCCTGTGTAAAAACTGGCCAACTCCCCCATCACACACACACACACACACACACTTTACACAAACACACTCTCTCACACAAGCACGCGTGCAAGCACACACACTCTGTCCTCTAATCTCGCAGCAATTGAGAACTTTGGAAAATAGGTCTGTGAAAACCGACACTTTTTTTAACCTAGTTTCCTGTACAGAGAATTTAAATACCCTCAAGTTTTTTTCTCTTTCTCTCCCTCTCTCTCTCCACCTTCTTCTACTCTCTACATCTCCCTCTCTCTCCCCCTCTCCTTCACCATAAACAAAGACCAACACACAGCACATTTGCAACTGACAGATCCACGCAGCTGATATTGTTTTCTACTTCTTTCTGCTTCAGTGACTGCACCATTACCGTCATTCATTTCACCAAACCGCCAGGACAAGTGGCGGACAGGGAGCGCATTAGTAAGCTGCAGTGTTGTAGGCTACCCAACAAGACAATAGCCATGGTAACCTACTATTACTCCGACTTTGGTCTCACTTGTGGAGGGGAAAAGTGTTTTCCAAATATGTTCACCTAACAAGCAAGTGCCCAAACGTAGCGTTTAAAGCAAATGTGATAAGCCACTCTTTAAAAAAAATAAAACTAAAATGAAATCATACAATAACTAAGCACATAAATGAATAATTTGGTAGAATTTACGCACGTGTTTGAACCAGCGTACAAACAGGTCCCTGACAATAAGTTGGGCTTCCATTGGCTACGAAAGGACTGGACTACGGGCTTCAAGGAGCAGTGGTAGATACAGTTGACAAGTTATTTTATCAACCTACACCACAGCTTTACAAGTTTGTAGATAATGCAGAATATGGCTCGTGCGTAAAAGTATAAAACAAGAATAAAAGCAACCATTCATCTGTTGATGACTGCTGGCATTGAAATGCATTTGTAAAAAGCTAAATAAACTCCTGCCTTTGAACAAGATTTCCTCAAGCTGTTTAGTGGATGTGTCTAATAATTAGCCTTTATACGTTTTCAGCTGCGCAGTGTAGCCTGATACTTGCTTATTACTAAGAGGATCGTTTTGACAGATGTAGGCGACATCAATGCGATTATTTCAGTTCAGATTACTTCAGTCCGGTGCTACGTGCGGCTCTAAATCTGTACAGATATTCAGAATAAACTTGTTTGCCAACAACATATTCTACTGGGCTGGAAAGACACGGCGGAGAGATAATAACTGGCTAATGTTACTTCTGTAAAACTTCAACCGACTGAGCTTCGCTGCTGATTTGCGTCGTTAGGAAGCTATCTCCCCGGTACTCCTTCGGGGAAAACACGCGCAAGAAGCTGATCCCAGGCTACGAGATGGACATGGTCGGCAGAAATACACAACCAACACTCACAAGACTCACGCAACCTCCGCACACACTGACCACTCTCTCAGTCGGGGAAAGCTAGCGCGCGGCTAACAAAATAAAAGTATCCACTGAACCTGGCGTATTACAATTCTTGCGGCAGGCCCAGATGCTTCGCCAAAACACACTACAGCTCGATCTCCGAGGAGCTAACATAGCAACTATTTCATGTGCAAAGACAACAGCCGCTCGAAAAGGATCGTTACTTTTCTTTCGCCCGTACAAGCCAGGCTTGCCTTCTTTCATCTGCCCAAAGAGGTAACGATATTAAAGGGACTTACAGACAGGGAGATCCGATATGTTCCTGTTTCCTCCTCCGGATCCTCCTCGGGTTGAAAAATAACTAGATTGACTTTCAACAGCTTTCCATAACAACCTGCAGTGGCAGGAAAGACGGGGCAAGCGAGCGGAGAGCGAGGAGCTGCGGCAGCCAGATGTTTCCGAGCTGTTGCTACTCAACTCTCCTGCTAAAAGGAAGCGTCTGACTGGCAGCGCAAAAGCCAATGGTAGTGACGATAAGAAAGGCGAAGGCAAATTGGAAACAACCTCTGAGGGAGGAAAAGGGAGGGATGTCTCTTCGCGGCGTAGGTTGACACCAGGCAACAGTGAGAAGGCAGAAAAAAGGCCAAGCGAACTGGTTCCTCGAACAGACTGGCGCAGAGCACGGAGCAAGAGAGAAAGAGGGAGACAAGCGCAATGTTACGTGGGTACTGTAGTCATTGGGGTCGGCCAACGGCGAAGAAGAACAGGTGCATTATTCCACTTCCCACTCCGCTGCTCAGACTGGCTTAGCCTACCCGAAGTGAGAGAGTCGAACTACCCCTGTAACCTCGCCTACCCAGGACACCTGGAGGAACGATTAAGAAAACAGGACGGGGGGCGCGATTTTCCACGATACGCAACATAAAAGTTTGCATTTTGTTAATAGATTAATTTAGGCTAATTAGTATATATTATTGCATCTGTCCAAATTTTAGAAGAAACCCATTTGGAATGTATTATGAACTTGTATTTATTATGAAAATGTTGAAGAACAACATTTGTGCGCTCCTTTCGTATCGTCATTATGGAAATGCGGTGCGTTCTGGCATCATGCTTTTATTTCTGGCATCATTCTACTTTCAGCAAGGGCTGCAATTATCACACACGACGCATTCGTAGATAACTGCGGATACTACTATGTTTACACTAAGCAGTACACGCAGTTTAAATAAATGACCATTTTAAATAACTAGAAGTGATTATTTGTTCAATGAAAACATGGTGATAGTGATGAATGATATATTAGACATATAGGCTATTGGCTTATTAATTTAACCAGACACAAAATAAAACTACAACACTGAAACTTGTTTTTCGTCTTACTTCTATGACACAGAGGGCCAATATTGACATTGGGATTACCCTGCACACCGAGATCACAGCCACCTTGGCATGTTCTCGTAAGGTATGCTGAGCTATTGTAGTATTTTTTGTGTCTGTCCTTGGTTATTTATCGACATGTTTCAAGGCTAAATTGCGTGCCAGGCAAAAGAAAAGAAGTAGACCGACATTACGCCCCGGTGGTCTAGTTTAACTAGTAGGGAGCATTTCTGCACTGCCTATTGGTTTGGCACTGATGTGAAGGCCAGGGCCTGTGCTGGGGTGACATTGCACCTACAGATGCGCTATTCAACCCGCGAAGTTAGGGAATTCAGGGGACACGATCACGTGTTGCTGGCTGCTTGGCCAGGGAAGCACTGAGGGTAGGCTAGGGGTACTGGCTGCCTACCCGCCCAGAACATTTAATGCGCTCTCACTCCCACCACATTCTCAATTCGTCCCAGTAAACTAATTGGCGTTACTAATACATATGAAAACAAACCGCGGCCTTACTGAGTCGGGAATCTTAACTGAATGGCATTATAATTTAATGCGAAGAATGGCCTCATTACCGCGGAGTGGCAAACGAGGGGGACTACCAATTAGCTTCCCTGTTTGTGAGTCAGGCATTCCTATCCTGTATGATTATTCCTCCAGTGGATCTTGGTAGTAGTGAGTGTAAACGCAATTGGGATGGCATTTTCGTGGAAAGGCTGTGAAATGACACCCATCACGGATACAAGTCGTGCAAGTTCTTATCATTTATTTCAAGTGTGTATGTAGTGTCTGTATATAGGCCTATGTGTCTCTCTCATTCTCTACGAATAGGGTATTTTAATCCACGATTTAATCACAATAATAATCCAAGTGCTTTATGAGGAAATGGTGAATTACAAATAAAGGCCACTTTGCGCCAAGTGGCTTCCTACAAGCGTGCACATCGGGCACCTTCTGTCCTTGCTTCCGTGTGTGTGTGTGTGTGTACGCGTGCGAGCGCGCGTGCCTGTGTTGCACTGCACAGCACAGCTCGCACGCAAACGTCTGCTCTGATGTTTTTTGATTAGCATACCCCCTTTTTCAGATACTTTGCCGCCTCTGTAGTAACACAACCGCCGGTCCGGTTTTGATTTGGAGATGACAGTAAGTTGAGTGCGGCTGTGCCGTCAGCACACAGCCTGCCTGATGCTTGGAATGATATTTACTGCGATTCTTCCCATCTGTTCGGGCCCCAGTCAAAGCTGGCTAGGCCCGCTTCAGCTGTCACTTTAAGTCGCCTTTTGCAAAAGTGAAGGACTTTCAGAGGTCATCCTTTCCTTGTACACATTATGAGCGGATGTCTCACACACACACAGCAAAGAGCATGGATGGCAGTTACCACAGTTTGTACCTGTACATGGTGGGGTGAATTACCTTGGCTATAGTGGGCTGCAATAATTTGTGTTTAACACATGAAAACAGTTGTATACTCTATTGTTTTTGATTGCAATATTTTATTTAAAAGACTACATTCGAGTAGCATGTCAGCTATTAAAAATAAGTCATTTTGTCATAATGATCCTTGCACACCTACCTCACAGTATTGCGCACAAACTCGCCATACCTTTAAAAAAATAATGTGAAGGCTACATTTTATTTTGCCCATGTTCCAGGACAGCTAATCATTGAAGGACATATGTCTGACGTCCTCTGCGATTTTCTCTCGAGTTGAGTGAAACAGAGGATGTTTCATATCCGTGAGGCAGCCAGGACATTTTAAAGAAAGAAAAAAGTAATAAACACCACAATTACAAAAGGACGGGAATGGACTACTTTTTCTGCATCACACCCAGGGCGGCACATTACCGTGTCGAATGGACTTAGGTTACCTTGTTTCATTGAGCGCCGAGCACGGGGCATTCATTCGCACGATGGGAAAGCCTGGCGTGGCCTTCCACATTCCTTCCTCTTGATGTCACTGTGGATTCCATGTTCGCACGAGGCGAGCCACCGCTACTGGTGTAGTGTAGCTGACTGGAGGAAGCTGCCCTATTGAAATCAACGCTGCTTTCCCTCCCCAACCGCGCGCGCCTGTTTCCAGTAGCCCAGAGTTTCCAGGGGCGTGCATGAAACACGCAGGGGAAATTACTCGGTGTTCTGTTTGAGATTACAATAAAGGCCTATCGCTATGCAGAATAACATTTACACATAGTTAGACAAGTTGTAACATCTCAAAAGCTATTCAAAGTTGATTTGAGTCGTGGGTAATGATATCTAACTAAAGTAATGTTAGCTTTAAGGTAATGTGAAATTAACTCTTATCTCATTTAATACGAACAAAAATATATGTATTTAGGTGTATTTAGTCTGTAAGGTAACAGATCAAAGATCCATCCATGTAAGAATTCTTGTTTATGTATTTGTGTAGGCTGATAATGGCATAACAACAACGACAACGATTATGTCAATAATAACAACAACAACAATAGTAATAACGATGATAGGATTAATAATAGTGATAATATAGTAATAATAAGTAATAATAAAAGTTACGCTGTCATTTATTATACTGCCTCTCCTACACCCGAGCTCTCTGCAATGAAGAGCAGATATGACAAGTAAATTA
>NC_085880.1:11506256-11521256 GCF_034702125.1 Engraulis encrasicolus | reverse complement strand
TTATAGGCCGTGAACCACTGGTGGCTATAGCTGGAATACCTTGCATAGAATAGAATAGAGAGAGTGCCAGCCTCCATTTTTTTTCTCATTCCTTAGCTCATTCTTTAGTGCATGCTCTCTTTCCATCTGTCTCTGTCTTTCTGTCTCTGTCTTTCTGTCTTTCTCTGCCCCCCCTCTCTCCACTCAGCGCTACTCCTTATTTTTAAAGCTATCTTTTTTCTGAGTGATTTAGTAAAGACCTGCCTACAAATGGTCCTCCCTGTAAAGTGCATGGAGACTACACAGCTGAGTGCCAGGAACACTTCTGAGTGAAGTCCTTGAGAGAACTTTTCAAGGGCTTTTATTGTGGCATGTAGGCTAGAGCTTTCACAGGCTTTACAGCAAAAAATGCATGCCCTTCTCTCCTTGCTCTCTCCAAAGCAGCATTTCCACACAGCTAAACATACAGCTGGCACACCCACTTGAAAGAAAATACTTTATTCACCATGGAAGCACTGTCAATTTGTTTTGTGTGATGTAAAGAACTTTCCTTTGACTCTTGGGTCTTGAGTCTTCTCCCATTTAACAGGAGTCACTGTAGTGCACATGCACACAATGGAAAAAAAATGCTTGGTCAAGTGCCCTCAGTATGTTTTGGTTCATGTGGAGGATTTCTGCAGTCAGTTTGGTGCCCTAGGTGATCAACCCTTTCCTTTTTGTGCATTTAGAAATTGATATATGTAAACATAGCGTCATACATCTGATCACAGCTACACAGCTGATCTCGTACCTACAGTATATACATGAATAATCATTTTCTATGTCAAGTTTAATGTTTCATGTAATTTGACATCCTAATTCTGTGGTACTTTTGGGTGTTACTATGGAGTCCCTATGACATGTGGTGCCCTAGGCCAGTGTTTCCCAACCTTTTTTGTCTCATGTACCCTGTACCTTTTTGTTGTGCCACGAGTACCCCCTAACTTGTGTTTTACTTCGCTTTTTCTATTCCAGTGTGACTATAATCCATGCATTTGTTAAAATTACATTTTTCCAAGTACCCCCTTCAGTGTGCTCGCGTACCCCTAGTGGTACACGTACCCCTGGTTGGGAAACACTGCCCTAGGCAACTGCCTCGTTTGCCTATGCCTTGCACCCGCCCTGTCTGTAGTGACTCTGTAGACGTTTCCTGCTATGTAAAAATCAAGGCAGAAACAAGCATCTTCTCCCAGTCACAGTACCAAGAGTCTCAGTAGTTTACAAAGTTCACAAAGGTCAATTGCCATCAGTATGTTTTGTTTGACATTTGACTTTTCTCCGACCATGTGGTTCGTGCAATGTAAAAATCGAAGCAGAAAGAAGCATTTTCTCCCGACACAGTAGCAGAAGTCACTGTAGTATACTGTACCTACACCCTTTCACGTTTTTGCAACAGTCATTCATTTCATTACATGTGACATGAAAGTGTCTCTACATATACTGTATGACAAAGAAACACCCTTGTATCAGAAAGTATTGTCAATTGCCATCAGTTTGTTTTGTTTGGTTTGAAGGACTTTTATGTGACAATGTAGAAGTTTCCTCTTATGTAAAAAAAACACAGAGTAGAGAGAGTGTCATCTTCAACGCACAGTAGCAACAGTGGTTGTGATGACAGCGGCCGTCTTGTTTATCTGGAGAGCAGCCTTTTACGTCCCCCCGGCCCTCCCTCCCCTTCCCTTCCCTTCCCTCGGGGGACCGGCGACGACAGCACGCCGCTCAATGCACCAGGCAGCTCCGGCAATTATTACAGCTCATAACAATTAGCATTTAATTAACGCGGCCCAGCCATATGGAGGCATCCTGACTTTACTCCACAAATACAGGGCCGTGAATTAAGGTTAACAGTCAGTAATGAACGATACTGCCGCTACGTGACTCTCACGCCAAAGGGGGGGCGGGCGGGCGGGCGTCGAAAGGACTTGTGGAGGGAGGAACAGCAGCAACAGCAACAGTGTGGAACTATTCTGGGCTGTGTAAACGCAAAAGCAAGGGGTGATGACCGGTGGAGAGAGAGAGAGAGAGAGAGAGAGAGAGAGAGAGAGAGAGAAAGAGAGAGAGAGATGTAAGCCCTGCAGTTGAAGTAAACAAGCAGTTTGATTTTTTTTTTTTAAAGTTAACTTTTTTTTGTTATTATCTGATATCTCTCAAGTTATATTTTATATGAGAAGCATCTGGAGTCATTTACTTCAGAGAAGCTGGGCGTTTGTATTCATAGCAAAGCATAATAATAGGGGAAATATAAACTGAACGTGTGTCTATAAAATTCCATCTCATGTCAAAGTTTTAAGATGAGGCTACACAGCTGGGGTTAAGTTGGGTTTGCTATGGGGTGGGCTCTGGTCTAGGTTCAGGGCGAATGATCATTTTTGATTGCTGCTGTTGATGTATCATAGTGGTGAAGCACCAAATTCTGGGCTTTATGGACCCAATTCCAAAGCTTTTAACCCCTCACTCCTACCCCTCACTGTTTTATATGGTATTTTGTATACAATATGGTATACAGTTATGTTAAACACTTACAGTATATGTTACAGTATGTATGTTATACAGTTGGACTGACTGAGGGGGTTGACTGAAACGTGGTGACCTAGTGACTCGTTTCCCACTTTACCTTTTTCGACACCCCTGAATCCTGATCATAATGCAGCCCTGCCCCAATTTAACCCCAGGTCATACTCATTAGTGTTCACAGTGGTGTGTGGCACAGCGGTAACACTTTACAATAACGTCCTATTCAGAGCTTTATAAACACTTAATAAACAATGAACTAGTCATCAACAAAATGTTTACAAATGTTTATAAATGGGCAAGAAATACTACTGGTATGCTAACACAGCAAACACAGCACAGTCGCAGCGGTCCTGGAAGTTTCTCCTCCAAAGACCAGAGGGCATGAAACCACATAAAACTCACACTGTAGAAGTTGATTCCCACTCCACTGTGCAGTCATTGTTTGATTATTACTCATTTACAAACATTTGTAAATGTTAATTGTTATTAAATGTTAATAAAGTGTTTATAAAGCTGTGAATAGGACGTTATTGTAAAGTGTTACCGGCACAGCCATAGCGGGAGCGTACCTATGTTCCCCGGGTCCTATGTTCCCCGGTCTTTGTATATGGGACCGGGGAACTTAGGACCCTTTTTCCCCGCATTGTATCTGACAAGGGGATAAGGCCCAGGATGCTTGCACATGCATATTTCTTGCGCAAACGGTTGCCAAGCGTATTTCATATCAAGTTTGTGCACAGTGGCAGCCTAACCCTAACCCTAACCCTAACCCAAACAACAACCCGCGCTCACCATGCGGTAGCAGTCTACTTGGAAGCAGCGGGGAACATAGAACCTTTTTTTGAAAAATGGTAGTGGGGAACATAGGACCGGGGGAACAAAGGGATGACCCCGCCATAGCCAGCACACTGGAATGGCCACCTTTCTTTTCTATCTTTTCTTTTGGGTTTTTACACCTCTATTATTCAGTGAGACAGACAGGAAATGATTTGGGAGAGAGAGATGGGCAAGGATCGGTAGATTACCTCGGGTCAGACTCGAACCTGGGTCCCCGGCAGTCCCCGGAGCCACGTTGCCCCCAGCCTATCCACATTTCAATCAGGCCCACCCAGTCAAGTACAATTTTACGTATGTACTGTAAAAGCAATTCTGTGCACACCTGTGTATTTCCTGGTGACTATGCCCCTGTTGCGTGATTTTATTTCAATGTGCCGCGGTTTTCATTTTTAAACGATTGACTAATATGACTTTGTGCAAAAATAGATTAGCAAAAAATACCAGCGATGACTCTGACTCACAAACACTCCCTAACAAACAAACTGACTTGGGTTACAAGTAGCTAGATTTCAAAGCTAGCAGTGACTGGACTCACAAAAGAAGACAAAACAAACACTCTCAAATGCAGTCATGCATTCTTTTGTGTTATTTCTGTCTCTCACAGCATGCCTCAATGAGCGTTGTGCCTCCTGCATTTCCCTTCGGAGCTTCATGGAGCACTGCAGGAGCTGTTAACTACAATTGATTATGACAGCTGTAAAAAAAAAAAAAGCTTTTAAAAAAGATGTGAAAAAATATATCATTTGTTAGCAATTGAATTCCACTCAGGGAAAATGGATTTTTGCTAACAAATTATACCCCATAAAGCAAAGTGCCTGGTAAAATAGTGTTTACCTGATGGTGAAGTGTGATGAATAACATTTTGGGTCGATTTGGAGTGCCACTCTGTTGCTTTGGAGAGCAAACACTGGCTGGGGACAGTAGAACATCAGCAGCGGCAACAGGGCACACCATTCCACCAACCCCCCACAGGATATACCATCTTTCAACAGGAAAATTGAAAAAGAGAAAGAAAAAAAGTCAGGCAAAAACAGACAATAAAGATGAGAACGGGGAAGGGGAGGGGGGTGTATATCAGAAAGCAGAAAAACATCAAGAGTCCCTGTGTCCCAGATGGCGTACTGTTGGCCATCGCAGTAAACTGTCCCCAACAGAGAGAGAGAGAGAGAGAGAGAGAGAGAGAGAGAGAGAGAGAGAGAGAGAGGGGGAGAGAGAGAGGGAGCGTCTAACAACTAACCCACCAACCCATTTCATTTGAGCCGCAAGGCGGAGAGTTCACTTGTTTGAGTATGATGGATACTGCTGTCAGCTTCTCCCTTAGGATGATGAATGGCAGCATTCCACAGCAGGGGGGCAGAGAGGAGAGGAGAGGAGAGGAGAGGAGAGGAGAGGAGAGGAGAGGAGAGGAGAGGAGAGGAGAGAAGGAGAGGAGAGGAGAGCAGAGAAGGGGAGGAGAGGAGAGGAGAGGAGAGAGGAGAGGAGAGCAGAGAAGGAGAGGAGAGGAGAGGAGAGGAGAGGAGAGGAGAGGAGAGCAGAGAAGGAGGGGAGAGGAGAGGAGAGGAGAGGAGAGGAGAGGAGAGGAGAGGAGAGCAGAGAAGGAGGGGAGAGGAGAGCAGAGAAGGAGAGGAGAGGAGAGGTGAGCAGAGAAGGAGAGGAGAGGAGAGGACAGGAGAGGACAGGAGAGGACAGGAGAGGAGAGGAGAGGAGAGGAGATGAGTGGAGAGCAGAGGAGAGGTGAGGACAGGGGAGGAGAGGTAAGCAGAGAAGGAGAGGAGAGGAGGAGAGAGGAGGAGAGGAGAGGTAAGCAGAGGAAGAGAGAAGAGGAGAGGAGAGGAGAGAAGAGGAGGAGATGAGAGGAGGGGAGAGGAGAGGAGGGAGAGGAGGAGAGGTGAGGAGATGAGAGGAGAGGAGGGCAGAGGAGAGGTGAGCAGAGGAGGAGAGGAGAGAAGAGGAGTAGAGAGGAGAGGATGAGATGAGAGAAGAGGCGAGGAGAGGAGAGAAGAGAGGAGAGAAAGGGAGAGCAGAGGAAAGCAGAAGAGGAGAGGTGAGCAGAGGAGAGGTGAGCAGAGGAGGGGTGAGCAGAGGAGAGGAGAGGAGAGGAGTGAAGAGGAGAGGAGAGGAGAGGATAGTAGAGGAGGGGTGAGCAGAGGAGGGGTGAGAAGAGGAGAGGAGATGCGAGGAGAGGAGAGGAGAGAAGAGGAGAGGAGGAGAGGATAGGAGAGAAGAGGAGGGGAGAGGAGAGGAGAGGAGAGGAGAGGAGAGAAGAGGAGGGGAGAGGAGAAGAGGAGAGGAGAGGAGGAGAGGAGAGGAGAGGAGAGGAGAGCTTAAATGATGAGGAGAGGCAAGGCTGAGCACGAATACTTGAGAGAGAGAGAAATTGAGAGATACAGAGAGAGAGAGAGAGAGAGAGAGAAAGCAAAAGAGAGAGAGAGAGGGGTGGGGAGGGAGAGGGATGTTGCCAGTGTTTCCTTGGTCTATACTTATACCACCAGCCCACCCCACCCTCCCCTACACCACCACTGCAGCGCAGCTCATCATTTCAGAGATGGAGAGCGTGAGGGTCAGAGGTCGTTTCCATGGGACTAAAACACAGCAGTGATTTGTGGGAAGCGCCGAGCTGTGAGGTGAAGGGTCAGGAGAGGGAGCACTCAGGTAGTTGGACTGGGCAAGAGTTTAGCGAGGGAGATGGCGATGACAGGGCCGCTGACAACTTTGGCCGGGCCCAGGACAAAGTAATCCGAAAGGGCACCCCCACCCAATACATACAGTACAATGTAATGAGAGCCCAATTCAATCACCATCTATCCCTCCCTTTGCCCAGGACTACTGACCCTTTTGTGCCCACCTTTGCCCCCCCCCCCTAATACAATGTAATGAGAGCCAAATTCCAAATTTTGTACCCCCTCCCTGGGCCCAGGACAACTGACCCTTTTGTGCCCCCCTTGTTGGCTTCCCTGGTGATGATCATGATGGTGATTACAAAGGGGACAGTAGTCTCGGGCCCAGGGACAAGAGGGGGCTCAGAATTGTGTTCTCATTACATTGTATGCAATGGGTGGGGGTGGGGGGGGCTTTCAAGATGACTTTGTCCTGCGCCCAGCCAAAGCTGTCTGCGGCCCTGGTGGTGAGCAGCACAGCGTTGGGAGCTCCTGGAGGAACAGAGAGCATTCAGAGCTGCATGGGGAAACCTGTTCACTCGACTGGTTAATTCTTGGACTGGGCTGCAGATTTG
This sequence comes from Engraulis encrasicolus, assembly GCF_034702125.1. Lineage (NCBI taxonomy): Eukaryota > Metazoa > Chordata > Actinopteri > Clupeiformes > Engraulidae > Engraulis > Engraulis encrasicolus. Next base: position 11,514,655 of record NC_085880.1, on the reverse strand, counting down.
GAGGTGGGTGGGTGGAGGAGGGGAAGGGTGGCAGAGGCAGTGGCAGTGAGGAGGGAGGAGATGATGGTGAGTAAGAAAAGGTAGTGTGTGTGTGTGTGTGTGTGTGTGTGTGTGTGTGTGTGTGTGTGTGTGTGTGTGTGTGTGTGTGTGTGTGTGTGTGTGTGTGTGTGCGCGTGATTAAAAAGAGCACACACACACACACACACACACACACACACACACACACACACACACACACACACACACACACACACACACACACACACACACACACACACACACACACACACACACAAATGGGAACTTGAATTATTCATGAGTGATCCTGTTCAGAGTTGGATCGTGCGATTGGGCCCCAGAACAGCTGCGATCTCCCTCTGTGTGCGTTTTTTTTTTCTTCTTCTTCTTTTTTTCTTCTTCTTTTTCTCGTTCTTCTTCTTTTTCTCTCTCTTCTTTTTTGAATCCTCTTGAGGTACAGCATCTGTTGGTGAGGGGAGGGGTTTTTTTTAGTCGTGAGGGGAGGGGAGGGGGAGAGGGTTTTTTTGGGGGGGGGGGTGACCCTCTTGGGGCTCGGCATCATGGGATATGGATACAGCGCTGTGTGTTTAACTTGTTCCTCCCCAGATGGCTGGATCAGCGTTTTTGAATTTTGGGGAGAGACACAACAACACCAGCTTTGTTTTTGATTCTCAGTGCGTCCTCTACACCTGCCACTCAAGGAGGCTCAGGAGTGTGTGTGTGTGTGTGTGTGTGTGTGTGGGGGGGGGGGGGGGGTTGAGAGAGAGAGAGAGAGAGGTAGAGAGAGGGAGTGTGTGTGTGTGTGTGTGTGTGTGTGTGTGTGTGTGTGTGTGTGTGTGTGTGTGTGTGTGTGTGTGTGTGTGTGTGTGTGTGTGTGTGTGTGTGTGTGTGTGTGTGTGTGTGTGTTTGAGAGAGAGAGAGAGAGAGAGTGTGTGCGTTCGTGCGTGCGTGCGTGCGTGTGTGTGTGTGTGTTTGTGTACGTGTGTGTGTGTGTGTGTGAGCGTGCGTGCGTGCGTGTGTGTGTCTGTGTGTGTGTATGCATAAAGACAGTGGTAAGTGGGCGAGCATTAACTAGGGCTTTGTGTCTGGTCTGGTTGCTGGTGGCAAAACATTGAAGAGAAAACAGTCGTACGACATTGGCACAACATCCTCCACAACTCTCGCACTTCTTCTTCATTAATCGTTACAGCTGGTGGTGGGATCAAACAGACTTGGGGAATAAACAGCTGGTGCCTGAATTAGACATCTGGAAGTACAGTTAAACGTAAGCTTCCACTGGTTTGCGAGTTGCCGTTTAAGTTTATTGTGCCATATTGACGCAGCTTTGTTTTAATTGCATTTGAGAGACGGGAGTCGTCATAAATGCTCATTAGTAAATTTATTAGTGTAAGGGGACTTCGCTTGAAGCTTTACGGCATATTATGCACCAAATCCAAGCATAAGCGCTTGTGCACATGAAAACGGCTTGGTATTGGCTCACTAAATTAAAATAATTCTGGACCACCACCACAACCACATACGGCGGGACCTGGAAGATGATGCACTTCAGCAGCAATGTCCATGATAGCTTGGGTGGATGCAATTTAAGGGGCAGAATCAATGGTTGTCTTTAAAACTATACCTGCAAGCAATAGAATAGCACAATGAGCGACAAGCATGGTTACCATAGAACTAGCAGTGCATCCTCATCCTCATGATCATCATCAACAACACCATCATCATCATCATTGTCATTGTCTTTGTCATCATCTTCATCATCAACGTCATCAACGTCATCATCTTCCCACCCAGTCGTCAGAGCAACAAACTAACCATAGAACAAACGTTACCATAGAATTATCAGTGTATCCTCATCGCTGTCGTCGTCGTCGTCGTCGTCGTCGTCATCATCATCATCATCATCATCATCATCATCATCATCATCATCATCTCTTCTTCCCTCTCAATGACTCTCCACAGATGGATGATCGGTCCAACCAGATCTGGGAGCAGTGCTCCAATGGCACATTAGACTGGACCCCGGACTTTTAATGGTATTAAAATACTATAAATACATGTTTGGCAGATAATCTCAGGCAGTTGTTAGTAAATGCCAAGACAGAAACTCTAGTTGTTCAATCGTCAGCTGCTTGGCGATTTGAAAAAGCTCTTATGGAATGATTGTAGTTCTTTTCAATCTTTTGTTTATTTTAACAAACAGCTCTATCTTGTAAATTGTCAGCTGTTTGGCAGTTCTTATGGAATTAATGATGGTAGTTTTGACATCACTGTCACAACATGTCAAAATTACATTTGTATCTTTGTCAGTCATGTACACAGACTGAACAAAATGCTCTTTCCATAAAAGAACAGCCCAAAATAAGGGCACACACTTCAATATTTTGTTGGAACGCTTTAAAGGCCAACTTCCGATAAAACACACCTTTTGAAGATCGGATAGTCACCCCAAGTTAAATTCACTTGCAAGGCTCTCATAGCGGTGCGTCACCTCGCCTGGCTGCATTTCCCGGTGTTTCCCAATTGACATAAATAATGCGGAGAAACGAGCGAATCACGAAAGCCTTTCTGTGTTGCGTCACGTCGCAAGAAGGCGTTGCCCACAAAGGTTTATTTCGACCCATTTTTCTAAAAACATGACGAGTAATTTTTTTCTGCTTGTTTTCAAAACAAGCAACTTCTGGTGGCCCGAAACCTAGCTTAGCTTAGCTATCAGCTGGTTGCTACTCTCAGGTACACACACTGCACACAGCCTCATACATACAGCAAGCCCACTCTGGTTGCTCCGTGCCTGCAGCTCGCCTAGGGGTCGCTGTCGAAAGAGCACAGCCCTGAATGGCCTCCGTTGGCGCCCAGTACCACCAGGGGAAGTGGCAACTCCATTGTTTCCCATTATCAAGAACAGGAGGAGTGAGCCAATCAGAGACGCATTTCCACGAGAGCAGGAGGAGTGAGCCAATCAGAGACGCATTTCCACGAGAAACACGGAACACCCTCTCGTTTCTCCACAAGCCACCTTGCTAGCTTGCAAAAACGGCTTGAAACAAAGCAACCAGAGCGTTTTTTAAAACAGGACCAACGCGTAACACATTCAATAACAATGGGGAACAACACAGCAATATTAATGAAATGACGTTGAGAGGCTATCTTTAAGCTTTAGTCCTTAGCTTTAGTCAGAAAGACATCACCTTCACGCATGGATTGGCCTCCACAGTCTCCAGATCATAATGGCATAATATTTGGGATGTACTATAGGATTTGTGCAGCCTTCAAACTCTGCCATCTTGGTGAAAGTGAATGCAACGCAGCCCGCTAAGCCCAACACATTTGGGCTTGCATGACCACGGGGACCCCAGTTCGAATCCGGCCGAGGTCATTTCCCAGGCCTTGCCCCATCTCTCTCTCCCAATCATTTCCTGTCTACTCTCATAATATAATATAATAATAAAGGCCAAAAAGCCCCAAGCCCCAAAGAAAGTGAATGCAACACTGGATGGATATAAATGACACTTACCAAAACAATGTGTTCCATAATCAAAGCTAAAGATGTTCCAACAACATATTAGAGTTTGTGAGCTTTTTTGGGGTACAACCTTTTTTGGCAGTGTATGTGAAGATGCCTTTTTCTTTTCATGAAGGAAATCATTATTTATCACTTTTCTGTTGCTTTATACAGAGCTTCACTGAATCTTCAGGAAAAGGTACAAAAAGTACAAAAGAGTACAAAGAGTAGGCCTACAAGAGTTCATCAAGGTCATGTTATCCAAATAGTTTAACTGTGAACAAACTGCCTTTTTCTTTGAGCTTGAAGAACACTGTACAATATTTACCTGGGGGTGTCATCTGGCAGGGACGACTGAGAAGAAAGGTCGGGCGTAGGGCCAAGGAGAATTTTTTATAAAAAAGTTTAAAGTTAGTTTGTTCTGATTTTTTGGCAAGTTCAAGATACACGAAACGCAGCGTGGCTGAAGAACAATGCACAGTGCATGTTAATAGTAAACTACACTAATCTGTTAAGCGGCCAACAATATTAATATAATAAGTTGTAGCGTAATTGCACTGGAAACCGTACGGCTATTTTGCTGTTGTTACTAATAACAAACAGTTATTACCATAAAATTACACTGAACTTACTGTGGAATTACTATGAAATGACCACATTATTAACGACCCGTAAAGTAAAGTGTTAGCACACCTTCAGCCTACACTTCAAGATAAACGCTGCATCCCTTCAAACCTACCATTGTTCGGTTCAGTTTTTTCTTCTTGCATTGTTCATTGTAGGATTACAATAACAAAAAAGAAGAGGCATAAACTCCTGCCCGCCAAACCCATCACAAGGTTTTTTTTACCCTCTGCTTGAATCTTTGGGGCAGGTTTTGGCAGGATGGTGGCGACAGCAGAATGACTACGGCTAGCAGTTGCTTGATTGGACGTTGTATTGGTCAAGGCAACAGTACCGAGTCAATTTGAACCATAACAACAACGGTTTGGTCCCACCTACACTCTTCAGTGATCTGAAATGGGCAGGTCCAGACTGAAGTTTTCACATGTAGTCTGGCTCGCCAGGCTAGCACGTTATGGCATCAGCTGCACTTGAGTAGAGAATCATGTGGGGATGGGAGTGATCCTTTCTCATCAGTAGCCTACTGTGCCGTATCTGCTGTATGAAGCCTGTGTTAGAGGTCCACTATTGCCTTTGGGAATTATTCAATCATTTTTTAAAAATATATTTTTTGGGCTTTAGTGGAGAAAGAGAGATGGGTAAGGATCCGGATTGGAATTGAACCCACTTCCCTGGATTTGTGGTATGGCACCTTGGCCTATGAGCCATGGAACGTGAGTGAACACCTCTCCTTCACAATTTAATTAGAGCCACGGTTATGAACTTATTGTCGCAAAAATGGTCATGTCCATGTCTTGATCTGTTAGTTAAGACTCTTGGTTATGGTGTTGTTGTGATGTATACGCTTTTTCAGCAAATATAGGCATAATATTTGCATGAAAGAGCTACCATCCCATCCACTGTGGTACCCATGTAAAAGCTGTGCTGGAGTGTGAGAAAATCAAGCCAGGAATATTTCTGGCGAATGTGATGAATAGGAGTGACAAATTCTCCTTAGTATTTGCTGTCTATTGCCTATGAAAGGTTCACTCAAGTGTGAGATACACATTTAACGATCTCTCTTCTTCTCCTGCAACGTACGGTAAGTGACAAGTTCTCATCAGTGGCAAACACCACCCCCCGGCCTTGGAACAGTACGTGAGAGCTCAGCTGGAATCTGTGGGATCAGTCTGAAGATGACTTTTCTTCTCACTGAAAGGGATTGCAAAGTTGCGCTCAGTACTACATCCAGGGCCAATGTCATCTAAAAGGTCCCTTAACCAACACACACAATGTAATGAGAACCCAGTTCAATCTGGGCCCCCTTCTCTTCATGGGCGCAGGACAACTGACCCTTTTGCCCAGTCCCTGATGTCCCCCCCCCGACTACGTCCCCTCTGGTGTCTATGTGGGTGAGATCCAATGGAGTTTAACTGGTGGGCTGGCCACGGCCACCCAACACGTCCTCTTGCAAAGATGTGGCATCACCCCAACAACCAACCCGACCCGGCCTCTCTCTCTCTCGCCCTTTCTCTCCCCCCCCCTCCCTCCCTCACTCCCGCCCTCTCTCTTTCCTTCTCACTCTCTCCTCCATAGCCGACCATCAGCGGGGGATGTTTTTCAGAACAGGGGGACCAAAGTGGGGGAGGGATGGAGCCAGCGAGGGAATGAAAGGGGGAGAGGAGGGGGAGGCTGAGTGGGAGGGAGTAGTAGAGGATGTTGTGTGCTGTGGTGTGTGTGTGTGTGTGTGTGTGTGTGTGTGTGTGTGTGTGTGTGTGTGTGTGTGTGTGTGTGTGTGTGTGTGTGTGTGTGTGTGTGGAGGGGCGGACAGATGCAGCGGCAGCTCTCGTTGGTAGCTGGAGGAGGAAATGGCTGACTACCTTCTTGGCTTGGAGGCGCCATTAACCAATTTGGCTTCCAGATGTCCGTCATAGAGAGAGCGGCAGCCAGAAGCCAGCAGCCAGCAGTCTGCACTGAGCAGAGAGAGACAGGCACCCTGCGTCCACGCATACACGCACGCATGCATGCATACACGCATGCATGCACGCACACATGCACACACGCGCACACACACACACACACACACACCCACACACACACACACACACACACACACACACACACACACACACACACACACACACACACACACACACACACGTACACACGCACACACACACACACACGGACGGACGGACGGACGGACATACGCAAGCACACACAGACACATTCACACACACACACACACACACACACACACACACACACACACACACACACACACACACACACACACACACACACACACACACACACACACACACACACACACACACACACACACACAGACACATGCACACACACATGCACGCATGCACACTCATGCGTACACACACATTCAGCAGCCAGCATTGAGAAGAGCAGGGCAGAGCAGAGCAAAGAACCTCCCAGCCCACAACAGAGTCAGACACCTTGCATCTGGCTGTGAGGGGAATTATTTTATTCAAGTATTATCATGTGCAAATATTTTATAGAGTGGTAAGAGTTTTCTTACATAGCCTAATTACAGTTTTCTCTGTTCGCTAAAGCACATTTTTTGTAACCTTTGGCTGCTTTTGCTGAACTCCTCACACAGATGAACAAACCTATAACCAAATCAGCCAAACTGAATGCACAAAAACTGATTAGCACTAAGTTTGTAATGTTATAAAACACACTTTGCATAACTGTAAACACAACTCACTGCTTTGCACACAATTTGCTAAATATGGACACATTCCTAGAAAAAATGTACACACTCGTGGATGTTTTGTACACTACAATACTAATTATTACACAACATGTGACAGGGGGAAACACCTTTAAATAATCTCTTCTCTTTGCAACCGGCATACTGTATAAATAAGCCACAGGTAAGCTTTCTGTGTAGAAAATAATGGAAGGAGAAAGAAACACCAGAAGAGTGAGGATCAGAGCAGGGTGAGGAAAGGAAGAAAGGAGACAAAGGCATATACACGTAATCACAGATCACACATTCATTGGCCATGTCATCAACCATGGCATGAGCTACAACCCAATCTGAGCCGCTACACTGTAGAGAGCATAAGCAGAACATTTCACGCTGAGAACCGGTATGTAGAGTCATTTCATACTCAACAGCGCAGTGTAGCAAATATGTACAGAGACAGTGTACATGAAAGACAATATAGTATATACTGACTGTAATGTGTGAAATACAGTACAGTAATGTACAAGTGATGGGATTGATACTTTACAGAATTACTAGAATTCTGAGAGCAGGTGGCCGAGAACAACTGTGTGTTCACGCCTGAGCAGGAGACCCACATTCTGAATGGCTAACAATAAGGCTGCAGGAAATTCCCTAGGCCTAATAGAACATGGCAGAACCTTTGCAAATATAAATAATGTGAGTATCTCTGCAATATCACGGCTAGTTGAAAGAAACAAAATTCACATGAAGCAGGTCTACAAGGTTCAGAACATAAACAACTATGTTGATATGTGCAGGTAATGAACAATTAGTTTTGAATATACTGTAGGAGTCCATACTGATATTGACCAGACGGCATGTGAGGACTGGATACAAGGTGATACTTTCTCCGCTGTCTTGCACTTGAAGATATAGCATGTGATGTCAAGGAAATGTTATTGTCGGATCCAGCAAGGCATATGGATGTTCAGTAATTTCCTTTGTTAGAATTACATTGTGTTTTCTTGTATATTTGAGTTACATGTCAAAAACATATTTTTTGCTCTGGGGAACGTAAATAAACATCCATGATTGAACTCTCATCCCCTGTGCTTTTATATCACAAGTATTCATGACAAAAGTGTGATCTACAATTGATTTGCATTGTGCAAAGAACAACACAAGCTAGATGTGTGTATCATTTATACTGCATGTGTGTAGTTGCAGTGTGTGTGTGTTTATTATAAGATAGTTTGTGTGAATGATTTGACACAAAAATGCACATTTTCCAAAAGTGTATAGCGTTTTTCAACCTTAGTTTGATTTTGCAACACATCTACAGTGCTTTGCTAGATAGGTGTGAAGTTCTTGTAGTTGTGTGTAGAGTTTTGCAAAAGCAGCCAAAGTTGCGAAAATTGAGCTTTAGCAATCAGAAAAAACTGTAAGAATCCATTAACACTGGCCCAGAGATACAGGGAGTCATCCCGTCTCACACACACACACACTTGCACACACGCACACACACACACTTGCACACACACACACACACACACACACACACACACAACG
>NC_085880.1:11493756-11496256 GCF_034702125.1 Engraulis encrasicolus | reverse complement strand
GCGATAATGTGAGACTCTTATCGTGCGACAAAGAAAATATCGCACGTTAATCTATTCTCAAAATATGGATTTGGGGATTGGGGATGCGCGTCACCATAGCGTTCGATTGATAGACGCTTTCAGACTGCCCTCCAGTCGCTTCGCCTCTCCACCTGTTGCTCAGCAGACCTACTAAATATGAACAGTGTTTGCATGCTGTAAACATTAATCTCTCTGCCGTGTGTTGTTTTAGTGCTTTTTCATAAGTGGTAGACTAGAGAGACGTTATTGTTTGAGGTGAAGCAGACATTATTGTGTAGCCTACCAGCCCGACATAGCCTACATTTCCTCACGCATTGCATGGAACACAAACAACAGTCCTGTTCCAGAAATCTTGCCTGTGCCATAATTGCAAAACATTCCGTGTGATATACATTTTGAAGATTGTCAAACTGAAACTGTCAATATCTACTCTCGCTGAATGTTTGTGTTATTATCGCGCATTTGTCAGACGGTAATACACCTCGCGGTTGTCGCGCTTGATATAGTGAACCTCGCGGTCGTCGCGCTTGACTTTTTTTTTGCAAACTGAATTCATTTGGAGTTGTAACTCCGCTGGCATTCTAACGCAGAGAACATTAGGCCAAATCGATGTGGGCCAGTGCTTTAGGGTCTAAAACTAGCTCTAGAAATCTAGTAGCCTGGCTCTGACTTTGCTGTACCTGCTGCGCAGCTCCTCCCTCTCGGAGCCGCTGCCCTTTTTTAACAGCCAGTGGCAGATTCATTCTCTCTCTCTCTCTCTCTCTCTCTCTCTCTCTCTCTCTCTCTCTCTTTCTCTCTCTCTCTCTCTCTCTCTCTGCCCATTAGAAATGCTGAATTGTTGAGGTCATTTCGTTTAAATAGCCTAAATGTTTGATAGATTTATCTGTATTTGCCTCTACAATTTATAGCACTGTTCATTTTGAAATGTCAGTATATTATGACTGTAAATGCTTCCTAACATACTCAAAAAACTTTTTAAATATTGCAGTGATTTTTTTTTTCCATCACCAAATATCAACCATTTTTTTGATGATGAGATGCATTTTGGAAAAAAGAGATGAGCTCTGGTCTAATGCGCCATCTTAAGAAACACCCTAGGTTTTTTTCGTAATTATTTCGCTAGCGTGCCTATTCTGAATGAGCCATTTTGATATAGATTAATCTAGATTAATCTAGATTAATTTCATAATTACAGTGAGATTAATCTAGATTTAAAAAATTAATCTATGCCCACCCCTAGTATAAATATTCAGATCCGGCCCTGCCGTGGCCAACCGGTAGGGCACTCGCCTGCCATGCGGCTGACCCGGGTTCGACTCCCAGCCCAGGTCCTTTGCCGATCCCACCCCGTCTCTCTCCCAACTCGTTTCCTGTCCACCTCTCACACTGTCCTATCAAAAATAAAGTCGAAAAAGACCAAAAAAAAATGTTCAGATCCAGAATCACTGTTGTGCTCATATGTTTTGGTGCACAGTAAATTCTGCAGTGCTCATTTAACACTTAGAGAGTTCATTTGAGTCCATTTGGACTTAAATGAACTCTGTAAGTGTTGAATTAACACCACAACATTTACTGTGTGTAAAGGGGCAGGCTTACATGGGATGTTTCACAGTTCCTTAGTTGTTCATAGTAAGCCATTGTAGGTAGTGCACGCATATGAACTGCCCTCATTTTGCAAACTAACAAACACACACACACACACACACACACACACACACACACACACACACACACACACACACACACACACACACACACACACACACACACACACACACACACACACACACACACACACACACACGCACCAGGGGTGGAACTTAAAATGTTTCCCCACCAGTCACTGTGGCAGGTAGATTCTCAAATCTACCAGTCACTCACAATTTTTACCAGTCACCATTTTTACCAGGTCATATTCAACCGTTCAAAACATTGTAATGCCAAGTAAGATCATTTTCTGATCAATACTTTTGTTTCAGAGGTAATTCATTCAGTTATTGTGAAGCCAAGTCACTGTGGCAGGTAGATTTGAAAATCTACCAGTCACTAGCTATTTTTACTCATATAAAGTGACTGGTAGGTTGAAAAATGTACCCGTCAGCCCTGAAATTTACCCGTCCTTGGCGGGTGGGCGGGTGCTTATTTCCAACCCTGATGCGCGCGCACACACACATACACACACATACACACACATACACACACACACACACACACACACACACACACACACACACACACACACACACACACACACACACACACACACACACACACGTCTCTTTCCCTGCCTCTCTCTCTCTCTCTGTCTCTCTCTCTCTCTCTCTCTCTCTCTCTCTCTCTCTCTCTCTCTTACTGTTTCCCTTTCTTACCTTACACACTCACTCGCATAAACACTCAGCACACTTCTCTCTAAGTTTCTTAGAGGGTAGTCTTGTCGTTACCCGAGCATGACCTTGACATATGGGGTGCCTTGATGGCT
>NC_085880.1:11486256-11488756 GCF_034702125.1 Engraulis encrasicolus | reverse complement strand
CTCAACTACATCATAACAACATTGCTATGATATTAGAGAGGTTATATAATAGATTAAGGACTTGATCATTACAATTTGGTGGAAATTAGGTTATAACTTCACAAAGACTATTCTCACAACCACTCTCACAAATACATAGCTTTCACTGTAGCAGTTTTAGTTGTACAAATACTGCTGCATTAACCCCTTTATGCAAAGCCTATGTAGTGGCACTGTCACCGAAGTTGTAATGATTAAGTCCTAAACTGTTACTGCTCAAAGTAATGTCAGAGATACCGTATATTGTTATATGATGTAGTTGAGTATTTCCAGTAAAGAGTGAACAGGCCCACCAATAGGCCCATCTGCCCAAAGAGGCTACTATTGTGGAAATTATTAATTGGCAACACTTTAACTGTGCTAAATAAATGAAGGATGTGTGAGCTGTAGAGCTTGAAGCGATTTCTCTTCATTTGCTTTTGTCTGTTTTAATGTGTGAAGTACATTGTGCTGCCTTGCCCTCATGAGATCAGTCGAAGTCATAGAGAAGCAGCCATGGTCATCCTACAATGATTTGCGCCCCAGGTGATGCCCTCTCCACCTCCAGCACCCCTTTTGTGGTCCCTCCACAACAACAAAAAAACAGTCGAATCGGTGAAGAATGCTTATAACACCTGATAAAAAACTAATGCTAATAAATAATACATACATTTTTTTTAGCGCTTTTCAAGGTACTCAAAGACTTCCTCTGGGCATGTGTAAGGACGCTGGCACACCTGGCTGCCGCTTCACGCTGCTCATACCTGAACCTTAAGTGTCTTTGAGCTAGGGCTGTCCGCAAATAATCGACTAATCGTTGGTCGACCAAAAAAAATTCTAGTCGACCGAATCCCATTGGTCGATTGGTCGCAGCGGAGAAAAAAAAAACCTGCGTCTCGTCAAAGTGCTTTCAGGACTCTTAACTTGAAGGGCGTGAAAAGGAAGACGTGTTGGTGATTTGTTTGACAAGGATAGAAGTTATTTTGATCATGTCTGGAAGGAGCTCTAAAACATGGGATCATTTTTGAAAAGGATACAGATTACTGCTTGTCAGACAATGATGGTCACTAACGCTGGAGTGAGAAGAACCACACGAATTCGAACTACAGGTGTGTTTAATTATGTAAGTTCACCACCACGGCAGATGCTGCTCTCCTCTCCCTCCCTCTCTCATACACACGCACCCGTAAACTACCGGCACCGTTTGCTACAATACCTCTCTCGACTCGTTGATTCCATTGGTTGACAAAACTCCAGGGAGCCGCCTGCATCGGTCTCGTCTCGCATATTTATCCGTTTATTGCAGACGATGTAAAAAGTGTGAAGTCGTGTCGGCGCATATTCTGAAGCTCCAAAATGCTATGCTGCAACGTCATGGTGCTAAGTCGCACTTCGTTAGCTTCCACACCACTTTGCTTTATCACTTGGCTGTACAATTTTACTCCGTGCTGGCCAACATCCAAAGAACCACCACCAGATATGAACATATTTTGGGGTGTGTGTGTAGTCCTACGTTAAGTCATTCACCGACAAACTTATCAGAATTCTGTTCGCTGCCCTGAACAGCAAGAACTCAAACGTCAAGACTCCAGCCCAGCAATATACAAAACCAGCCTGGGTCATTTAAAAGGGGAAACGCTGCGCATCATTTAAGACCATAAACAGACACTAGTGCTTGATGGACATTCCAGTGAACATCTATACAGTAATGCTGCAACAAATGTCGAAATAGATGAAATGGTATGACAGTCAACGTGGGGATATTGATTCTGCCCTCCAGTTGGGCTACTGCTTTCAGGCAGCGAGCGGGTTCTCCATAGCCTACGCAGTTTGTTTCCATCACCGAATATTACTTTTAATTCGTTTTTTATTTGTGTTTTACAGGCTAAAACTATGTGAATTCGAACTTCGAATATTCATTAGGCCTAGTAGGGCTATCTGGGTCAAAATGGGATGTGTAAAAAAAAAAAATGTTTTTTTTTTTTTAGAGGGGGCGGGATTAATCGATTAGTCGGAGTAAATGACGACCTTTGGTCGACCAACAAAATCCTTGGTCGTGGACAGCCCGACTTTGAGCAGTACATGCCATTATTATTATTGCAATAGTCTGGTAATAGAACGGATTTAATGGATGTATTAAAAGTAGGGCTGGGACTCGATAACATTTTTTAATCAAATTAGCTATAGGCTTTGAAATTAATTAATCGAAATTAATCACATTTTAATCGCATATAAATCTGACTTCAAAACAGTGAAAAGTATTTTTTCACTTGGATTTTGAATAATGACAATAGATAACCTTAGTCAACAAAATATTGCTCTTTTTTAAAGTGTGGTAATTACCAAAGATCATCAAACCAGTGATTTTTAGGTATAGGCAAAGATTTTCTAATTCTACGATCTAATCCAGAACTATGGAACTATACTACAATACGATTAAAATGAGTTAATCTTTAAATCGCGTTAATGTTTGTGTAGTTAA
>NC_085880.1:11471256-11476256 GCF_034702125.1 Engraulis encrasicolus | reverse complement strand
CAACAGAGAAAAGGTACGTTTTTCACATTTATTCATTCCGTAATGCTCTTGTCGGCTGGCACCCTATCTCTCTTAAATAAGGAAGACGCTCAGAGACTGACAGGGTTCCTGGCGCGGGGAAATCCTGGTGTCTCCCCAGTATTATTATTACCTTAGCAGGTATTGAGCACTGCCTCAGATTACTCCTCACCTGCTGCGGTTAACGGCGCTGTGCAATTTATGGTGGGGTAGCTGTAATAACATGTGCTGTCCCGTTGCACGCTTCTCTGACAGCATTGCCTTGCTAGGATGCAAAGGCAGCGAAGAGTTGATGCAGCGACGATGAGAGGGAGGAGGAGGAGCTGCTCACGGCCTAGCGCGCGCGTGTTTGTCCACTCTCTATGTTTACATTCGCACGTTCCACATGATCGAAAACAGCACGGTGCAGGAAAAATGAGGCGACCTCACAAAACCGTCAATTTATTCGCCTCTATGAGGGCAGAGTGGCCAGCAACTGGCATTTATGCAAGTTAATGGTGACGTGCGGTTATGTCATGACAGCTCGTGAACCTGATAGCCTCGGTTGTGATGGTGCAGGGGCTGCCAGCAAAAACAACATAGAGCAAGTCATGTACGATGGAGCCCGGGCATCTTTCAGCTATGTGTCTTGCTTTACGGGAATGCATTTGGTCAGTCGCTGTTATATCAAGGTTCTGTGCTACAGATATATCCCAGAAACAATACATCACAGAAGCCAGTGTGTCAAGGTGCCTGCGTAGCATGCAGGATACCCAAACTGCGCCACACGACATGGCATATTCGGGGTACGTCATTCACATGATCAAAACGGGTTGCTCGCCAATACCAGTCATACAGCACAATTGTAAAGTATTCAGTTAATGTATTCTCAAAAGCACACACAAAATAGCTGTCGTTTACTCGTTTGTTTCAAGGGCGTTCTAACCTGTCACACTGTGTAATAAAGACAGGACAGGACAAACGGCGTCAGATGACACTTCAAAACACAACGATGAGTCAACAAGTCATTAGTGCTGTATGTTCCCAGGCAAATGGGATCGTTTTGCCTGTGCGCGCAGCATAATGGAAAATTAATTTGTAAGTTTTTCTCGCCACAAGTTTTATAGCCCATTAGTTGTTGTAATAGACAATGTGTTACGATGACATAGGGATTTGAAGCCTATTGAAAATGGAGTTTGTTTGTTAGCCTACTGGTTCTAAAACGTTTTATACCAGATATTGCAGAATGTAATAAGGAGAATGAGCAGTATCCACTTTGTGTCTGTCTTATGTGATTCCCTCCTCCTGTGTGCTGTGTGAATCTGGGCTGGCTCATGGAAAAAAGTACAAGGTGTACAAGTGAGTTGACCTATAAAGCCAATCACCCTATAACCTGTTAGCTCTAACTCCAATCGGTGACCTCAGCTGAACCACCGCACTCCTTTTGGCAGGGTAGTTAGATCACATTTGCCTGCTACCGTCTCTCAACAATGAGTCAGGCATGACGATGTTTAATGGTTAGTTTGTTATTTGTTTTTAGTGGAAATGCTGCAATGGAGTGCTGTCCGAGTAGGCACTGCATTCTCTTGCCTCCTCTCAAACACTCACTCAGACATGATGTGATGCTGTGTTTTCTTCCTTTTGAGAGCGCATACTGCACTCCAGCGTTGTCAGATTAGGTATCACATTGCCTCATCTCAACAAGTCAGACATGGTGTTGTTGTTTAGTTTGTTTTGAGGGGAGATTTAGCCACAATGATCCAATGCTGATACAGGATAGATGTGTGTAAGATATGCGTCTGTGTCCTGAGTTTGCTACTGATTTTGTCTATCGGTCAGAAGTGGTTTAAGGCTGCATCAGGACACCTTGATGCTAGTACATTGACAGCAGTGCTCAGTAAAGACAGGCACGGGGCAGAGTGGACGGTGCCATTAAAAAGACAACAATAAGAACAGAACAACAAGTGCTATACTGTAAAATGGTGCCCAGATCACGTGATAATCAAATCATTATTGTTTTCCTATTGAAAGTGAAAGTGCAAACGAAAGACTGGGAAAGTGACTTGTGACACAGTAGGCCTACTCCACAGCAAAGTGCTCACTCACAACCAAATTGCATTTATGCCTCAGCTGCAGCTGAACAGTGGGATGTCATGTGTCACTATGTTTCAGACGTCCAGAGGATGCCTCAGCAAAGGTGCATACATACGTAACATGCATGAACATGAAAGAGGATATAAGTTGTAGTAGCTTCCGCAAAACTTTCCAAACATATTTACTCATGCATGGAGACAGCTGAAGATCTTTTCATCGTTAAGCAGTGACATTTCGTCATTAAGCAGTGCATTTGTCCCACCCCCTACTCTGTGCCCTTACCACCATAGGCTAACCCACATGTTGTGGAGTAGGTATACACTTGTAACAGCAATATAGTTGCTGTGGAATGTACTCTGATCTAATCTTAACGTGGCACAATTGTAAATCTCAAATCAGGCTTGTTTCGATGGTTAAAGTATTGCAGCAACAACAGGTTACACATATTCCAAGTGGGTATCGAGCCTTGCAGTTCGGGGCATGGGGGTGCATACGTTTCCACAAAGCAATCCAAGAGTTCAGTCGAAAAGGAACTTGCAAACCTCTGATGACGATGCAGAATGAAATAATTTTAATGCATGAAAATAATAAATAAAGTGCTACCCAATGTGCGAAACGTTTCAGATCCGTTCAGACCATCCTCTTTTTTGCACTTGTTGCTTTTCTTCTCTGTGTGCTGATTGAGCTCTCAGCAGCAGCAGGTTATCAATGGCGTGCAGGGTTACTACAGCACCACTACTTCTTGAGGAACTTGTGCTTCCCCTTTTCCCGCGTTTCAGGATGCTGCCTGCCGTGAAAACAAGCACGAAAAAATATCCAAACAAACAAACAAGCACAGAAGTTCAACGTTCCTCTTTTTGCTGTTGCTGCCAGACGTACACATCCGGTGGCGCCTATTCTAAACGTTTTCATTTCCTCAATTTTGGTTTCACACCAAACCGCGAGACGGCTTTATAGAGGTTTCTCTTTCACTGTCACTGTCACTTCCCATTCTTAAATTTGTTGGGGTTTGTGAATGCAGAAATTGTTGCTTGACTTTTCCTTTCGCTTCTCTGGCCAAAATGTTGTGTTGACATATTCTCTGTCAGCACATTCGAATTCACATAGTTCACCAACACTGTCTTCAGTAATAAGAGAAGGGCTACATGCTTCAGACCAAGGTACTGTATTTTCTTCAGTTCCGAGTTGAAAGTGAACTTGCTTTGGTTCTCTCAATAATGTTGCTAGCGAAACTGCATCATTTGTGTAGCCTACCCCAGCTTCTTTAGGTGTGTTTAACCCTTTATCAGGGGTGGGTGACCTCTGTTTCGAGGGTCGTTTACAGCCCTTGAGGCCGTCTTATCCGGCCCCTGATATAATTTTAATGTTATGCAGTTTCACATGAAAAAGGACATGTTTTTTTTTTTTTTTTAAGAAATCTTCGAAATTACATTTGCAATACAATTAAGTTATATTTTCAGGGGACCTAGTGAAGGTTGGGTCTGTTGTAAAGGTGCCCACCTTCAATATAACTTAGGCTATGGTGCAGGGGGAAATCTTGGTTTGTGTTCATAGTACGGCCCTCGGAGTACTTTACAAAATTTGAACTGGCCCTTGAATGAAATCAGTTCCCAACTGCTTTATTTCACACAAGGGCCATTGAGAGAGGCCCACCACAGTCATAGAACACAGACCTGGGTGTTTGTCACGCAAGGTCTAAGTGGTCACTTTGCTCAAAGAGGAGGAGCAGGTGGTCGCTTAGCACTTCCCAGGTTCAGTGCGGCACGGATCCAAAACTCAGCAGTTTCAAGGCAAATCAACTGTAATGTTGTTTTTAAAGAGCATATTGTTTCCAAAGATGGTTGGAAAGGCAGCTCTGACCGGGCTATACTGGCATCACTCTCCAAATGCTGTACCTACACTAATTAGCCGAACTTTTGGAGGTGCAGAGTGCCTCTGTCATGGGAAACAGTTCAGCTTCTTTCCGAACCTGTACGTCGAATAAAATACTTCTCCATGTTGCTTTAAACTTTGTGTATTAAAATGCTTACTTTGTAGTACATTTAGAGAAGCCAATTTCATCCAACCATTCGTCAAACCCAAAGTATTTTGTATTATAAGGAAAGGACATAGTTCCTCTTTTATAGTTGTAGAGTTAGTGCCTATTTAATAGTAAGAGGTGTCACAGAAAGTGTTGCCGAAGCAAAAGTGATAAGTAAGGGTTAACGTTCGGCGAGAAGGTCGCTACCGTGGAATAGCAGCACGACAGAGAGAATCTTTAGACCCCGACGCGGAGCGGAGGGGTCTTGTTCTCTCTGAAGTGCTGCTATTCCACAAAGCGACCGACTCGTCGAAAGTTAACCCGCTTATTATATGGAAATACTTAAATGATTCACACATGGCGGGGACATTTCTTTAGACCTATTTAATGTTAAGATTGTTGCTGCGCAAAACAAAACAGTGCCGTTGTGGAACACCGCTAGGCAACAGCTAGGTAGCAGGACAACAGGTGTTGTCTATCACAGCAGCTGATTAGAGTGACAAAAGACCGGACCCCCTGCGGAGTGATATGAAACATTCGCTTTAGCCACTGACTTGTAGGCCTATACAAGCCAGTGGCTTTAGCAGTGAACGTCTTGTTGCCATTGACAGCGGTAGCCAGGACAACGCTGTCTATCACAGCAGCTGATTAGAGTCTTGTTGAAAAGTCGCTTTAGCAGTGAAAAGTCTTGTTGCCATTGACAGCGGTCTGTTATAGACCAACCCGTCCGTTATCGAAAAATAACAGACGTCCGAACGTTGGGGAGCCCCGTTGAAATGAATGGAGCATTCGACAGATGACGTCACAACCATATAATAATGATGGTATAATGATTGCATGCTTGTCTCTTCCTCATTCTCTGGGTGTGCTGGAGTGGGCTGTAGTGAAA
>NC_085880.1:11451256-11466256 GCF_034702125.1 Engraulis encrasicolus | reverse complement strand
GTTTGAAAGGTAGCTCTGGAACCATTTTACAGGCACTTGCATTAAAACCAATACCAGGCAGAATTTGTAGAAGCAGAGAATGGTCCACGGTGTCAAATGCTTTGGATAAGTCCACAAAGATAGCAGCACAATGTTTTTTTCTTGTCAAGAGAAGTGATAATATCATCCATTACTTTAGTAGCAGCAGTAACTGTACTATGTTTAGGCCTAAAGCCTGATTGGAGAGGGCTCAAAATATTATTGGTATTTAGAAATTCTTTGAGCTGATCATTTACCAACTTCTCTAGTATTTTTGAGAGACACGGTAGCTTGGATATTGGTCGATAGTTTGTTAGGGTCAGTCTTATCACCCCCCTTGTGCAACGGGGTAATGTGTGCAAATTTCCATAGTGTAGGGACAACTCCAGTGGAAATAGAAAAATTGAAAATGTGCAATAATGGCTCTGCTATTATATATGCCGCAGTGCGAAGAAAAAGGGGATCTAGCTGGTCTTCTCCCAGTGGATTTTGCGACTATCAATTGCTAATAAAGCAGATAGCACTGTATGCTTAGACACAGGATGAAGCCTGAATTCCAGATCATCGTCTCTGACATTGTCTCTGATACGCATATCATGTCCAGCCCTAGGCATAAAGGAATGATTATTGCTATTGTCAAAACTTTGACTGGCTAAAGAAAAATGTTTGTTAAGAGCACTGCAAATGTCTGATTTGTCTTGTAGTAGACAATCATCAAACTTAATTGAAGAAGGCATAGGTGTACACAGATTTATTGTTTTTGTAATTTACAGCCTTCCAGAATTTTGCAGGATCTGAGTACGAACTAGAGACAAGGTTAAAGTAATAGTCAGATTTAGCCTTTCTTACAGATAATGTACATCTGTTTCCTGATTTTCCTGAAACTTGTCCAGTCGGAGGCATCCTTGCTCCTCCTTGCTAATGACCAAGCCTTATTTCTTGACTGAAAAAGAGAGAGAGTTCAGGGGTGAACCATGGGTTTGTTCTACTTTTTACTCTTATCTTTTTAAAAGGTGCATGTTTGTCAACAATGCAAATAAATGAGTTTGAGAAAAACTGTAGAGCCAAGTCAGCATCAGGAATTTCAGTTGTTAGATGAATGTCACTTTCATAGAGATCATTTTAAAAAAGCTTGCTCATTAAAATGTTTCATAGTTTCTTTTAACCAAAATGTGAGGCAGTGCTTTGGTTAGAGTGCTGCTGTGCCTAATACAGGCAATGGGACAGTGGTCGCTGACCCCTAAATCAAAAACACCACTTGCGCTAATTTTGTTCATCTTATTTGTAAAAAGTAGATCAATAAGAGATGATTTGCTAAGGTTCTTAGAGTTTGGTCTTGTTGGATCATTAATAAGTTGATCCAAAAATAGACTCTAGAAAACATCTCTAAGATGTTTGGAGGCATCAGTTAGCCAGTCAATATTAAAATCCCCAAGAACTAGAACTTCTGAGTCAGTGAATCTAGATATCAATTCTGCCAGCTGATCTATGGATTTAGAATCAGCTGACGGGGGTCTATAGATCCCAACTATTATGAAGGAGTTGTTATTGGTGCCATAATGAACCTTGAGTGCAATAAATTCAAAGGATTTAGGTTCACTTAAGGAATACAGAAATGTGACAGAAAAATGTGACTTCACGTAAATAGCCACACCCCCACCCCTCCCAACCCTGTCAATTCTAAATAAATTGGTAGCCTGAAAGGTTGACTTCAGAGTCATCAATTTCACTCTTCAGCCAAGTTTTCTGATAAAACCAAGATATCAGTGTTAGTTTGAGCAATTAAAATATTTAGGTGGTCCATTTTATCTCTCGTTGCAATATACTTCTGATATTGAGGTGATTAACCCAATGCCTTTTCTGTCCTTAAAAACACATGGATTGTCCAAGCGAACAACGTCAGGGGTAGACTCCAATGGACATGTAGCATTCATGACTTCAGGGCTTAGTCCATTATTGAGAGGGATATCAGGAGAAGAAATAGGAAGGACAGTCTCTGGCAGGGAGATATCATTGCAGATGGGCAGGCTTTGACATTTCCGAGGAGCCATCTGCTGGCCAGAGGAGGTATTTGAATGGGAGGGTGAGCAAGCAGCAGCAGAACGAAGTGATCTGACATTAAGAAGGGCCATCTGTAGGTGATGAGAGGGGCTACTTATTGCCTGTGTAGTTTGATCCCCAAGTGATACAGCAGGAGAGGGAGAGCTGCAATTATCAGCAGGACCCATAGTAGAGCTGGGTGTGTTTGTGAACTGGATTGGGTCATGCTGTGTTGAATGTCAAGGTGTGCTGAAAGCAATGAACTGAATAAAGTTGGTGGTTAGCTCTAGTAGGCCCAGTTTGTTTGGATGCACCCCATCAGATCTATATAAAAATGATTTGGTCCAGAATATATCAAAATTAGCAATAAAATCATGACCAGCTAGATTGCAGAATTGTTTCAGCCAGGTATGGAGACTATGCAATCTGCTGAAACGCTCTGAATTACTGGAGCTAAGTGGGATAGGGCCTGACATTATGCAGCGTTTCCCGAGGCTTTCAACAGTGAGACATAACGTCTCCAGCTCATTCTGTAGCTTCACAGAGTTCCGGGCCATGACGTCATTTGTCCCCACGTGAGCAATGACAGTGTTTACGGAAGAATGTCTGTTCAATAGGGACGGAATGAGATGAGAGATGTCAACAACCCTTCCTCCCGGGATACAGTACGTGATAGCACTAGGAATAATCAGATCTCTGACAATCGAATCACCAACAATGAGAATTTCAGGAGGGCATTGAACATCGCGGTTAAAGTGTATAGAGGTGCGAGGAGGAAGTTGTAGACCATCTGGACGCTGAGGGACGCTGTCAGCCGTGGACAACGCCGGTGGTGTTTGACACGGGCTACACAAGCTAACGACACCAGCATCATTAGCCAACAGAGGCATCGCAGTAGCCCGATGGCTTGACAAGCTATCCGCTGTTGGAGATGTAGAGGCCATGCAATCTGCTGCGGCCATCGTTGGAGAAGAGATTCTGAGCCGCTTATCAGAAACGCGCTCTGGACTCGAGCCGTCGCTGTCTGCAGACCTGTTGCGCTTGGAGGTAACTTTGCGAGCTACATGTTGACGCGGTGATGGATGGCCTGGCCTGAGCCGCTTATCAGAAACGCGCTCTGGACTCGAGCCGTCGCTGTCTGCGGACCTGTTGCGCTTGGAGGTAGCTTTGCGAGCTACATGTTGGCGCGGTGATGGATGGCCTGGCTGGATAGCAGGCGAGGGGCAAGATTCGCTGCCCTGTTCATCCGGACATCCAGATCCACTCCGACGTGGGGCAGGCGACGTAGGGAGATCAGCAAGAGGAGCAAAGGCGTTGTGGAGCACTAGATCCGAAACAGCCCCAGTCCGACACGCCGCGACAGGAGGAGGGCGGCGGCGAGACTTGCCAGCAGCTACCGTAGACCAGGCAGAGCTACCCGGGGCGGGGGTCATGGAGACATCCGTGGAAGGCCCAGGTAGTGGCGGATAATCAAGCGAGGTAAGCCGTGCACCAAGATCTGCTTGTTGTTGTAGAACGACTGAGATAAGTTTCTCAATCGAAGCCAAGTCCATTTTTATTTCAGTCCAGACAAGGCCTGTAGACATTGGGCTAGCGTTTTGCCGAACCTCAACAGCCTCAGTGGCCGCCATCGCTACTTTGTCTTGCGTCCTCCTAAGCGTGCTCACCTGGGAGACCTGTGTCTTGTCCCCGTCGGTGACGGCCTCGCCCTGGTACTCCAGCACGCAGGAGTCGATGAAGCGCTCCAGTTCCTCGATCTCCTGCGAGCGCGTGCTGCCCGCAGCGCACATGCTCACTCAATTCAGACAGAAGTACATGAGGTGCAGACAGACAGACAAGCCGACAGGCAGGAAGACCGATAGAAAGATAATGTTGAAGCCATGTAATGTTGGAGGTAGAGACTTTGAGAGAGAGAGAGAGAAACAGAGAGAGAGAGAGAGAGAGAGAGAGAGAGAAAGAGAGAGAGAGAGAAACAAAGAAAGAGACACAGTCAGAGAGATATAAAGAGAGAGGGTGAGAGACAGAGACTGAGAGAGAGATACAGAAAGAAATAGATAGTGAGAAAGAGCGAGAGAGAGAGAGATTTAGATTGAGCATGCAAGAGATAAAGTAATCTCAGTCAAACGTCATTAATCAAAGTCGAATGACTTGCGGTGGCGTTAAGTTGGATGTTTTGCATGTTTACGATGTAAGGATCTGTACCATAAACATGCAAATGCCGTTGCGTTGCTGCGTCTGCTGCCGCCACAAGCCCAGTTATGGGAGTCTGCGGTGCTGAGCTGTTTGCAGAGCGCAACTGTCGGATTATCCCCAAGGTATATGTGTTTAATTTCAGCACGAGATAGATGGAATAGACAGGAGAAGTCAGATAAACAGAGAGAGAGAGAGAGAGAGAGAGAGAGAGAGAGAGAGAGAGAGAGAGAGAGAGAGAGAGAGAGAGAGAGGACACAACACACAACAGAACACCATCATCCACTGCCTCAGTCTCCAAGGTATCTGCAGTTTCTGTGTGTGTGTGTGTGTGTGTGTGTGTGTGTGTGTGTGTGTGTGTGTGTGTGTGTGTGTGTGTGTGTGTGTGTGTGTGTGTGTGTGTGTGTGTGTGTGTGTGTGTGTGCACAGAATTACAAACAATCACAATCGATCTCTCAGTTACAAACACTTGCACTTCCACATAAAGTGACAAACTTTCAGAACACACTGCACAGTCTTCAGTGCGTTTTAGCCGCATCCCCAGAAGCAGCAGCTGACTAGCAAAGACAAAGACTGAGCAGAGGTAATGCACACAATACAAAACTAGAGCAGTTTAGTGTAGACACTGTATGCCAGGGGTGCTCAACTGGCGGACCCAGGTCCGGATGCGGACCCAAACGCAATGTCATCCGGACCAAGACAAAATCCATCTGTATTTAATATGTATAAATTATACATGAGATTTCGCTGCCATGCGATCTATAGGTGTATTTCTGCGAAGCCAGTCTTATGACAAATAAAAGTATCATCACTATGACAACTCAGTGAGTGAGCAAGAGGCCAGTGCGGCCAGCGAGTGAGGCTATTTTCTGCATCGGTCCTTAGCGACTTTTTTGGACCTTGGAAACATACGAAATTTGGCGAGTGGACCTTTTCAGTTTCTAGTTGAGCACCCCTGCTGTATGCTAAACTATAACGAAAATACATCATACTAAATCATAATATTTGATGCGCACCACAGTGAACTTCGGCAGAAGTGTGTGAGGTTAAAACAGGTTGAATAAATCGGTGAGCAGCAACAGTCTGCAGATTTTCTCCTTTTTCTGAACTTTAAATGTACCCTGTTAAACAAATACGTTACTGCATGTGCCATTCCCCCCAGCTATCAGTTGACAGTAGAAGTACATTTTGTTTCACACAGATATAAGCAGCTATTGTTTAGAGACACAACAAAGACAAGTGTATTGACTGTTACAGAAGCCACGTTATTTGTCGAACTTTCACAGAGTTGATCAGTTGTGTCATCCACGACCATATCTGATGCATACATCTTGCATGCATTGCTGAAAGTGGAACTAACATCAGCTGAAAACAGTGTTAAAAGTGGAAGTAGCTGAAGTGGACTCCATTTTTTTAAGTTATATAATGTGTGAGGCATTTCACAACACAATTTGTAGTTCAAAAGAAAGATGTTTGACCACACACTCGTTTTAATATGTTTATTTATTTATCATAGGGAGGCGAAATGCTTTGTTTTGTATTGTCATTTTATTCTTCACTGCTCTGACAAGTTCGATAAAGAGAAGGGGAATCCTTTACACATTGGACCTTGAAGTTACTACATCATGTATGCAGTATTGCACATTCATACGTGATACATTTCACAGCGTTGAATCTTATAAATCTTATTAAGTGTGCAGTCTGTCTCGGACTGGCCTCTTAATCCGTGTGCATGTGCTGACAGGGAGACATTTCACAGAGAGCCTTCATAAGTGACTGTAAGCCGCAGAGCCTTCACAAGTTATGAATGAAGCTGTTTGCTGGGCACAGTCTGCAGACAGAGCGCCATGATGCATTCCTCTTTTTACGAGCAGGGTGCTGAAAGCTGAACCTGTGTTGCTTTTACGGTCCGTGTGTTTGTGTGTGCCGGACATCCTAACGCAAATAAAATACCAGTGTTAATATAACTCTTAAAGATTTTAAAATAAACTCTGTTTCGGAAAACATAATAACAATTTTGTTTGTAGTCTGTGTAATGTATTCAGAGTTAATTCAGATTTAACTCAATCTTTTGTAAGTACAAACCCCAACTCCGGTGAAGTTGGGACGTTTGGTAAACAGTGAATAAAATCAAAATGCTATCATTTTCAAAACATTCAATCTATTCATTAGATGGAGAATAGTGAAAAGACAACATATTAAGTGTTAAACCGAGAAAAAATATTGTTTTGGGGGACATATGTACTCATTTCTAATTTGATAAATCCAACACGTCTCAAATAAGTTGGGACGGGGATCAGTGAAATTTAGTAAACATCCAAATAAGATAAAACAACAAAGAAGAACATTTCAAAATGAATTGTACTGACGGACAATATACTGTAGGTGTCCAGGTATAAGATCATCACAGAGAGGCTGAGTCACTCAGAATTAAAGATGCAAAGGGAATAATTACCATAGTTATTACATACATTTTTGAATTCCCTTTGATTTACCACGATTGAGTGTATATAAGACATATTTTTGTAACTAAAATCATTGTATAGGTTCATGACATCATGAAATATATATTGGCTGTAGTCTCACTCTAGCACTCTAGGAATTAGAGCTATTGAAAATTGACCATATTAAGAATGCTTAATGCGTGCAAATGATACAGGGGTGTAACATTCTCCTAAGCACCTGAGCTCACTTGAAATAGACCCAGAAGACATGGGAAACTGTCCTTTGCTTACAGAAGTCAGCAGAAGTTGTAGAAGTCCATTCTTTTTGACAATAATAGAGCATTGCACATCCTGTGCTACAGTGAAAATGGACCATCCAACTTGTGTTAGTGCTAACTTCAAAAGTCAGCCTCCATGATGGCATGCGGGTGCAGTAGTGCATTGGTTAAGATGTTCTCACTCATCTGTAGAGTTAAATACAGTGCTGAATGGTATAAATGGGTTTTAAACAGCATGAAAAGCCACTCATGCATTATATTTTGAAGGGAGATCTTCGATTACTGCCACATAGTAAGGTCAAATTGCATTTTCTACTATGTTTTAACAGTTTGGCTCCATCATAAGGACCAGCAGGTGATAAAATGGTGGGCTTTTGGTCAAGACCTGTCACACTGTAAGCACTACAGAAAGGATAACATTGCAAAACATGACAAGGAATACACCCACCATTTAAGCTGGTGAAATCATGTCCAAGATAGGAATTAATACTGTTATTTATATAAAATCATCTCATCGGTTAATGTATTTATCTGTTAAGTGTTGTCTTTTGTTTTGTTTTTAGTCTTCCTCGACATTTGCTGCCATTTATTGTCCCCGTCCCAACTCTTTTGAGACGTGTTGGATTTATCAAATTAGAAATGAGTACATATGTCCCCCAAAACAATATTTTTTCTCGGTTTTAACACTTAATATGTTGTCTTTTCACTATTCTCCATCTAATGAATAGATTGAATGTTTTGAAAATGATAGCATTTTGATTTTATTCACTGTTTACCAAACGTCCCAACTTCACCGGAGTTGGGGTTTGTATGAAGAGCTGTACAGTTGAAATATCACTGGAGGATGTTACACTACACTGGCTTTTTGACTCCATGTTAGAGTATATTGATTCTTCACAGTGTTGTAAATACTTTATATGGATTATAAACAGAACAGTTACCGTATTTAAGAAGCATTGACACCACACTTTTTTACAGTGTACCTGTGATCCTGCTTGATCACTCCGTAGTTGACAGTGGCGATTACAGCCTTCAACATATTGCAATGCTGGTAATGATTTATTGGTTTCATAGATTCAATAAAGAATAAAATACTGTATGAGACAGTATGTGCAATGTTTAGGTATTAAATCTTGCTCATGCAGTTATAAAATCGTATGTTAATGGCCTCCATGTAGGCGTCAATGAGTGGATATGTGTTAAAATTTGGTCAAAACTTTTATTCGGAGTCATGGTAGACAACTTTTAGAAATTTTTAGGGAAAGAGAGATGCTGTGAATCGCTGTACGTGATTGGCTCCAAATGCTTAATCAGTTATCTGTGTTGTAATGTGTCTGTGAAAAGATACTTCTAAATAGGGCTGCACAATATATCGAAAATGTATTGACATCATAATATCAAGAGTGCCGATATGTGTATCGTGAAAATGACCTAATTATCGCAAACAAGTAAAACTTAATCTGTGTACTCCAATCACTTGCTGAATGTTAACAAATATGCAAGAAGCCCGCCATGACCAAAGCCACGCCCCTCACACAGACTGACAAATTAGTGACAAGAAAAACACTCGGCTATATTTCTAAATATTGTTTAAATATCGTTATCGAGGTATTGCATGCTGTTATCGAGTATCACATTTTTTTTCTGATATCGTGCAGCCCTACTTCTAAATATGTTTGCGATTATGCTGCCTCAAATCGTATTTGACATGGAGTTAGGCCTCTCAGAATTCTTGGAAGGCTTCCTTTTGTGGTTCTCATTCACATGTAGCATGTCATCATACCCACCTCTTAGGGGCTTTCAGTTTAGTGTGCCTTCATTTCTCAGTAAGATAACTGGGCTATTAGCCTCTTACCCTCTGTGTGTGTTGTATGTTTGTCTACTCTGAATGAATTATCCTTGAGATGCGATCACAAAGTGTTAATTGTGAGGAGAACTAGCGTCATAAAAGTGTGTCACATTTGTCGATGATGCACTGCGTGTGCGTTAGAGGCACAGATCTTGTGCCATAGGCACTGTGAGCGTGTGAGAAAGGACATATTTTTTTACATGCGGAGAAGAAAGTGGTTATTCATAGGAAGGTCTCTGTGGTTAAGAGCGTGTGTGTGTGTGTGTGTGTGTGTGTGTGTGTGTGTGTGTGTGTGTGTGTGTGTGTGTGTGTGTGTGTGTGTGTGTGTGTGTGTGTGTGTGTGTGTGTGTGTGTATCCGATTCAAGATGTGGTGCTAACGTGTTTCCCAGAGCGCTGTCTGTTCCCTGGCATTCGCACACGTCAAGAGTAGCCTTGACGCTCATCTTTGTCTCTTTGCCTTTCTTTCTTCTCTCTCTCTATCTCGCTTTCTCTGTTCTATGTGGTCTCCTTTCACTCAGCCTCGGTTGTTGAATAGAACTCAGCACACGACACGTCTCATCCTTGATGTCATACACAGTGCGTCTGACTCCTGAGTGCGTCGTTAAAACAGTAACCCTTCCCGATCACACAGCAGCTGAACTGTGAGTCACTGGCACAACGCGGCGCTTCACCGCAGACTCTGACCTCTTGTTCGTGCGGTAGCCGAGAGTCAGTTTTCCCCAATAACACTCACTTAAATGGTGAGATTGAGATGGAGGTGGAGACGGAGATGGAGATTGGTTTCGCAATCCAGAAAGGGAGACGCGATGGCCATAGTATCCTGTTACTCTGGCTAATTATACAATCCAGAGTGGCTGCTCAATATTTGCATTAACCTTATTACGGGCGCATCCTGCTCCCATTAAAAGATTAAGGGACCTCTCGTCTCCTACTGTACGCTAGGCTTCTCAGGTCAGGTCTTCCTTCGTGCGGTAGGCGCCAAGCATTTAGGCTGCTGGCTGCCCTCAGGGGCCATGTTAACAGATTAAGGTTGTTCCTAAATCCAGAGGGGACAGGGAAGAGCTTACTGTAAGGCGTGATGCCTTAGCGTACACTCTGTACTGTCAGGATGTCCTGGGCACTTTCATATGCACATAGAGTGCTAGAGGCTGTGTTGGCTTGCCTTGGACGGTGTCAATAAGTGCCCTTGCTCAAGTTCTTAGTGTAGCCTCTTTGTAGTACAGGTGGGCCCATTCACTCTTTGCTGTAAAGACACAGCAATGCCATAATGAAATTAGATCCTTAAAGGTGCACTGTGTAGGACGGTGGCGTAGGTATTGCAACTATGCTGCTCATTGTGACTGTGCTGCCCATTGCCAAATTTGATCTTTTCATGGATATTGTGTAAATAATAAACTAATGTTTTCTAGTTTGACCAAAGTTTTGCAGCTAAAAGTGTCTATTTATGGAAGTTCGAAATTGCAGACATGGAGAAGATCCACCTTTTCATGTATGAAAAGAGCAATTGACAATTAAGTTACAACAGAGGCCCTGTGGAAAGGGGTTGAAAGTCCTAGCAGCTGGATGAAAGGTATGAATTTTGGACATTTGTGGACCCACCACCCCTTTACTGAACCTACAGTATGTGGTAGACTGACCTTTTTGTGAGATTCTCTAAGAAAAAAGACACAAATATAACATATTTAATCTTTCTAGGATATGTTGTGTCCTCAAGCAACCCGACCGAACAATTCCACACAAGCCCCCCGACACACATTTAAAATACTGGATGGAACACGCAATACAACACAACCAGACAGGGAGCCAGAGAGGCCATCTGAGGACTCCTATGGAACGGAGCAGAGCAGAGCAGAGCAGATCGGGGCAATGGCGCAGAGCATGTACACCACACGTCATGGTTGTGGTCTGTTAAGCGTCATATGCGGGTTCAGTTGAGGGTTTGCCCCCCAGCAGCAAAAACCTCTGATTTTTTTAACAGCACCCTCCTCTTCTGTTGCCGGCTCATGTGGGTGACCTTATGATGCCAAGAATGTTTTTTTTTCCTGCAAGTTCAGGGTGGGTAGAAAATGTAGGTCATATTTTAAATGCTTATATCTTGGAGGTTACCTCATGTGTCCCTTTTCCATATTAAAACCTTCTATGGCTTTGTGTTTTGGGCCTGTGTCTGACTGTGAATGCTCATGAGGATTATGGAAAAAATGATCATGGTTATTTGGATCAATATTATCATGATTATTAATCACAATTGACAAATTATTCAACAACACTAAACAAGGGAATTTGCTGAATGTTATGTGACTATCCTATTCCCAGATCATCATGTCTTGTAGATGTGACATGTGGGAAGTTCTGTGTTAGGCTGTGTATTGTATGTATGGTTCCTACTGAACCAGTGTGACCAGGAGCTCTTGCGTTAAAAGCTCACAGGAGAGCAAACCTGGTCAATAGGTCAGTCAGCCCGTCGATTGCGACACCATTTAGCGGCTTAACGGAGTTCAGTGGGAACTCCCTAATGGCTGTTTAGAGGCGGTTGTATGTGTTCGCCTGAAGAAGGACGGGGGCAAAGCAGTGGACATTCAGAGAGGTAGGGTAATAACTCGGCATGATACGGCATGATACTATGCCCCCCCCCCAACCCTTACGGTAATGATACACAGGGCAACTTTTTAAGCAATGTTGCCAGGCAACATTACGATTGACTACTCATCATTTTCTTATGGAATGGTTGAAAAAAGTTGCCTGCTGCTAACCTCCTAATGAAAAGTTCTCCCAAGTTATCATAAGTTCTCCTGATAAAATGCTATATGTTTAATTTAACAGTCTAAACAACATCTTACGCTATTGTTGCCCAGACAGATTGCTCAAAAAGTTGCAAATTGTATCATCACCTTTACCGGGCGAATACACCAGCCGCGACATGAGCGAGGCGAGAGACGGAAGTAATTGACTTTATATTGACGAGAGCGACAGTTTGTTGTTGAACTCCTAGGAATGTTATGTTAATGAGCTATGACGTGGTTCGGCGACAAGCCGCCACAGCCAATGACTGTGTAGAGGTCAGTAACCACAGCCAATGGGAATGTTGGAATGCTTGCGTTCTGCTTTCAACAGACATACTCTAGTCGCTTCAATTGCTCTTGCTGAACAGAAGCGATTCTCTGTCGATTCAATCGCGTCGCGGCTGGTCTATTCGCCCAGTTAGATGGGTGACATCGACAGACGGGTTAGGTGGTGAGAATCGATGGGGATGATGTGAGGGTTAGATGTATGTGGTGAGTCTTAAGAGAGAGAAAGCCCTCAGTGAGTACGCTTGCCCAGAAACCCTCTGGTGTTTGTCATTTCACATGCAGACTAGTGTTTCCCATGCATAGACCACACAATGCTACAATGCTACTTGGTCTATGGGGAAACACTGTACACTGATATTGGGGGCAATATTATTTACCAGGGCATCATTATTCACGCAGGGTGCTAAGGGTCATTGGACTGGTAAGAAACATGGTATGTAAGACAACGTGTGTGTGATGTATGTAGGATAAAAGTCTTGCAATGTTTTTGGGCGAAAAGTCTTGCCATGTTTTACGGCAAAAAAGTCTTGCCATATTCTGGTTGTGACTCTGCATTTCGAAAAAGGGGGGATTTTAGTTATAACCTCATATACCTGGATTAACAGTTTTTGTTTTTTATTTTGCACTAACCAGAAACAGTTGGTTTGATAAATGACTGGAACACAGAGAGCTTGTGCTTTCTGCTGCCAGGTTTTTCCTCTTCTAGTGAGCAGGGCTCCTCAGCACAGTTTAGCAAAGCCTAGCCTTGCTTTCTTAACCCAGTAAGACACAACCCCCTGTTATAAATTAGCTGATAGCATGGCAATGACCAGGTCATAATCATTATATATATACTATACATTACTATATTACTAAAGGCCCTGTATACTGTCATAGTGGTGTAGAACTATGGTAGCAAAGCTTTTTCAGTGTTCCACGTAAGGGGCTACAACCACTGTTGAAATTTTACATGACAAGACAAGAAGAGCCTTGTAAAGCCCCACAGCACACAGGGCTAAAGACTTCTTATGTAGAGACAAGTCTTATGTAGAGACAAGAGTTAGAAAGTTAGAAAGCCGGTGCATGTATAATGTATGTACCAATACGTACTCAGGAGAGGAAGGTGTTAAGTGCACAGTGTAATGACAGAGGCACAGGAGAGGGGTACAACTTGGGGAGCATAGGGGGTCTGGAGAGGCACAGGAGAGGGGTGAAGAAGGGTGGTGCAGGAGGTCTGGAGGGGTTTAGGAGAGGGGTACAACAGGGGGAGCAAGGGACCTGGTGTGGTGCAAGAGAGGGGTGTAACAGAGGGGTGGTGCAGGGGGTCTGGAGACATACTGGAGAGGCTTGCTGGGCTGGCAGCCTTGTCTCTGTTCCGCGCCTCTGACCAATAAGTGTATTGTTTGATCCTGTGTGTGTGTGCGTGTGCTCGCGCACGCGCGCGCCCGTGTGTGTGTGTGTGTGTGTGTGTGTGTGTGTGTGTGTGTGTGTACGAGAGAGAGAGAGAGAGAGAGAGAGAGAGAGAGAGAGAGAGAGAGAGAGAGAGAGAGAGAGAGAGAGAGAGAGAGAGAGAGAGAGCATTAGGTCTCAGCAGCCCTACGTCCTGGACTAAATCTTTGGATAATAATCCCAAGTCCACCTTCATGATGCTTCCATGCTTTAGATATAACAATGATGTGGCAGGGAATGACATTTTCCAAATCATTTCAAAGGGATTTACAACAAACACTTAATCAAACCTCAATAATCATGAACAACTGAACAGCTGGAAAGCCCCTTTCGTCATGTGTAGCTGACCATATGAAGCAGTTCCCATGCCACAGTCACGTAGGCCTATGTCTAAAAAAATGGATCTCGGGCTATAGGACACTGTAGTGGGCAGTCATGGGTGAGCGGTTGAGTGTCAGACTTGTAGCCCAAAGGTTGCTGGCACCAGGTTGGTGGGGGGAATAATTAACCAGTGCTCTGCCCCATCCTCCTCCATGACTGAGGTACCCTGAGCACGGTACCATCCCGCCACACTGTTACCTTGGGGCGCTATCCGAGGCTGCCCCCTTGCATGGGTGAGGCATAAATGCAGTTTCCTTGTGTGCAGTGTGCACTTGTGTGCTGTGGAGTTTCTGTGTCACAATGACATTGAGAGTTGGGGTTTCCCAGGTGGGCTTTCACTTTCATTTGAGGTGAGGGGAGAGGGGGTGAAAGAAGGATAGATACAAACCATGGAGTGAAAATTAATACACTCCCTGATATTTTTTTCCCTTTCCCTTTTCTTTTTCGCTTCTTTTTCTCTTTCTTCAACATCCGCCCAGGCTGAGTCACCAGCGAAGAGTGGGAAGGTCTGCTGAACAGAAAAGAAGGAGAGAAGACGGAGAGAGAGAGAGAGAGAGAGAGCACGCTCAACGGAGAGAGCAAGAGAACAACGTAAAAGGAAAGACAGAGAGAGCAACAGAGAGAGAGCGAGAGACAGAGAGCAACGGAGAGTGAAGAAACCAGAGGGGAGGGAGGAAGAGTGAAAAAGTGAGCCGGCTTGAGAGACTGAGAAAGAGAGAGAGACTGAGAGAAACAGGGAGAGAGGAAGAGAGGAAGAACGAGGAAGAAGAGGGAGATTGTGGAAGCCAAACAGAGGGAGACGACCACAAGAGCAGAGGAGAGGAGAGGAGACGGAACGCCACCCCCTAAACCCAGCTGAGCCTCAACCGACCCAGAGAGAGAGAGGAAGAGAAACGACAAGAAGAGAGAAACAAACGGCAAGAAGAGAGAGACACAGAGAGAGAGAGAGAGAGAGAGCCAGCAGGGGAGGGAGGGGAGCCCACGCTCTCTACTCTACACGCCGCCGAGGCTGGGAGGTCTAACCGACCCCCTCTCCTCCTCCTCCTCCTCCTCCTCCTCCTCCTCCTTCTCTTCCTTCTCTCCCCCTCTCCTCTCCTCTCCTCCTCACATCCTCTCCTCCTCCCCACACTCTCCTTCACCGCTGCCTGACTGCCTGCCCCCTCAACTCCCTCCTTCGCTCTC
Source organism: Engraulis encrasicolus (assembly GCF_034702125.1). Lineage (NCBI taxonomy): Eukaryota > Metazoa > Chordata > Actinopteri > Clupeiformes > Engraulidae > Engraulis > Engraulis encrasicolus. Next base: position 11,451,377 of record NC_085880.1, on the reverse strand, counting down.
TCCCTCTCTCTCTCTCTCTTGCTCTCGTTCTCCCGCTCCCTCCCGCACTCTCCCTCTCTCCCTCTCTCCCTCCCTCCCTCCCTCCGCTCGGTGTGTGTGAGAGTGTGTGAGCCGGGGAGAG
>NC_085880.1:11443756-11446256 GCF_034702125.1 Engraulis encrasicolus | reverse complement strand
ACACACACACACACACACACACACACACACACACACACACACACACCCACACACATGTATGTGTACACACATACAAGCTCTTCAAAGTAACGCTTTAACAGAATATGAGAAGGGGATGTAACAGCGTAGCTTCTCATATCTCCTTTTTTCAATGTGCTGTGCACAGCTGTCCTCTAACAACCCCTGGACACACACACACACACACACACACACACACACACACACACACACACACACACACACACACACACACACACACACACACACACACACACACACACACACACACACACACACACACACACACACACACACACACACACACACAGAAGGCAGCAGTGCTGTCCCCTAATGGCCTCTGTTTGAGAATCAAAGCCTTTGTTGTTCTTGCATTGAGAGGCAGATTGAATTTGGGTGCAGTGCAGTTTCGCGGAGCAGGAAATATCATTTCTCAGCGCTCATGGCCCATTTGATGCTTCACTTCCGACCCACAGCTTCAGTCACCCGGCCTGACTGCCTGCTTGTCTGTCTGTCTCGCTGCCTGCCTGCCTGCCTGTTGGCCTGCCTTCCTCTCTGACTGTCTGTCTGTCGGACTGGCCTGCGTGCCTCTCTGCCTGTGTATGTCTGTCTGTCTGTTTGTCTGTTTCGTCTCTGCCTGCTTGTCTGTCTGTCCACTTGTCTGCCTGTCTTGCTGCCTGCCTGTCTGTCTGCTACCTGTCTACCTGTCCCTCTCTTTGTCTGTCTATCTCTCTGTCTGTCTGCTTGTCTATCTACCTGTCTGACTGTCTGCATCCCTACCTAGCAAGACAGAGACTGAAGACAGGACTATGGGGGCTCATCATGTGTATGCATGCATGCACTGTGCAGGGATAAACACACGCTGTTCATACACACATTCATGTAAACATGAAAACACGGCCATGATCTCATGTGCACACATGCATGTACATACACGGATAAAAAGAGGAGAATGTGAGAGGAATGGAGAGGAGAGGAATGGAGAGGAGAGGAGAGGAGAGCAGAGAAGAGGAGAGGAGAGGAGAATGCGAGGAGAGGAGAGGAGAGCAGAGGAGAGGAGAGCAGAGAAGAGGAGAGGAGAGGAGAATGCGAGGAGAGGAGAGGAGAGCAGAGGAGAGGACAGGAGAGGAAATGCGAGGAGAGGAATGGAGAGGAGAGGAGAGCAGAGGAGAGGAGAGGAGAGGAGAGGAGGGGATAGGCAGGGAGAGGAGAGCCCACAAGAGGAGAGGAGAGGAGAGGAAAGGAGATGAGAGGAGAGAAGAAGAGAGGAGGGGAGAGAAAGGGAGAGGAGAGCGGACAAGAGGAGAGGAGGGTAGAGGACAGGACAGGACAGGACAGTAAGGGAGAGTATGTGAGGCAAAGGGAGGTGAGTTGAGGTAAAAGGGAGGCGATCCGATGTGAGGAGAGAAAATGAGGAAAGAAGTGCAGGTAGGGGTACGGTAGCCGTAGATGTAGGTGTGCGTAGGGGATTAGAGTGGTTGTTAGTACAGGTGGTTCAGACACTGGGCTCAGTGATTTGGGACAGGTTAAGCCATGTCCTGACCAGAACCTCTCTCTCTCTGTCTGGACTCCAAGACACACACACACACACACACACACACACACACACACACACACACACACACACACACACACACACACACACACACACACACACACACACACACTGTCCTGTCCTTAAACCACACCTGCAGTCTGCAGTCTGCACTACACAAGTCGTGTTGCACTGTAATGTGCTCATTTTACCCCCAACACTGGCATGCTCGCACACACAGACACAGGCACACACCCACGCACGCACGCACGCTCGCACGCACGCACGCACGCACGCACGCACACAGACACAGACACACAGACACACACACAGACAGATGCCCACGCACGCACGCACATACACGCGCACACACACTGTCATTCTGGTCATGCAGATAGCAGTTTTTTACTACTAGTACTACTGGACTAGTACTTTGTCGCTCTTTCTCTCTCTCTCTCTCTCTCTCTCTCTCTCTCTCTCTCTCTCTCTCTCTCTCTCTCTCTCTCTCTCTCTCTCTCTCTCTCTTCCTTTGGTACCATGAAGTTTGCATGTGTTTGCAAAGTGCAGGAAAAAAAATCTACCACAGCATTTGACATGTCGACAACATGTCAGCAACAGGACGCAATAGGCAGTCTAGCTATGTAGTGGCAGCGCTGAGAACAACATCCGTTATCGGTAGCCTCTAGTCATGAGCTACAGACACCAGGGCAGGGTCAGGTGACGAGGCTTTTGCCACCTCTTTGACAGCTAGTGTCAGACCATGCTTGCTTGTGTGTGTGTGTGTGTGTGTGTGTGTGTCTGTGTGTGTGTGTGTGTGTGTGTGTGTGTGTGTGTGTGTGTGTGTGTGTGTGTGTGTGTGTGTGTGTGTGTGTGTGTGTGTGTGTGTGTGTGTGTGTGTGTGTGCATGCATGTGTGTTCATATGTTTGTGTGTCAGATGATGCTTTTGC
>NC_085880.1:11403756-11406256 GCF_034702125.1 Engraulis encrasicolus | reverse complement strand
TATATAGTTCGGAATTATTCATTCGGAATTAAAAGCCTCATGTAAACACAGCCAATGAAAGCCTAGCCTAATATCAATGTGGAACTTCAACAAACAACAAAGACTGACAGTAAGGCACGGCACTGGTGACATGATTACTTCTGCTCCTTTGGTGTGGCTTAGTGGCGTTGTGGGGAAGTGCATGGGGCACAGTAACACAAAACCACACACACACACACACACACACACACATACACACACACACACACACACACACACACACACACACACACACACACACACACACACACCAACAACAACAACGGCACAAAACCAAACCAAACAAAGCACACTGCTTTCCCACTGGCTGCTCCTGCTCCTGTTGCTGCTGCCACTGCTGTTGCTGCTGCCACTGCTGTTGTTGCTGCTGCTGCTCGGGGTGTTTGTGTGGGATTCGGGGGCCCCCACAAGTCTCATTGGATGGAGTTGGAATGGAGTAGAATTGGGGAGGGGATTTAAGGGGGGTGGGGGGACGTCATGAGGGGCAGCTGGGCAGTGTTTTCCCAGGAGACACTGTGTCTGTTGTTGTGGTGGATGTGTGTGTGTGTCTGTGTTTGTGGTGTGTGTGTGTGTGTGTGTGTGTGTGTGTGTGTGTGGGGGGGGAGGTTCAGTGGGAGGAGAGTGATGAGTAGGGATGGAGGGGTTTGGTTGAATTTGAGAGTTGATGCCAAGCCACACACACGCGCGCACACACACACACACACACACACACACACACACACACACACACACACACACACACACACACACACACACACACACACACACACACACACGCACGCACACCAAAAAAAAGACACACACACATCCTAGAAAGGGCCAGCCAGCCGTGCTCGTTGTGTAGAGTGAGGGCCCCATTGTGCGGGAACCATCCAGGGGAACAAAGCTGGCTGGGGCAGGGGCTTGGGGCCCAGGAGACTGGAGTCTGGAGGTGTTGCGCTGGGGATATGTGGAGAGGGGTGCTGGGAGCAGCAGTGGAGTTTGAGAGCGTTGGACTGGGGACGGGGAAGGGGATTAGGATGTTGGGGGTTCTGGCTGTGGATATGGATGGTTGTGTTGGGCCTTGGACTTGGGTTTGGGTGTAGGCCTACTGTTGGGATGAGGTGCTGGGCTGCGGGGAGGCAGAATGGGGGATGGGGCTGTGGGTGTGGGAATGGTCTTGGGGTTGGGGCTGGTGCTGAGGCTGGGGATGGGCATGAGGCTTGGCTGTGGACAAGGATGGATTTGTGGGAAAGCGTTTGAGATGGTGCTGCTGGGGCTTGGGCTGGGATTGGTGGGAATTGGGCTCTGGCTGGGGTTGGGGGTATTCGGTTAGGGGTTGGGTGGGAATGGGCCTAAGGCAGGGGTTGTTGGTGTTGGAACAGGGACTATGGGTGTGGGTGTGGGAATGGTTTTGGGTTCAGGTTTGTGTGGAGCTGAGGCTGGGGGTTGGGGCTGCTGTGTTTGAAATTGGGCTGGGGTGCAGGGTGGCGGGAGCGGGAGGGGTTTGCGCTGGGGTTGAGGGGGTTTGGGAGTGTGTGTGTGTGTGTGTGTGTGGGGGGGGGGGGGGGTGACTGATGGTTGGGCCTGTGGGACTTGAGCTGGAGTTGTTGGGGTGCGAATGAGGGTGTGGCTGGGGTTGTTGTTGTTGTTTGATTGGGTTGGGTCTGAGGATGGGGTTTGTGATGTGGCTGTGGCTGTTGGAGTGGGAGGGGGGCCTGTGGTTTGGGATAGGGGTGGGGCTGTGGACTGCAGTGGAGCTGTTGGAAGTGTGGTGGTGGTGGGAGTGGTGGGGGCTGGGCTTTGGGGCTGGAGTTGTGGTTTGGGATGCGGCTGTGGGGTGGGGGGGGGCTGGGACTGTTGCACTTGAGGAGAGTTGAGTGGAGTTGGGGCTGGGTCTGAGGCTGCATGTGGGTTTGGGGATGGGCCTGTTGCAGTGGGATGGGTCTGGGTGGGGTGGGGTGGGATGGGGTCTGTTGTGGAGTGGAGTGGGGCTGCTGGAGTGGGGTGGGGTGGGGGGTGGGGGTGGGGGGCTGCTGCTGTGCTGTACAGAGCTGACAGATGGCACTCAGAGATGGCGACGTATCAATAATAATGGACATCTTATGACCACTTCAGCCTCAACCCCCACCCCTCTCCCCTGTTATTCTACATCTCTCTTTCACCCCCCCCCTTCCTCCATGCCCTGTCTGTCTTAGAGAAACACACACACACATACACACACACACACACACGCACGCACACACGCACACACACACGCATGCAGACAGGCTGATGATTACTTATTCCGCAAACATGCAAATTCAGAAGCTCACTTTTTTACTCACAAGTCTGAGGTGGGGGGGTAAGTGTACGGATTAGGCTGTGCCTCACAATTGTTTTTGCCTGTTTGTGTGTGTGTGTGTGTGTGTGTGTGTGTGTGTGTGTGTGTGTGTGTGTGTGTGTGTGTGTGTGTGTGTGTGTGTGTGTGTGTGTGTGTGTG
>NC_085880.1:11373756-11381256 GCF_034702125.1 Engraulis encrasicolus | reverse complement strand
ATTGAACAGTAGAAATGTATGGAGTGTAGGAGATAAATGAAGAAGATTAATGAAAGAGATGGATGGATGGATGGATGGATGGATGGATGGATGGATGGATGGATGGATGGATGGACGGATTGATTGATGAATGAATAGATAGATGGATGGATGGATGAGTTTAAGAATGGATGAGTGGATGGCTTCTCTTTTGTTTTAGCCTTGAATCAGAAGGTTTAGAGACATTCACGAGAAGTAAGCTTTGCAAAATGCCCCACCATTTCGGCATGAAATCAAAATTATGCAATGTCAAAAGAAGAAGACACGATAACAAGACAAACACACAGAGGCCGCCCCGGAGGTTTGTATTGCTAATCGTCACATTAAATAGTCATCAATCAGAGTGAATACATATTCATACTGATGCTGCATCTGTTCATTAGTGTGTATCTTAGTGGCATTAATTATTCTGTCAGAATTATCTCATTTTGTGACATTGTTTGTAAATCTAATCTACGGGTCTACCTGTGGCGCTTCGGCAACACTGCATTGTGCAACGTTGTGTGTATGTGTGCGTGTGTGCATGCGTGTGTGCGTCCGTGCGTGCGTGTGTGTGTGTGTGTGGCTACTGCAGTCTGGGTAATCGGGGCAGAGTTCAGACGTGGGTGGAGCATGTTTGGGGCTTAATGTGAGCTTGTGTGCCTGAGCACCTTGTGTTTGTGTGTGTGTGTGTGTGTGTGTGTGTGTGTGTGTGTGTGTGTGTGTGTGTGTGTGTGTGTGTGTGTGTGTGTGTGTGTGTGTGTGTGTGTGTGTGTGTGTGTGTGTGTGTGTGTGTGTGTTTTTGTGTTTTTGTGTGTGTGTTTGTGTGTGTGTGTGTATGTGTCTATATGCATGCACGCTAGTGTGTGTGTGTGTGTGTGTGTGTGTGTGTGTGTGTGTGTGTGCGTGCGCGTATGCGTGTGCACGCGTGTGCGTGTGCGTGTGTGTTAGCCTGCCTGTTCGCTGCCAGCCCGCCGTGCTAATCCGGCTATTTCCAGCACGGCTCACCTCACCACCAACCGCAGGCTGCAGCCCTCTTATGTCAGGCGGCCAGAGGGACAGACAGGCAGCCAGCTCGCAACATGTGGACACGTCCAGCCACCGCCTACGCATACACCTCCACCTCCACCTCCTCAACGGACACATACACATGAGGGTTTAGCCTCCTCTTCCTCTTACTTCCTTATCCTCCTCTAAGCATTTAGTCACCTGGACACCTCTGTTATGTCAGAGCCAGAGGTCTAGGCAACCAGCCCAGAACATGTGGACACGTCCAGCCACCACCTACACATACACCTCCACCTCCACCTGCTTAACGAATACACAAGTATTTAGCCTCCTCCTCCAAGCGTTTAGTCACCTGGACACCTCTGTTATGTCAGAGAGCCAGAGGTCCAGGCAGCCAGCCCAGAACATGTGGACACAACCAACAGCCGCCGCCTACGCATACACCTCCACCTCCTCCGTTTAGCATCCTCCCCCTCCTCTCTTTCTCCCTTTCTCTTTCTCCAGCCCCCACCTGAAGAGACAGAGGGTTAAGCCACTGCCTCTTCCTTGTCTGAAAGACAGCCATTCAGTATTCAAGAGTCATTTCATGTCAGGTGGTCACAGAGCCAGAGGACCAGGCAGGCAGCCCGTAACATGTGGACACAACCAGCAAGCAACCGCCTACGCTTCCAGCGACACTTCCACAGAAACACAAGGGTTAAGCCTTATCCGCCTCTGTCTTCCCCTCCTCTCACACACCACGGTTAAGGGTGCACTGTGTAATACTTTTAGTAGTTTATTTCCAGAATTCATGCTGCCCATTCTGAAATGTTACCTTTTCCACGAATTCTCATCACCACCATTAAATTCTAAGTATTCATTATGACTGAAAGAATTGCACTTTTCCTACATGAAAAGGGGGATCTTCTCCGTGGTCCGCCATTTTGAATGTCCAGAAATAGACATTTTTTAGCTGCAAAACTTACTATACTTTGGTCATACCAGTAATTAGTAGTTTATTATTTAGTCAATATCCATGAAAAGATGAAATTTAGCTGCAGACAGCCGTTTCAATGAGCAACAGAGTTGCAATACCTACTCTGGCCACCATCTTACACAGTGCACCTTTATAAAGCATCCTCCTCCACCTCCTCCTCCTCCTCCTCCACTGGCACAGAAGCCTTTACATTACATTACACTTTAACCAAAGTGACTTACATGGAGGAAAAGTCAATTCCCATACCGGGAGTCGAACCCGGGCCGCCTGGGTGAAAACCAGGAATCCTAACCGCTAGACCATATGGGAGGTTGCCTTTGGTCTCAATTGACTCCTTTTTCTCCACCTCCTGTAATATACAACCATTTAAACTCCTGGATGGCTCTTATCTGGATGGCTCTTATCTGTTATGTCACTGACGGATATACGTCAACCAGCTCACAACATGTGGACACAACCAGCCACAACATCCTCCTCCTCCTCCTCCTCCTCCTCCTCCTCCTCCTCCACCTCCCTCCTCCACCTCTATCTCCTCCTCCTCCTCTCTCTCCACCTCCTCCTCCACCTCTATCTCCTCCTCCTCCTCCTCCTCCTCCTCCTCCTCCTCTTCCACATCTTCAATCTCCTTCCTCCTCCTCATCCACATCATTCTCCTCCACCACCTCCACCTCCTCCTCTTCCTCATCTTCATCCTCATATTTCTTCTCCTCTTCCTCTTCCTACTCATCTTTCTTCCCCACTACCACTGCCACCACCCCCTCCTCCTCTTCCTCCTCCTCATCCACATCTTTCTCCACCACCACCTCCCCCGCCTCCTCCTCCTCCTCCTCTTTCTCCTCCTCATCCTCCCACCGCCACCTCATTTCCTCTCTCCAGCTCCTGCATTACCTCCTCTGACACACAAGTCTTTAGCCCTCCTGGATGCCTCTTATGTCACCGACAGACACAGTCATCTACTTAGCGCCTGCCACGTGGAGATGATAACATCCCTCCCTGCCCTGGCCACCAGACTGTAAACAGTCCAAAAGGAGGTTTGTTTTGAAGACCTATATAGAAATAGGAGAGTAAAATATAGACCTGGCATAGTGCCCATGCTGTAGGTCTTAGCTGCTACAGATTACTGTCACTAGTTGTCTATCCAGTGGATTGTAGTTCTCCAGTGTGTGTACGTGTGGGTGCGTATGCGTGTGCCTGTGTGTGTACGTGTGGGTGCGTATGCGTGTGCCTGTGTGTGTGCGTGTGGGTGCGTATGCGTGTGCCTGTGTGTGTACGTGTGGGTGCGTATGCGTGTGCCTGTGTGTGTGCGTGTGGGTGCGTATGCGTGTGCCTGTGTGTGTGCGTGTGGGTGCGTATGCGTGTGCTTGTGTGTGTGCTGGTCACTCTGGTCACTCTGACCCCTTCATGCCTCTCAGATCCATTTGGCACTCTCAATCTATCCCACTCTCTTTGGAGATGTGCTTCTCTCTCTCTCTCTCTCTCTCTCTCTCTCTCTCTCTCTCTCTCTCTCTCTCTCTCTCTCTCTCTCTCTCTCTCTCTCTCTCTCTCCAAGTCATACTCTGTGCTTCCTATTACTTTCAGCTATCTCATTTTCTCATTTTCATTTTCAACTATTTTACTGCCTTGTTCAGTTTTCATGTCTTCCTCTCCCCCTTTCTCTCCCTCTTTTCTTCTCTCTCCCTCCCTCTCTCCCTCTCTCCCTCTCTCTCTCTCTCTCTCTCTCTCTCTCTCTCTCTCTCTCTCTCTCTCTCTCTCTCTCTCTCTGTCTACCCCACCCCCTTCTCTCTTTCTATCTCTATATCTTACTCACTCACACGCCTTCCTGATTTGGAATAGGAAGTCATAGATATGGGGGTCAGTTTGCCATGGCCGCTGTAATGCTCTCTTCTGGGTCACAGCGACCCAGCTGTCTTTCCTCAGCGCAGCGCGTATGATCCAAATAACAGAGGGAGGAGGATGGAGACATACTATATCTCCAGAAATAATACCAGCAAACACTACTCTAAGGACTACTATTACTAATATTGCTGATAGTATGGTGCAAAAATCTAATTTTTGGGAAATGGAAAATTGGGCAATTAGGAATGGACTATTTGAGTCTTTGTCATTATACATTAATATCTATTTAGTTAATAAATTGAATTTAGAAAGTCATAAAAAAAGTAAAAAAGAAAAAGTAATTCATATCCAATGGAAGGAGAACATTATTTTGGACTTTGATATGCATCATTACTCTCATTATGTGTTTTATTGTTTTGTCAATTTTAGGCTTTTATTTCATACATACTTATATTTGCACAAAGGAAAAAGAATCTGATGCCACACGGATGTCTATTTTCTGGTTTCAACATGTATTTTCATCAGAGTCCTCCAATACGTATATTTGCGTTTGAAAATCAGCTCACTATGCTCCTCTACACATAAGTTCTTGTTGTAGTCTGACAAGTGTGTGGTTCAAATGTGTAAGGGACAAAACAGAGTTGGCAGCGGTGGGATTCGAACCCACGCCCCCGAAGAGACTGGAGCCTTAATCCAGCGCCTTAGACCGCTCGGCCACGCTACCACACACTCTTGCAGGCACACTGTGTCACTCTCACCCGAGCACTCACGTGGATGGACAAAGGTGAAATCAAAGCAAATATCTATAACCACACACACACACACACACTCCCCTTTTTTCCTCCTATCTCCCCCTGTCCTCCTCTCCTCCACTCCTTCCCCCATCCACTCCGCTCTGCTCCTCCAGTGTGTGTTCGTGTGTGTGTGTGTGTGTGTGTGTGTGTGTGTGTGTGTGTGTGTGTGTGTGTGTGTGTGTGTGTGTGTGTGTGTGTGTGTGTGTGTGTGTGTGTGTGCAGCTGTCTGCGGCTCAGTAAATGATTAACATTAAAGGCCGCGTGTGCCCTGCTGTCTGGGCTGCTATGCCAGGAATGTGGCAGATGCCACCATGTGTCCCGCTCCTCACACACGCACACACACACACGCACACGCACACACACACACACACACACACACACACACACACACACACACACACACACACACCTCCCACACACACACCTCCCACCTCCTCCCCCGACTCCCCCAGGTCCTTACACCCCCCCCCCCCCTCCTCCCACCTCCTCACCCCCTCATAGCACTCCACAAGGCTATACACCCGACACTATACACTAATATACACCCTACATATACGTATGTGTGTATGCATTATTACGGTGTGTCTATGCATACAGCATGTCTGTGTACAAATACATATTATATAGAAAGGAGCAGAAGGCGCACAAGTGTGGCAAAAAAACACCCAGTTATTCTCTTTAATACCTTTCAGTATGCCCTGCCCATGACTGCTTGTTTCACTTGTTCATATCCTGATAACTCAGTTTATGTACGTTGTCAACATTTAATCTATATTAGTCACTTACTCTCCGTGGAGGCTACTGTATATCGGTGAGGATGAGTTAAGTAGAGCCAAGTGGCTTACAATACTCCTGAGTCCCTCACAAACCTTGAAGTCGGTTTCTGCTATGAATTATTCATAGGTGTATGATGTAGTATCATATTGACTCTGAAGAAGACGTCAGGACGTCAACACGTTAGTCTTGGCACTTGCCCAATAAAACAGTACCATATCCACATCTGAAGATACTCCGGTCACTTTTTTCTTTATCTGGATTTACTAGTCCTCTCCGGTGACGCACCAGATTGTGAAGTGCAGGAGTAGGGTGGATGTCTTTCTCCTGTTTCGTGGGTGTGTTTGTATAAGTATATGCATGCATATGTCTTTTTGTCATGTGTCTATGCATTATGTTTTTGTGCACTGTGACTGCACACACCAGGTCACAAACGCCTGAACTTGAATTCAGTCAAGTCGAGGTAGTTCTAACTTCAACTGACTCAAGCGACTGCCTCTTACAATACTCCCCCACAAGCCTTGAAGTCAGTTTCTGCTATGAATGATTCATAGCGCTGACATGTTGCGGTTTGTCATGTTTTAGCCACTGTAAGTCACCCAGCGGTGACAGCTGACGCCTGGATGGCGTCCACAGCTGAAACCGATACACCTGGTGGCCTTGTTACTGGCATGTGTGCACTACACACCCCTACGCAGGCCGCGTAGATGGGTCACAATGCAAATGGGAGTATGCATGGTAATTATTACACCAATCATCTAGCGAGTGTTTCTCAATGGAGTCTGTACAGCCCCCCAGGGGGCATTGGGGAGCCCTATGGGGGAGTTGAGAAGGATACAGCTGAGAGGGGGCGGTGCTTAGTTGCCATTGAGGGGCATTAGTCAAATTTATTTTATAATACTAAGATACAATGAGGTCAAGGGGGTGTTGAGAGACTTATGAGGTAGGGGGTGTTTATTCAAAAAAGGTTGAGAACCACTGATCCAGCCAAATAAACTAGACAAACCCACCTTGCAGCATGAACAAAATTATACGGCGCCGTTCGAGGTCCGACAGAATAACACAGCAAACCTGTCATTCGGAATGCATCAGAATGCAAAGGGTGTTTTGCCCCTGGCTAGTCATCATGACTGATTGGTTACATAGAATGCAGAGGCAATTTGAACAACAATTTTATTTGGTAACCACCTACAGCACTCAGCAACTCAAACTTTTCATGTTATAACCTGGCTTTCCACGCTACCAGCCCTCATTAATATCATAAAAAATATTAAAAATAAAATAAAAAATATAGCAGTAGTCCTTTAGGAGTAGTCCTTTGCTTTTTTCTGCACAGCAGTTTGGGCTGTAGGAAATCGATTGAAATGTGCTTAGAACAGAATTCCACTTATGTTAGAGTATTGCTAAAAAAGTCTTTACGGGACATTTGATATGTCACAATAGATTAGATTATACCAGAAAAAGCCTTTAGGTTGTAGCCGATACTGTGGAGTTTGACCTTTGGACGCAATAAAACAGATAGGAAAACACTGGTTTTGCACATAAAGTGATTCAAAGATTAATCCTTGAACACTTAGAGTCACCTTTGCTACAAGATGAAATGACTTGGTCAGAACAGTAACATTTGTACAGCTTGGTCACAAAAGTCCAAGATGAGATGAAGATGGTAGATGATGAAGATGAAGATGGAGATAGTACAAAAGCATAAAAAGTGTCAAGTACAAAAAAGCGAACAAGGAATATGTTGGCATATAAAATATTAAGAATCATTCATTCGTCATACAAACAAAGTCTTTACTTGGGTGGGATTTAAGAAGGAAGACAAAACTAAAGCATGAAGAATAAGGAGCTCGACAGAGAGGGAGACAGGGTAGATACCATAGGTAGGTAGGAGGAGGAGGAGCTGGGTAAGAAATCAAGTGGCCACGGAGTCTTGTCCCTAATCATGTAAGTGACTGTTAGCGTTGCTTTCAGAGGGGATAAATGTGTGCCATATGCTCGGCTGGCAGGGTCCAAGATTTCCCATTAGCTGCACTCATCCCCCTCATTACCACCGGGGGCCCTGATACGACGGGGGTGGTGGGGGATGGCGGG
>NC_085880.1:11338756-11348756 GCF_034702125.1 Engraulis encrasicolus | reverse complement strand
GTGCAAAAAGACATTCTGTGAGTTGGGATAGACCAAAGCAGAAAAAACACACTCTGTCAGTTAAGGTAGACAACAAGTGTTGATGGATACATCTATGATATAGTATAGTATGTAGAAGTAGGCAGTGTACAGAGTATGATAGGGGTTGAACATTCTTACAATGTCACAGTAAAGTACAGGTAAGTGTTTTAGGCAAGCACACACACACACCACACACACACACACACACACACACACACACACACACACACACACACACACACACACCACACACACACACACGCACACACGCACACACACACACACACACACACACACACACACACACACACACACGAGGTGGGCCAGCTCCGACAGATCACAGTCTTTGCTTGTGGTAAGCAGGAAAAAACAAGTATGTCCAGTGGTCAAGGGTCAAACGTTCCTTAGTGCAGTTATTGGACAGCACACACACTCACACACACACACAAACACACACACACACACACACACACATACACACACACACACACAGACACACACACACACACACACACACACACACACCAAGAGGTTTCCCGGGCTGGGGCCAGCTCTGGCATCTCAGGCAGTCCAGTCCCCTATGATGATGTTCTTCTTAGTGTCCTTCTGTATGTTGTTAAACAGCTGAATTGCCCATGGGACAAAGGACTTCCTTAGTCTGTCAGTCCTGCAGGTGAAAGCACGGAGTCTGTGGCTGAACAGACTCAGTTGGTTAGTGAAGGTGGCGTTAAGGGGGTGATGCTGATTGTCCATAATAGAGTCTAGTCTGCTCAGTGTTCTGCTCTCGGTTATTGAGGTGAGTGTCTCCAGTTCCATGCCCACCACTGATCCCGCCTTCCTCACCAGTCTGTCAAGGCGTCCAGCATCTCTCTTCCTGATGCTTCCTCCCCAGCACGTCGCAGCAAAGAAGAGCACGCTGGCCATGACAGACTGGTAGAACATAAGCAGAAGTCGGCTGCAGGACATTGAAGGACCTCAGCCTTCTGAGGAAATAGAGCCTGCTTTGGCCTTTCCTGTAGAGTGCATCTGAGTTTGTGGACCAGTCCAGTTTATTGTCGAGGTGCACTCCTAGGTACTTGTAAGTGCTGACAGTCTCCACTTTCTCTCCCCCAATAGAGACAGGCACCAAGGGTGGGATGGAGCGCCTGAAATCAACCACCATTTCCTTGGTTTTGGTGGTGTTCAGGTGCAGCTGATTGTTTTGACACCATCCCACAAAGTTGTCAACCAGTCCCCTGTACTCCTCCTCCTGACCATCTCTGATACACCCCACAATTGCAGTGTCGTCTGAGAACTTCTGCATGTGGCATGTCGCAGAGTTGTAGCTGAAGTCTGTCGTATACAGAGTGAACAGTACGGGGGAAAGCACCGTTCCTTGTGGCGCTCCTGTGCTGCTCACCACTGTCTCAGATGTGATGTCACCCATCCTTACAAACTGGGGTCGTTCCGTGAGGTAGTCAGTGATCCAGGTCACCAGGCCAGGCTCCACTCCCATCTGCACCAGTTTATCTCTCAGCAGCAGTGGTTGAATAGTGTTGAAAGCGCTGGAGAAATCAAAAAACATGATTCTCACAGCACAGCCACCCTTGTCCAAGTGAGAATGTATCCTGTGGAGGAGATACAGGATAGCATCCTCCACTCCCACGTTCTCTTGGTAGGCAAACTGTGCCAGTGTTAATGCCATGCTGTGGCATCTTTAGGGCTATGGAGGCTTTCAGATTTCACTGGTCAAGTTTCAAGGACCCTGAGGGCCCCCAAAAGGTCTTTGCTCTCCCCGTCGGGGAATTGAACCCCGGTCTCCCGCGTGACAGGCGGGGATACTCACCACTATACTAACGAGGAGGCCGAGCACGAGTGTTTAGACGCCTGCACTTGTTGCTGTCACCCAAGTGGTATGCAGTGGTGGGGGTGGTGAGGGCACAGGTGCTGGGAGGGGGCGTGTTGGGTGTGTGGGGATGGGTGGTGGTTAGTGGGTGGTTGGTGGTGTGTGTGTACCGTAGTGTTTCTCAATGGGGTCTCTACAGCACCCCAGGGGGAGTTAGGGAGCTCTAGGGGAGCGTTGAGAAGGATGGAGCTGAGAGGGGTTGGTGCTTAGTTGCCATTGAGGGGCATTTGTCCATTTCTTTTTTTAATACTAAGGGGGCGTTGGCAGGCTTATGATAATGTCAGGGGGCGTTGGGAGGCTTTTGATGATGTCCAGGGTGCGTTTATTTAAAAAATGTTGTAAACCACTGGTGTACTGGGAATCTCAGGGCCCTGGGGCGACATAACAGAAACTTCCTAAGTCTGAATCTTATCTTGAGATAGGAAGGGATTTAGGAATTTTGGTACAGAAGGAGGTTTCCCAACTTAACTTAGGAAGAAATCCTATATTATCTTAAGATAGGAATATAGCCATTCCAGAAGCATCCTAAGTTAGGAATATCTTAACTTAGGATGCCTAAGTTAGGAGACCATACACCCTGTCCTAAACTCAGGATACACCTGTTGCTGGTGCTTTTTTTGCATTATGCACAATGTCAGCAACATGGGGCATCAAACCAAAACAACCAGAGCAGTGATGCCTGGGTTAATGGGGGCATTTTGTTTTCAAGAGAGAAAAAATGGCACTACGGTTACCACAGTAGCTTCCCAACCAGGCAGGCTACAATAGTTGCCTGATGTAAATAATTTTACCATTTGAAGCCTGTCAATGTTCTATCCATGCAATATAGCCTACCTTTATTTAGAAATTTAAAAAGAAAATAGTTTGAAAGCCAAACTCATTTCCTATTAACAAGTGTAGCCTTTGAATTAGGCCTAGTTTGACCACGGGGTTTGCACATCAAAGACTTTGCAACGTCCAACAAAAAAGCAACCGCCAAAGTCTCCTCTCAGGAGTTGACAAGTTACAATGCCTAGTCGGTCTACTGATGAATATATAGACCACACAAAACTAATCCATTTGTCCTCACATAGTTAACAGATATTATGCTAAACAGGGTTTAGCATTTCTAGGTTGCGTAGTGTTGTTAAAAAGTTAGCCTATTGATGATCCGATTCCTCTCGCTCTCCCTCGTCCTCTGTCAGTGCAGTCACACGAGCAGGCGCACCTTGCTCTCCCTCCCTCTTCCCATCTTCACGCTGTAATTCAAACTAAGAATGTTTCTATGATCAATAAAAAGTCTTTAGTTCACTACAAGGAGGCATCCCAGAATGATGACTGTTTTACACGCGTTGTTTAGGCTGACAGTCGATGTGACTTGTTTCGTCGGCCGTTTGATTGATTTGAATATGCCTAAGCTACTTGATCATGGGAATTTGCACATTGTAAAAACAGCATTCAGGTGGCGGATTTGCGACGGGAACTGCTGAAACTGACAACACGACTATGAGGAAACTTTTGTGGATTGTTAGCTACAAATGTAGCCTACATGGAAACGCCCTCCTTTTATTCACTGTATTTTTTCATCCGTAATTATTAATAATAATTAATAATTAATAATAATTAAGGCTAGGCCCTATGCGTTCTCCCCCCAACACGTAGCCTGGGCTACAGCTGGCTACCCGCCGCTTCAAAAGTGAAGTCGTCACATTCTATCAATCTCGTGCACATTCGAAATGGCAGAAACAGACACGACCAATCGAAAAAATCAATATGATAGAGGAGTTAGGAATTCCTAATTTAAGATAGGATGGGGGGCCAAAAATAAGATAAGAAACGGCTAGGGACTTAGGAATTCGTTAGGGTTTTTCCTATCTTACTGTTCCTATCTTAAGTTAGGATGAGCATTTAGGATTTTTTTCTGTTATGTGGCCCCTGGTCAGTTGCTGGGTGCAGGTCATACTATTAACTTCTGTTTTTCCTTGTGGCCCCCTGCTTTGTGACGCTTGTCATTGTTGATATCTTGTCATTTATTCGATATCTTACAAAAACACAATTCGAAGGCCCTTCTCTCATTTTCCAGTGGAGATGTTAAATGGGGCAAAGCCCCTCAAAAGTTGCTCTACGCTGGTTGACAGTAGAGATTTTTGTTGTCTACATGGGTGGGGCATCACCGAGGCAAGAGGATGGGATGACCACTTAAGAATGGGAAAAAGTAATATGATTTGCACCACATGAAGGGAAGAGCTTAATGAAAAAGTTTCTCTGCCACGGTTGATGCCGCACTATGCCACGTGGGTGAGAGGGTGGTTGGTCATTGAGGGTGCTGAGTAGTGTGGGTAGTATACAGGCCAGCCAAGGGACCTGAAGGCACTCCAAGAAATACCTGACATACAGTAGTTGACCTTCAGAGAGTTGTAAACCTTCTATCACAGCTAAGGGCCCTGGAAAAGTTGTTCTCTGTAAGTCCCTCCACTTGGCAGCCATCTTGGCAACGCCTCGGGGCAGCTGTTTCGGGCAGCTATTTCTCTATATATTTTTCAACTGCGCATGAGCAGCATTTGCTTGCGAGATGATTGGAGCAATGACAGGGGAGCTCAGTAGGCAATTGGCTCTTTCGCCAGAAAGGTAGGAGATGTGCATGCACACACCAAATTGGCGTTATAACTCACTCCTGTTCATTTCTATGGAGAGTTTCTTAAGTCTTTAATCTCATGTAGAACGTCTCTCTGACCATGATATACCTGCTAATATTGTATATCACAGGCCAGCTAAGGTCAGAGAAGGTGCAGTTCCACTCTGCCATAGTGTGCCACACTATTAGCCTGATTATCATCGACTTTCAAATCTCTTCGGGACTTGGTCTGACCAAGAGCGTAACAGTTAACATTTCCCAAACAGCATTTCCCAAATGGCCTCCCTTGGTTTGCGAATGATTGTTAGCTTCTCAACAAAGTGGGAGGAGTTCCCGTATTTGCGGGAACTCAGAAAGTACTTGCATTGACTCCTGACCTGACTGGTAGCAACACTGAAGCTGTTGCATCACTAGGAGGGCACGGCCTGGCTACCACACTATGCCATCTTCAGAGCTATGAAATGTGTGACACTCTTATTGTTTTCAGGACGACCAGAACGGCGCCGGTGCCCACACCAGTTACGTTTGGCTTACCTGCAAACCATCTGTGTTCATACCAAGCTCTGAACTTTTTCCGCAAGTGACTATGTTACCCAGATAAACCTGCTGACGTCCACGTTCTCGTGAAGGTTCGCGGGGAAAAGCCAAGTATTTTTCGGTTCGCATTGCAAACCAACTTTACGGTTTGTGAACGCTAAGATCTGTGGCATGAACTCTCCGGCCAGTTCGCGATTAGGTGCGGGAACTGGCACCGGCACAGTTCTCAGTCGGCCTGAATGTGCTCACTGTGCCATCTTCAGAGCTGTGGAGGCCCTCAGGTTTCACCTCTCAAGTTTTAAGGACCCTGAGGGTCTCCCAAAAGGTCTTTCCTCTCCCCGTCGGGGAATTGAACCCCGGTCTCCCGCGTGACAGGCGGGGATACTCACCACTATACTAACGAGGAGGCTGAGCGCGAGTGTTTACACGTGCGCAGTTGTTGCTGTCACCCAAGTGATATGCAGGAGTGGGGGTGGTGAGGGCACAGGGTTGGTGGGCATGTGTGGTGGGTGGTGTGTGTGTACAGGGCTGCTCAGTGTTGAAGAGGAGTGGCTCTTGATGAAATGTATCAACACATCGCCAGGCATCTGTAGTTCCACCAGGGACTCCACCACTGTACCACATAATGATTATAGTAAAACATGAACAGGGAATGGTTTTGAACGAATTTATTGGTGGCAAGGATAGATGCATGCATCTCTCCCAGACCTGTGAGGAAAACCTGCGAGGAACTACACGGGCCTTGCGAGAACCAGGTTAACAGTGTCCTGCTGTTGATGCCAGACTATACCACCTGGACGGCAGTTTATCCCCTTTTTAATCAAATGATTTTTAACCTACTAAAAGAATAACTGGTCAGAACAAGACCAGACATACAAGTGAAAAAAAGAAAAAACATTTTGTCCACCTGTTATTTTGATCACACTACAGCACACACACCAGGGGTGCACATGTGTCTTAAGACAGGGGTGGGGAACCGTTTTCATTTTAGGGGCAACTTCAAATTTTGTGAAGTCCTCCCAGGGCTTTACTATGACCACAAATCAGGATTATATTGAAGGTGGCCACCTTTACAACAGACCCTACCTTCACTAGGTCCCCTGAAAATATAACTCAATTGTATTGCAAATGTCATTTCTAAGATTTCTTTACAAAACATGTCATATTTCATGTGGAACTGTGCAACATTAAAATTGCCTCAAGGGACTTAAACAGCCCTCTAGAGACATAGGCTCCCCACCCCTGGTCTAAGCAGAGGTTGCCAGAGCCCTGACAATGAGGAGCATGTTGAAATATGACCATAGTCCAGTTGCAGGGCAAACCGGTTGAACCGCTGGTACTCTGGCTGTAACCCGATTCCTTAACCTTCACCGCTAGGACCCTGAGGGGCCTCCAAAAGGTCTTTCCTCTCCCCGTCGGGGAATTGAACCCCGGTCTCCCGCGTGACAGGCGGGGATACTCACCACTATACTAACGAGGAGGCTGTACACGAGTTGATGGCGGCATACAGTTGTTGCTGTCATCCAAGTGGCATGCTGTACATATTAGTCAGTAGTGGGGGTGGAGGTTGAGGGGAGAATCATGGATGATGTGTCTTCATAGGGCAGCTGAAGGCACATTCAGGCCTACAGAGAACAGTACCGGTGCCCGTTCCCATACATAATCTTTGCCACAATCACGCCACAAGTCTGACTGAGGGTTTGAGAACCGGAAAGTTGGTTCGCGATGCAAACTGAAAAATACTCGTTTTTTTCTCCGTGAACTGTGACGTCAACTTGGACGTCAGCAAGTTCATCCAGGTAACACATGGTCAGACACGGAAAAGTTCAGAGCCCGGTATGAATGTGGGCACAGGAACCAGCACCATTCTGGTCAGCCTGAAAACAGTATGAGCAGAGAGAGTAGAAAGAGAGAGGTTCCATTGGCCCATTGTTTCCGGGTTCTATTATTGCAAGGGGGGGGATCCCCCTTTAGGCAGACCTAGGCAGTCCTAAGGACTGTTCTATTCAATGCTAGGAGTATTATGACACGCCCCTTTAGGCAGACCAGAACCTGGACATGTTAGCTGCCCATAGCAACCTATTGCATTGGCATATCTCTATACTTAAAGAATCTCTGGTATGAGTGACTTGGTCCACCGAGGAGGAGAATAATAATGAAGTGCAGGCATGTCGACTGGGTTTGTTCATTTTATTTTTATGTATTTATTTTATTTCTCCTTTATTTCACTACTATTTTGCTGTTTGTGTGTCTGGGCTAGGGGTGGGGGATTGGGGGGTGAGGTGAATGAGTTAATTATATAAAAAGACTGTGGATGTAAGTAAAAGAAAATATGAGATGTAGTGAAAAGCAATTTGTCATTGTGATTAGATAGCACACGTGGACGCCTCACACGTGTGCACATCCCACTACTGACCAGGTGGAGGACAATTGAAACAAATGCAGTAACAGTGTTTCCCACAGAATTTTTGGAAACTATGGGGGCAGCGGGGATTTTTTTTTTGGGGGGGGGGGGGGTGTATTTCACGCGGGGCAATGGGCGGGGGGGTTCACGCGGCGTAAAAAAAAGAAATAGGAGCACAGATAAGAATTTAGGAGCACTGTGAAATTGTTAACGCACAGACAAAAATGGTCTCAGACAGTAGGCTATAGGCCTACCTTTTACCCAACACACATAGGCATACACATTCTACATGAGGGGTGCTGGTCACAGGGCCAGTTTTTCAAAATTCCTCCCATAAAAGTGTAAAAGGGCTGAACAACATATTACACATTTATGTCTATACACATTCATTACACATTAATTTCTATATGCAGCCCGATGTCTCCTCTGCTGTGTCAATGAAGGCCTGTTGCCTAACTCATTATTATACAACTGTAAAGCAAAGCCTGGGGAGTTTCAGTAAACTCATCCCAACTGTCCCTTCTCTCAAGGTTTTTTATTGCTCCCAAACCCGAGTTAACTACAACAACTTGGCTAGGCTTTTGATCCCTCTGTCTTTCAAGTACTCATGGTTTTCTCTATAGGATGTATTTACTCCAGGAGGAAAATGCGAAGGAAATCGTTTTTCAAATCGTTTAATAGAAAACGCAATCGTTTAAAAAAAAAAAAAAAATAAATAAAAAAAAAAAAACATTTTTTTTTTTTTTTTTACATTTTCGAAACTATGGCGGCCAAAATTAAACTATTGCGATGCGCCATAGTTTCCTTAATGTATGGGAAACACTGAGTAAGAGGTGACACAAGTCCACCGCACTGCTTGACTTCCTGGTATTTGTTATTCATTTCACATCAACGTTGCCCTTTTTTTTAATGAAATCGATTGGGTAGTCAAGCAGTGTTGCGGACTCCTTACACCGTTTACCGGCCCCACTGGCCTGTCAGCGCCCTGGCCTTGCTATAGTAGTTCTCAACCTTTTATTTTTTTGGATAAACGCCCCCTTGATGTGATCATAAGCCTCCCAACGCCCCCTTGATGTCATCATAAGCCTCACAACGCCCCCCTTGACCTCATCATAAGCCCGCCAACACCCCCCTCAATTAAAACAAATAAACTGGACTAATGCCCCCCAATGGCGACTAAGCACGGCCCCCTCTGCGCTTCCCAATGCTCACCGAGAGGCTGTAGAGCCCCCGTTGAGAAACTCTACTGCAATATTCTTAACCTTTCCCCTCCGGCGAAACCCCTGGTTGCATTGCAGGGTGAACTGAACTCTTTGGACTTCACCCAGCTCTCCAAATTTCAGAAATAGCATAGATGACTAAGCATTAGAAACTGGTAGAATAAATGATCAGGAAAAGACCCAGAATGACACAGAGAGAAGAAAGTGGAAATAGTTTTCATTTTTTGTAATTGTGATGACCACATCACACCACACTGCAAAATACAACCTCTCCATGTAACCTACCATGTGACTGAGCCCTGACAGCGGACATCACGTTGGGACGTGGCCGTAGTCCATACAGGGAAAACCAGTGAGGGGAAATGAACCTTTGAACCCTTGACTGTAATATGACTTCCATCTTAACCTTAACCACTGACCAGCCCCCAAAATGTTCCTCTTTCTCCCCGTCGGGGAATTGAACCCCGGTCTCCCGCGTGACAGGCGGGGATACTCACCACTATACTAACGAGGAGGCCGTACGCGAGGTGTTTTACGCGTGCACTTGTTGCTGTCATCCACATGGCATTCGGCAAGGCATACTACACATAGCACACATGCCAGAAGCAGCATCAGGAGTCCACCGCCATCTAGCGAGCAGCCTGGGTATTGCAGCCTGTTCCCTCACAGCATGAGAATGCGTGGGAGAAGAGAGAGGAGAGAAATGAAGGGAGCCAGAAAAATGAGACACGGAGGGAGAGAGATATAAAGAGAGAGAGAGAGAGGAAGGGAGGAAGGAAGGGAGAACGCATCAGAGATAGAAGGGGTATGCAGAAAGGGGGTCTAGAGAGAAAGCGCGACAGAGACTGTGAAGGAAGAGAAAGAGGCAATAACAGGAGAGGAGAGATGGAGAGAAGAGGAGAGGACACGAGCGGAGATGAGACAAGACGAGAGGAGAGGTGTGGAGAAGAGTACAGAGGAGTGGAGAGGAGAGGAGAGGAAAGGAGGAGAGGAGAGGAGATGAGTGGAGTGGAGTGGAGTGGAGGAGAGTGGAGGGGAACAAGACAGATTACATAAAGTAATTTGCGTTAACCCAGAATGGAGGACGCCGTTACCCCCACACATAGGGTATACTTCCTCTCTCCACATCTCTGCTTCTGCCTCTCTCTCTCTCTCTCTCTCTCTCTCTCTCTGGCTAGTAGTATAAACAGCTTGTCTTCCTATCTGTGTATCTCTCTCTCTCTCTCTCTCTCTCTCTCTCTCTCTCTCTCTCTCTCTCTCTCTCTCTCTCTCTCTCTCTCTCCCTTCCAACCTAGGTGTGTGGTTGCACTGGCTGGCAG
>NC_085880.1:11316256-11318756 GCF_034702125.1 Engraulis encrasicolus | reverse complement strand
GCAGAGAGATGAAATAACAACCATACATGACATGAGTATTTATTCAGAACACAGAAACAAAATTAAAAGTTAATTTTCATTGATCTCTTAATGGACATCATAGTCCTTTAGAGTAAGGCTGACAAGAACCAACCACTCTCACTCCTTTTACTGGTATGGTAGTCAACACTGTGACCTACCACTCCCAAGATGTGACTGTTCACTGTCCATGTATTGTCCATTATGCTTACCATCTCTCTCTCTCTCTCTCTCTCTCTCTCTCTCTCTCTCTCTCTCTCTCTCTCTCTCTCTCTCTTCCTCTCTCTCCCTCCAGGTGAGTACATAAAGAACTGGAGGCCGCGCTACTTCCTGCTAAAGACGGACGGCTCTTTCATTGGCTACAAGGAGAAGCCTCAGGACGCAGATCTGCCCTACCCACTCAACAACTTCTCTGTTGCAAGTAAGCTGCACACACACACGCACGCACGCACGCACGCACGCACGCACGCACACGCAGGCACACACACACGCACGCACGCACGCACGCACGCACGCACGCACGCACGCACGCACGCACGCACACACACACACACACACACACACACACACACAACCACTAAGGCTGTAACGATATTGCATCGAACCGAGGGATCGCGGTGCGCAGACTCACGAACCCCTGTCGCGAACCTTCCTCGCAGAATCGCGATGCGCCCTTTTAAAGTTGTTACCCCTCCGTCTAGAAAACAGCAGGATACAGGCAAATGTTTGCATATGCGCTCAAGACAATTAGAAATGTGGCGCACATGAGCGAGTAACACTTCCATTCACCCCTCTCTCCTGTAGAATGTTCCGTCCAACCAGCACGTGCATTGGTTGTTATTCATTACCTGAGCAACCTCCGTGAGACAAAAAACTTGGGCAAACGTCGGAAGGTAAAGCACAGAAATGTACAACAGACCAAGAAGACTTTATCAAACGTGTGAAGATTTTTTTGATTCATACATGCGCCGATGTATGTTGAGTGGAGATAGACGTTGAGCGGAGAGAGAGAGAAAGAGTGCGAGAGAGCGAGATGCTCCGCCTGCCCAAATTTGAAATCGCTAGAGCTCTATACGCTCATAAGGGAGTGTCTGAAGTCAGCGAACGTTGAGGTCGATGTGGATATTAGGCAGCATTATTTCCTCCCCACATTGACCGCCTGCCTAGCGAAAACATGCTCCATTTCAAAATGTCAAATTACAAAACCAAACAAAGAACAACGTGCGTGTTGCATACTGAGAACATAACTGAGGTGCATTTCGAGTTTTGTTTGTATAAGCGTGTGCGCGCTGCTGCACGATCAAAAGAGTTAGAAAAATATCAAACATCAAAATTAAGTGTTGCATTTCTGTAAGTAGCCTTACTTAATACAACATGTTTCCTGACGAAATATGACCAGTGTTGTTTTCAGTTAATGATTGGATATTAATTGGATAATGCTTGATTATGTGAGACAGTTGTTATAGGCTACCTATACTGGAACCCTGACCCTTCTCTCTCCATCTCTGTCTCTCACACATGGTCAGCATCTCAGCATGATATGATCTAAGCCTGTTCGTAATAAGCCTATTTTTCCTTGGTGAACTAATATCCCTTATTTCTTTGTGTTGTGCTTTGATGTCAACACCTGGGGAACAGGTTGCAGTGGTAGGCCTATATCTGCAACATCATTCAGTAGACCTAAAAAATTAATGTAGGCAGGTAAATGCAAAAATAAAGCACAGGCCTATATATAAATATAGCCTATAATTTATTTTCTTCTTATTTTCTTTCTCTTTAAAAAAAAATGAAATCGTGGGGCGTATCGAACCGTGGGTCATATATCGTGATACAAACCGAATCGTGGGTTGGGTGTATCGTTACAGCCTTAACAACCACTCAACAACTTCCCACTCAACAACTTCTTTGTCGTAAGTAAGCAGCACCAGTATGACAGACAGCTAGACACACAGACACACACGCACGCATGCACGCATGCACGCACACACACACACACACAAAGACGCAAATGCTTTGTTGCAAATAACTATTACAGCACACACACAATAATTCACATACACCTATTGCATATTTATTCACAAACAGAGTCCAATATTCCTTGCAAGTATTCAATGTTCAAAGAAAGTAGTTGGAGGCAGAATTGCCTTTCATCCAACCTACAGAGTGATGGCCTGCTCTTTTAAACTTGGTCATAGCCCCTGGAGGGCAGAGAGGCAAATTCACAACGGCCTTTCACCCAGTTACAAACTGAACCTTAGAAATGTTTTTTTGTGTGGAAATGTTACTGTAAGTTTGAAATTGAAAGGCTGAAATTGAAAATGTTCCAACAAACATATCCTCTCCACTCCTTCAGGCATATCCGGGCACAGAAACTAAAATCAGAAATCATAATTTATCAACATGAGTGTTTTATATAGCACATTTCCTAACACTAAACGAACTAAATCAACTTGATCACTGTCCCCTTCATCGTTCCTGCGAG
>NC_085880.1:11303756-11306256 GCF_034702125.1 Engraulis encrasicolus | reverse complement strand
ATGTCCTCTCCTCCTCTGTTCTCCTCTGTTCTCCTCTGTTCTCCTCTGTTCTCCTCTCCTCTCCTCCTCTGCTATCCTCTTCTCCTCTCCTCTCCTCTCTTCTCTCCTCACCAGCTTGCCCCATTCTCATCTCATTGCCCTCTGCCACACCACGCCACCACCACGCCAAACAGCTGTTGCATGGCCCACACACTCTCCTTCAAAGGCATTGGTGTGTGTGCGTGTGTGTGTGTGTGCGTGTGTGTGTGTGTGCGTGCGTGCGTGCGTGTGTTTGTGTGTGTGTGTGTGTGTGTGTGTGTGTGTGTGTGTGTGTGTGTGTGTGTGTGTGTGTGTGTGTGTGTGTGTGTGTGTGTGTGTGTGTGTGTGTGTGTGTGGTGTTGTCCTGAGTGGTGTGGTGTTTCAGTCCGCTGACCACCTGAAGTCTTTGTCACTGTCTTGTTCAGGTCCCAGTGGCACAGCAGAGGGACTGCAAATGAGAACACACACACACACACACACACACACACACACACACACACACACACACACACACACACACACACACACACACACACACACACACACACACACACACACACACACACACACACACACACACACACACACACACACCATCACACACAGAGACTGGTTGAGTAGGCATTCCTTACTAAGCACATGTAACTGGCTGACATTGGCTCCAACCCTATAGTACTGGTCAGCTATATAGCTCCATCCGTCTCTGTCAGTTGTGGGTGAGGAGCACTTGATCTGCTGGATGTTCGTTTACATATACAGCTTGTACATCAACATTACAAGTGATGGGCAACCTGAATTCATTAGTTGTAATTCAGAGCCACATATTTTCAAATGGCCTGGTTTTGCCTGTCCATTTACTAAACCTGGTGATGGCCTGGCTGAATGATCACCTGGTTGAAATTCATAGCTAAGGTCAGGTCATTTGGAATATGTGGCACTGGATTTGTAACTGATGAACCCAGGCTCTTCATCACTGAACATTACAACTAGCTGACATTACAACTAGCTTATTCAGGGTGGTGTAGAGTGAATAGAGTAGAGCAGAGTACAGTAGAGTAGAGTAAAGTAGTAGAGCAGAGTAGAGTAGAGTAGAATGTTATTAATCTCGAGGGAAATTAAGGTGTGATGTAGAGTGAATAGATTAGAGCAGAGTAGAGTAGAGTAGAGTAGAGTAGAGTAGAGTAGAGTAGAGTAGAGCAGAGTACAGTACTGCAGAGTATAGTATCATTAATCTCGAGGGAAATTAAGATGTCCAGTAGTATACATACATAAATACAGAATACACGAAACATTACACACATAATTGCATATAGTATATTATTGTATTACTGAATTACTGTGGGGGCATGGATGACCTGTCACAAACAACAAGTTTCAGGTGGAGAGCCAGCAAAAAAGTGCGGCAAAATCTTGGTTGTGCATCATATAATCGTGCGTCAATAAATAATTTTAAGCGGCCATCAGAGATGAGGAATGACTGATAAATATCTTTGGCTGTATAAGCAACATACTGGGAGAGAGGCAGAAGAACAGCAGCAACATCAATCATTTATTACTCATTTACTCACAAATGTCTTGTTCATGGTTAATTAGGGTTTTATTATTGATATAACGATAATGATTATAACTGTTGTGTTTCAGAATGTCAGCTGATGAACACAGAGCGACCAAAGCCCAACACCTTCATCATCAGATGCCTACAGTGGACCACGGTCATCGAGAGGACGTTCCACGTGGACACGCCAGAGGAGAGGTGAGCGGATGCTTTTACTCCTCTTACATTGCTATCCTATTTTACCACCTTTTTCTTTCAAGATAATGGAAAAAAGGTGTGAAAAAGTGTATTGAAGCCGAAATTAGAGAGAGTTTAAGAGTTTAATTTCGGCTTCAATACACTTTTTCACACAAGCCTTGTGTGTGCCTCCTTTTTTCCATTATCTTGAGTGATTACTACTTTTTAGGAGTGCACGCACCAAGCAATACACGGGTGTTCAGTG
The DNA here is from genome assembly GCF_034702125.1 of Engraulis encrasicolus. NCBI lineage: Eukaryota > Metazoa > Chordata > Actinopteri > Clupeiformes > Engraulidae > Engraulis > Engraulis encrasicolus. The sequence continues at coordinate 11,304,241 of NC_085880.1, read as the reverse complement.
CAGGCGCAGACGCCGACATTTGTTGATCTTTTGTCACCACCTTTTTCTTGCCAAGGTCTCTCTGTAGCCCCTCAACACACACCGTTCCACCCCTGGAACGTTATTTTAGTCACTGACAAAAAATGGTAACCACCATAGTACTACGTAGCAAAGAGAGATAGACTCAGCGCTCCTGCACTTCACAATCTGGTGCGTCTCGGGAAAGGACTTGGTAAATGTAGGGGAAGAAAGGAATCACCGGAGCATTTTCAGATGTGGAAAATAACTTGTTTTATTGGGCAAGCGCCAAGATTAACGCTTTGACATTCGACGTTTCGACAATATCTATTGACTCTGAAGAAGACGTGTGAACGTCGAAACGCTTGCCCAATAAAACAAGTTCTTCCGGTGATTCCTTTCTTCCCCTACACTATAATACTACATCATTATGACATTACACAGAGCCTTTAGTAATACATTACGACTTGGCCATTGTGGTAACAGGT
>NC_085880.1:11291256-11298756 GCF_034702125.1 Engraulis encrasicolus | reverse complement strand
GGGAAACATGAAACAACACTAAATACACTACAAACGAAACACTTACTATATTCAGGGGGTTGGAAGTCAACAGATCACACACAGAGGTTCGGGCGGGTTTGACAAATGAATCCACAAGGAACAGCAGAAACACCAGGGTTAAATACACAGAGGGCAATTACAGAGAATGCACACGATAGGTAGAACACAACAGGATTCAGGTGGTTGACGAGACAAACGGGGATACAAACGAGACACAGGCAATCAAGGACAATGAACAGGTAACAAGACAGGTGAAGACAATGATGGGGAAGACAGGCAAAGACAACGAAATCATGGGCAACAATGGTTGCAGGGCAGGCAATAGAACCAGATACATACAGGGGAAGACAATCAGAGAGAGAGACAGTAACAGACAGAGCGAGAGACAGACAGACAAACAGACAGACCGAACGAGAGAATCAGACAGGCAGGGAGACAGAACTAGACAGGAAGAGAGAGCGAGATACAGAGAGAGAGATACAGAGAGAGAGATACAGAGAGAGAGAGAGAGAGAACGAGAGAGAGAGAGCAAGAGAGAGAACGAGACAGGACCAGACAGAGAGAGAGAGAGAGAGAGAGAGAGAGAGAGAGAGAGAGAGAGAGAGAGAGAGAGAGAGAGAGAGAGAGAGAGAGAGAGAGAGAGACAGAGACAGAGACAGAGACAGAGGCAGAACCAGACAGGCAGAGAGAGAGAGGGAGAGAGAGAGAGAGAGAGAGAACCAGACAGGCAGAGAGAAAACCAGAGACATACAAAGTAAAGTCATTAGGCAATAAACAAGGCCAACAATACAGAGGCTGGGGCGTGAGTTCATGACAGATAGTTTTAGCCAATAGCAATGGATAGGCAATTTCAAATCAGCAGTTTGGGGGAAGGGAAGTTCAGTACATCCTGATGCCATAGACAAAGGGAACTTTTATTTGGCATCTCACAGTCTAAAAGTGTTATTAAAACACGTATCAAACAATACATGGACATTGAAATGTTATGTGTGATTGGGGGCAATATTCAGATTCCTTCAATACCTAACGATAAAGTCTGACACAGAAAAACACCATCACATCATCGCTGACAGTTTTGACAAATATTTCTTTATTTCACTTCAAATGGTTCTGCACTGACAGAGTATGATGTGTGACATTGTGTGTACAGACAAGAGAGAATGGATAAAGATTTTACATATCTCAGTCTTGGTCTCAGTGAACAACAGTTGCGATTTCAATTATAGTGTTTCAGTGATTTAATCCTGTCCTGAGGAACTGAGGATCAGTGTAATACTTTAAACATGAAAACTCTTATGTTGAAAGGATAGAGCAGCAACAGAGGGACTTTTGTGTTGAATGGTTTGAAACATCATGTTAACTAACTTAAATACAATACCACAGTAGCCTGCCAATTGGCCAAGTATTGTTTTTTACACACAAAGCCATTTTACTGAGTTTTCACACTGACTTTACATTTATAGTTAGCAAATCTATAAACACAGTTTTGCGAAGTTTGTATTCTGGGCAGTCATGGGATTTTGACAGATTGAAAAAGCTGCAGAGAGCACAAGGTTGATCTTCTTATTTGCAATCACAAATGTTTGCAAATCACAATCACAAAAAGTTAACATTTTCATATCTAAATAAGAAAAGAATCCTTTGTAGGTACAATTCCTGCCACTTCTCTACGCAGAGAAACTCGTGACAAAGTTATGAGAATCATGTGACTCAAACTGATGATGATTGAGACGAAGGTCATCATTAATCATTAGTAAAAGAGTTACTTCCCCTCTGATCACCAAATGGCTGGCCCAGGGTCCCTGCCATGTTGTTCTCAGTCCACCTCCTTTCGGAGGCGCTGTGACCAAAGCCCCACCCACAATCACCTGGCCACACGTGAAGTGTTCCCCAGGGACCATTGTTCGTCACTCTAGTTTTGACCGCTGGACGGACGAGACGCATAGAGCAACTTGCGCAATTTTGGACAAAGTATTGTTTGATATTTGGCCGAATAACAAACATAGACTGCTGAGTTCATCTTACACACACTTTGCAAAGAATTCCTCACTTCAAGTCTAAGGTCTTGCCTGGTCATATCTTAAGACTTTTATCCGGACACTGTGAGCTAAGGCGAGCTCACTGCGAGAAAATATCCACGCACGCCTCCGTGGAATAAACTTCTTGCATTTGGGATTCAACCGAAGAATCTCGAAGCCGCAACAACAAAGACTTTTGCAGCCCCAAACTCTCGAGGACGAGAGAAACGTGGACTGCAATCCCCATTTCCAGACGGACGTACCGCGCCTTTGGAAACTGGATCCTCCTCTTCATCTCACACAGTAGGCACTGGGCATAGCTTATGTACTGAGATAGATGTGTTTTGAACTATGACTTGAGTTATTTTTCATGTGCACATGTTTATTTGCATTTCTCCTGCTTCTTTGTCTATCCTTCCTCTTAGCTTAGGTTCCCCTCTGCTAACCCATTCTGTATTACTGGCTACTAAGCCTAGCGACCCCGCTTGTGGCGTTCGCACGGAATAGTTCAAGTATTGATTTAACCATCAATATTCTGAACTCTCCGAGGACCGTCATAGCGCGGCCGTTTCGCCGACTAGTCCTGAAATACACGAGCTGCGCCTTTGTTGTAACGGGCCATAACAAAGCCCTAGGTTAGCAACGCAACGCTAACCATTTGTTTACACAGACACGCATAGCCACTAGAGTTCCATCTCTCTTTCCCTTCTCTCTCTATCTCTCTCTCTCTCTCGTTCTTTCACTCTCTCCCTTTCGAAATACTTGATTCTCAGAACCCTCCGAGCATTCGGTAGCATTACTCTTTTATACACTGTGAGTGCATAATCTGTAGTAAACCATTCTCTGAATAGCCAACTCTGCTCGGAGCGCTCTGCAAGTTAGCCATTAGCCAAGTTGGGCTTGCAGCGTCTACACAAGCACGCTGAAACCCCACTTCCTGTAGTTTTACAACTCCCAATGGCTGCGTAGACGGCAACGTCTCCCACTTGTTATTTTCTTTTATTTCGTTTTCTTTCTCTCTCTGTTCTACTCGGACTTGTTATCGTTAATCCCAGAACCCTTTGATACATTCGTGCGTCCCCTACGGGACTTTAAGCGCCTGAAACCACACGGTTTACTTGCTACATAGCTGCTAGCTATCCCTATTGTTCACGGTTCTGATGCTAACGTTAACCTAGCTGAGAGGACGGCACTGTTGCCCAGCAACAGACATACACATAGTAATCAGCGCGAGTTCCTCCCACTGACTACAACTCTCATCCCCTTTCATTTCTCTCTCTATTCCACAAGGAATTGTGTGCATTTATTACAGAAACCTAGACATTGTTGTGGACCCTTTGGGCCCTGCCTAATCGACATTAGGTCTTTGCTAAGCAGCTACTTATCAGTAGCCTTTCCATTGTCTGCTTTCTGTAGCTAATGCTATCTTAGTCAACCACACACACACACGTGGTAGCCTATAGCAACCAGACCTCTGCTACACACACACACACACACACAGGCTGAAAGCCTGTCCCCCCTCTTCTTTCTTTTCCCCTCTTTTATTTCTTTCTTGTTTTATATTATTGTGCCTTATTATTGTTATTATTCCATTTAACCGACTTTGAATGTAATGCATTTTATTAGATTACCTAGTAGTTAATAAAAGTAAATCATTTGATTGCATTTTGTTGTCCTTGTTACTTTGTACACCCAACCAACCTATTATTAGAACTTTGCCTTCAGATCAACTTTTGTGCTTGTGTACCCCAGCTGATCACAGAGAATAGGCCTTACCGTTCACTGTGCCCCGCTGAGTAACCCCAGTACAAAACTTATTATTAATTCTGTGTTTAGCAATTTATTGTTGAATATTGTGATTGATAATCCAAGGATTTTATGAGACGGTCCTTGGCCAAGGATTTTATGAGACGGTCCTTAAATTACATTTTAATTAATTTGTTTATTAATATTAATTAATTCATAATTAATTAAATTCCCAAACGAGATTTTACCTTCAATTCCTGGTATAGCCGCATGAGGAGTAAATCCACACGCAGCTTCCCATACATTAACGCAACTCAATTACATTACGTGGTGCGTAACGTGTGAGAATTCCGATTCTCACGCGACTACCCCTACAACCTTTTAAACAAAGATATTTTAAAGACATATTTTGAGGAATCAGACATAAAATGAATCAATTAAAAGAACAACAACAACAGCGTAGATTGCAGTGGCTTAAACATTTGCTATGTCTTGCCCATGGTTCTTGTTACAACAGAAAATAAGAGCTCTCCACACATGTGTAAAATCCTTCCTAATGATCACATAAAGAAGAAGGTCAAATATAGGGTTCAAAGAAGCAAGAATGTAGCCCTCACAAAAGAAGCGCAAAGGTGGAAATAAAAAGGTATAAATAAACAGAACAAGGCCTAAGATAGCCCTGATGCGTATCTGGTCATTATGAGGTACTGATGACCTGGACAGGGGCCTCCATGTTGCCACACAAAAGAACATCACCAGGGGATACGGGAGAAACAGGACTACAGTCATGACCACTTCTCCAGCCAGTAAAGTTGTGAAGAATGACACCATCGGGACAATTGACAAGATCCAAATGAAAACAGATGTAATAACTGAAATCTTGTGACTTTTGATGTTTCTGTACCAAACAGCATAAGCGATCAGGATGTATCTCTCTGCAGATATGCACACCATGAATAAAATATTAACTAATACACTGTATAGGTAAATGAACCCGAAAGTTATTCCTACATTGCTAACTCCTTTCATCCGTGCAGTCATTTGAATTGCATTGGCACAAATTTGAATCAGGTCAGAGATGAGCAGGTTTATGACAAGCACAGGAGCTACTTGTTGTTCAGGTCTCACTTGAGAGCATAACTTATGCAGAGCAAAGCAAATTCCAGGAAATGCAGTAAAGAATATGACCCAGAATATTATAAATTCTGAGTAGCCCCAGTTTGTCGTGGATTCAGAGTCAGGCCTCTCTGTTGAGTTAGTACAGTTGACGATTTGAAGACAATTATAATCGGTCTGGCTGGAAGGCAGCGCCATTCGAGATCCAATTTGGACACTTTGTATCTAGATCAAATGAGAAAACATTGTGGTTAAATTTTATCTTATATGATTCATATGCAGATTATTATATGTACATGTCTATGCAGGAATATTGAGATATGTGTATATGACTATATGTATATATCGTTCCAGTATGTAAGCATTGTAATCTGTGTTGAGTGTGTAGATATGTCAGCTCAGCTGAGGTGGGGTCAAGCTAATTTGCATCTGTAAAGGGCCTGGCTGGGCCAGGGGGGTGGGTACTTTGCCTATATAGGGAACGATCCTACCGGAAGGGCTAGGCCTGGTGGAGGGAGACAAGGAAGAATGATGTAACCTCAACAAGGCCTCCTGATCCAACCTAGGATCAGTAGCCGAATAAAATATCTGCAGAAAACTCACCGGACCCAAAGTGCTTGTCTGACAGTAATAGAGAAAAAACCCACAACATCAAAAACAAAAATAAATCCCTAGTGTTCTTGAAGCCAATATTATATTTAATTCAATAATGTACCTGAAAAGAGTACCCAATAATGAGTGACCAAATTAGCTGGCTAATGCTATCCAAAGTACTATGATGCCTGGCTTTACTGGCTTTACTCTGCTGGATGGAAGCTTAGTAACATATTATATACAATTATATAAAATTCCTACAATTTGAATTGCTACATAGTTCAGCTTTTCCAGCATGTAGAAGCAGTGCATGCATCCTTGAAGTTTAACATATTATATACCTGTATCTGTATGTGTTGGTGAATCATGTCTGCGTATATAGGCTTTACATATTTGAGATGACAATGATGGTAAACCAGTCAGTTACGATACTGTACTGTATTTAAAGTTGTAACAAAAATCACTGTGCGCTCACCTCTTTGAATTTCTTGTTAATCTCTGGCTCAATAAATGTAGAAACATTCCTTGTATGTGTGTGACATTTCCTTGTGGTTTTCCAGCCAGAGGAACATTTGCTTATCATCTCACCGTGGAAATCAATGAACCGCTGCTGGTTTACATATTGTCGTTGTATATTAGCCTACCTGTTTTTAGTAACCTGGAGCCCGTTTCTGGAAAAAGTCTTTGGTAACTGCTTAGCAACTTAGTAGGGAATTCCATTGCAACCAAGTCAGTTGCTAACTTAGCACCGATGCAGTTCAGAAACGCACCCCTGTTCTGAAACCATTTTTAATACATAAACGTCTGCTGTGCCATAACCTGTGGCTCTATATCTCTGGCGATTTTTTGTATGAAAAACTTCCTTCAAATTGTAGCCTGTCCCTATTAATAAATAACAAAATATAAATAAATAAATAAGCGAATGCCGTGAAAGCCCACCTGGGAAACTCCAACTCCCATTGCTATTGTGACACAGCACTCCACAGCACACAAGTGTTCACTACACACTGCACACAACAAAATTGCATTTTATGCCTCACCCGTGGAAGGGGGCAGCCGCCCCCAATGGCGCCCCAAGGGAGCAGTGCGACGGGACGGTAGCATGCTCAGGATACCTCAGTCATGTAGGAGGATGGGGGAGAGCACTGGTTAATTACTTGAGGATGTACGAGTAATAAGTATTTGTGTCCTCTGTGCCTTAGCACCAGGCCTGTGCTTCAGTGTTTCAATGTCTGTTCTATAGTCCATCTGGGTAAACAAACCGAGGCTGTGATACTAACATAGTTCCATGCAAACATTTACAATGGAAATACATCAGCACAGTGCTGTTGATACTTACACATACTACTAACAGTTGTAACACATTTTTATTTATTTAAGAAATATATTAAGTAAAAATAAATTAAAAAACAGAATTAGAGAGAGAGAGAGAGAGAGAGAGAGAGAGAGAGAGAGAGAGAGAGAGAGAGAGAGAGAGAGAGAGAGAGAGATGAATTCAAGTAAAAATGCAACTTTAAAAAGGTGGGTCTTCGGTGCAGTATACAAACATTAACTATGCAAATCCATCAGTGCAGTGGAATTCTTCTCGCTCTGAAACTGAGGTCATGGTATTGCAAATTAGCAGGATCAAATGACACACTCATATGCATGCACGTAAGCACACCCACACCCACTCAAATACACACTCACACACACACACACACGCACGCACACACGCACACACACACACACACACACACACACACACACACACACACACACACACACACACACACACACACACACACACACACACACACACACACACACACACACACACACACACACACACACACACACACTCATTTCCTCTTTTGAGTTTGTTTTGTTTTGTGTGTCTTGTGTTTTTGTCTTCTGTTGGGGTTTGTATTATTTGTAAAAAAAGAAAAGAGAAAAATGTAAAATAATGTATGAATTTGTTTTGACCACAGGAAGAACAGTGCTTCTAATAGAAGATAACTGATGT
>NC_085880.1:11238756-11266256 GCF_034702125.1 Engraulis encrasicolus | reverse complement strand
ACACACACACACACACACACACACACACACACACACACACACACACACACACACACACACACCAAAAGTGTCAAAAGTAAAAGCAGAAGTAGACTAAGTCCATGGTGTAAGTGCAACGTTAGCACACAATATTACACCTAATGTGGTGGAAAAAGTTGCTGTTAGTGAAAAACTAAAAACCTAATGAGAAGCCACCACAATTTTGATCCATTCAGTACACAATCAGCGGACCGAAAAACAGGCACACGACACTGGTCTTCCTCAGTGACTCTCTCTCTCTCTCTCTCTCTCTCTCTCTCTCTCTCTCTCTCTCTCTCTCTCTCTCTCTCTCTCTCTCTCTCTCTCTCTCTCTCTCTCTCTATATATATATATATATATATATATATATATATATATATATACTGTCACGTCACATACAGTGCCGCCAGTTAGTATTGGCACCTTTGAAGCTTAAGCACATTATGGGACATATCTCCAGACAACAAATAATAAGGTCAACCATGATTTTTCTATAGATAGCTTGTGGCTGATGCTAATTTTAAAAAAATATCAACAGCAATGAATACTAAACTACGAGAGGGAAAAAATTGAAGAAGGTAAAGCTCCTGGAATCACTGGTATTGGCACCCTTTACTGGATACCATTGTGGAAACCTAATTTGACTCAAATATGGTAGATAACACATGGGAATCACCTTTGACAAATTGCTTTTGCCCATAGGACATGAATTAGGCAAGGATTTTTTATATTTGTGTTTTAAATAGCCACCTGTTACATCTTGTGCGTCTTTGACAAATGTGAAGACAGATGGGCTGCCTGAGGACACCACAAATACAATAATTGGCAAAAACAACACCTCCAAATAATTAAAAGGTCATCTTAAAAGACCCTATTATACCATTTCCAACACTATGATGTGTTATTCAGAAATCTGCCAAACAGGGAGCTGTTAAGATCATCCTTGGATATGGAGTTAAGGGAAGAAATGATGATAGTAGTCTGTGGAAGTCGGTGCAAATAATGACAAAACACAGGGTCTAACATCTACAGACCTGAAGGTCAACTTTGAACTGTTTTGGGAAGTTTTTTTCAATAAGCATCACAAGTTAAACACTACACAAAGTTTTGTTTTTTGGTTGGAGGCAAAGGCAGACCACATTGCTTCATGAAAGTCATAAAAGGGAACACCTGAAGTCTGTATAAGAGAATACAGGGAAAGCACAGTCATTTTATGAATGTTTTAAGGTCAGATGAAGCCATAGTACAGCTTTTCAATGATGCACACAAACAGCATGTTTGCATATTCTGCAAGAACGTCTTTAAGGAAAAGGACACCCTACCAAAAATCAAGCACGGTGTCAGATCTATAATATTATGTCACCCCATTGATGCATTAGGTATTGGAGGCTTTGACCATATCACAGGTATCATGACAGGCATCACAGGTATCATCATTTACAGGAAAATGTGTAATCATGTGCAAGAACACTTGGTTTGAGGGAAGATCATGTTCACTTCAGCAAGACAAAAACCCAAAGCACACATCCAAATGCACACATCAAAATGCCACTAGAGAAGTGCAAGAAGCTCGTAGATGAATACCAAAACCTTTGGAAGCTGCTTTTGCTGTCTAATGGTGTGAGACCAATCTGTTAAGGAGGGGTGCCAATATTCATGGACATGCCCTTTTTCATGTTTTTGCTTGAAATTACAAAATGCATTTGGAAAAAAATACTTTGCTATTCTAAATATCATTCAACATATATCATTGGACATTCAATTAAAAGATCCTGTTGGTAAAAGTTGTTTATATTTTCATTTATTTATGGATATAGGCTACTGCACATTTTGTAAATAAAATTAAGGGGTGCCAATACTAACTGGCGGCGCTGTACACACACACACACACACACACACACACACACACACACACACACACACACACACACACACACACACACACACACACACACACACACACACACAATGTGGATGTGTCTTTATGGCCTGTACTTTGCTGTACTGTGGCCCAATGGTCAAAGAGTTGGACTTAAGATCAGAGGGTTGCAGGTTTGAATCCCACCCTTCCACTCCCTCTATCACTCCATCGCTGAAGTGCCCTTGAGCAAGACACCCAACCCCACACTGCTCTAGGGACTGTAACCAATACCCTGTACTTAAAAAAAATAGCTGTAAGTCACTTTAGATAACAGCGTCAGCTAACGGTAGGGACACATAGGAGGCGAAGCGAGCGAAGCGAAGAGAGGCGAAATCCAACCGTCATCAGGTCGCCGCGGCGAATCAAATGGAATGGAACAGTTATGTTGTTGATTTGATTGGGCCGCGGCAGGCGAATTCGCTCCTCATTTGCATAACATTAAACTTTCTTTAATAATTTCGCTTCGCTTCGCTCCTGTTCGCTTGCCTTCGCCTCTCTCATAGGAATGAATGGCAAAGTTCGCAAATTCGCGTGTATGTGTCCCTACCGTAAGTGTAATGCAATGCATTGATGTGTGTGATGCTCTATCCTCCTGTGCTGCCCACCATGCCAGGTTGCTGAGGTGTGTGTGTGTGTGTGTGTGTGTGTGTGTGTGTGTGTGTGTGTGTGTGTGTGTGTGTGTGTGTGTGTGTGTGTGTGTGTGTGTGTGTGTGTGTGTGTGTGTGTGTGTGTGTGTGTGTGTGTGTGTGTGTGTGTGTGTGGTGAGTCATATTGGAGACCATCATGTGTAATGAGTGTATTAAAGCTGGTCAAGCTGGTCTCCCACATGCCAGCATGATGCACCAGATACATCTGATCTACACCTGTCGTAAGTGCCTGTTTGTGTGTGTGTGCGTGCGTGCGTGCGTGCGCGTGTGCGTGCATGCGTGTGTTTCCAGTGTGCTGAAGGATAACAGATATGGCAGTGAGTGGACTAACGGGGTCTGTGCATGGTCATGTACAGTACGAAATAATCGTTCATGAGAACATTTATTTTAATGACTATTCAATACAAAATTGAATTCTGAATTTCTTGTCTTTTGTTTCTTGACTGTGATGGACCTGACAGAAGTAAATACAGTATAACATGCAACCTTTTTCTCAGGTCTTAGAGCAGTAGTTCTCAACCTTTTTTGAACAAACGCCCCCCTTGGCCTCATTCCAAGCCTCCCAACGCCCCCTTGACCTCATCATAACTTAGCTTGACAACGCCCCCCTTAGTATTAAAAAATTAAATGGACTAATGCCCCCCAATGGCGTCTAAGTACTGCCCCCCTCTCAGCTGGATCCTTCTCAATGCCCCCCCTAGAGCTCCCCAACGCCCCGTTGGGGGGCTGTACTGCCCCCATTGAGAAACACTGTCCTAGAGGATAAGGACCATGTGCATGTGGTGGACTGGTGGGGTCTGGGCGAGGTCATGTACAAGATGATGTGTGTAACATGTAGGTGTCTAACATTTTTAACAATATTTTGGGGCTTTTATGCCTTTATTTGTGACGGGATGGTAGGGGTGGGCAGTATGGCCAAAAATGTATACCTCGGTATAATTTTAGCCACGGTATATATCACGGTATTTTACATTTGTGTAAAATTTAAGCATTCCGTCGCAAAATGTACAAAACACCTTTTTTTTTACTTTTGCATTTGCATTTTTTAAACATTAGCATTTTTGGAATGTGTGTGAATTCTTGCTATTCAAATCTTTTGAAAACAAACAAAAACTGTGCAAAATGCATTTTGCAATGCAATGCAATGAAATAGGCTACAACACTGTCAATTTCACCAAGTCTAGAAGGGGTTAAACTAGGAAAGGGAGGGGTGTCAAACTGAACATGGATTTTTTCCAATAAATCGTTCATTTGACCTTTTTTTCTATTTCTGGAGTTGCTGGGGGTAATTTGGAAATGTGTGCTTGCATCTGTGATTATGCCAAGCCTAATGGTTCAGCTGTTAATATTAAAGTAAAAGAAAAACGAACTTTCACATGAGGCAGCTAGCAATGCATTGTAGGACTAATGCATTTCAATGGCAGCTATCACTGCAGCAGCGGTTAGCGTGCTAACGTTAGCGAAATCGCTAAATCACATTTTAAACAGTGAACATTCATCTAAGTTACTAACACCCAGCCAGATATCGTGAATGATATTATCTCACCTGGACACAGTAACATACAGCAAGGCTGGCGCAAATGTAAAGCAACCAGTAGCACATAGATTTAGCACATTTCTGTTGTCAGACACCAGCATTGACATGAACGACTTGGGCTGTTAGCTTGCTAACTTGCTTTTCATACACCACTGTACATTAAATTGTGGAGACCAGAATCGAAATCACATACAGTTAAAAACAATAGTTCACTACACTAACTATACATTTTACACTTAAAGCTTAAATGAAATTGTGCTTCTGTTCTACAACCACATATTCTTTTGCTACTAGGAGAGACAGTCGGTGGATGTTCAAAACGTTGCCTATTATTGCCATCTGCAGGACGCAATGCGCTATGGCGGTAGAGCGGTATGGACAAAATCCATACCTTGGGGGACCCCTACAGGATGGTGAGAGAGTGTGACAGGAAATGAGTGGATAGAGAGACGAGGAAGGATCGGGAAATGACCTCAGGACAGAATCAAACCCGGGTCGCCGGTGTAGCAGTGCAGTGCCCTACCGTTTGAGCCATGGCAGGGCCGGTATCTAACGTATCCGTATCTGTATTTCTAGGTCCTGGAGGATAATGACTATGGTCGTGCGGTGGACTGGTGGGGTCTATGCAAGGTCATGTAAGAGATGATGTATTTGTAACATGTACACTCTGTAGGTGTCTGGTGGGGTCTGGGCGTGGTGATGTACGAGAGGATGTGTGTGTAACATGTGTAGGTGACTATGTAGGTCTCTAACATGTTATATCTGTATTTCTAGGTGTTGGAGGATAATGACTACGGTCGTGCGGTGGACTGGTGGGGCCTGGGCGTGGTGATGTACGTGTAACATGTAGTCTCTGTAGGTCTCTAACATGTTATATCTGTGTTTCTAGGTCCTGGAGGATAATGACTACGGCCGTGCGGTGGACTGGTGGGGCCTGGGCGTGGTGATGTACGAGATGATGTGCGGCCGGCTGCCCTTCTACAACCAGGACCACGAGAAGCTGTTCGAGCTCATCCTCATGGAGGAGATCAAGTTCCCGCGCACCCTGTCCTCCGACGCCAAGTCCCTGCTCTCCGGACTGCTCATCAAGGACCCCAACAAGAGGTGAGCAGAGAGAGAGAGAGAGAGAGAGAGAGAGAGAGAGAGACAGAGAGAGAGAGAGAGAGAGAGAGAGACAGACAGACAGAGAGAGAGAGAGGGAGAGAGAGAAGAGAGAGAAGAGGAGAGAGGAGAGAGAAGAGAGAGAGAGGAGAGAGAGAGAGGAGAGGAGGGAGAAGAGAGAGAGAGGAGAGGAGGGAGAGAGAAAAGAGAGAGGAGGAGAGGGAGAGAGAGAGAGAGAGAGAGAGAGAGAGAGAGAGAGAGAGAGAGAGAGAGAGAGAGAGAGAGAGAGAGAGAGAGAGAGAGAGAGAGAGCGGTAGAGTGTACACTGTAAAACATTGCAGACGGTTAAACCTAAAAAAGTAAGTTGCCCTGCTGCCTTACAAATGTAAGTTAACTCGACTTGAGAAAACCTACAGTTGACCTACAGTTGACTTAGCGCTTTACGTTTAACTGGCTGGCAATGTTTCACAGTGTGTCCGTGTGCATGTGGTGGGGGTTAGTGATGGGACAGGGATGGTGTTCAACAAAATAAAAAGAGAAGAATAACTTTTCTTAACGATGACTTCAGTTTAAACCTTCAAATCTTGATTGAAATTGTGTCTTTGCATTTCTGTGTGTGTGTGTGTGTGTGTGTGTGTGTGTGTGTGTGTGTGTGTGTGTGTGTGTGTGTGTGTGTGTGTGTGTGTGTGTGTGTGTGTGTGTGTGTGTGTGTGTGTAGTGTGTGTGCATCTATTACAACACAAAAAAGTATCCTTGAAGAGTCATGCATATCCAGATGTACAGTACAGCTTGTCTTCCTCTTACACACACACACACACACACACACACACACACACACACACACACACACACACACACACACACACACACACACACACACACACACACACACACACACACACACCACTCATCTCTCCCCAATCGTCCTACGTATGTGCTCCATACTAGAACAGGTGTTGCTAGAACAAAGCCATGAGCACTCCCCGCCTGTTAATTGTTTCATGTTTCGAGTGTTTCTTCTGTATGTTTTTGTTTTTCGGAGTTCTTTTCTTTCTTTTTTTGTTCTTGTCTGATGTGTTTTTTTTTAACTCTGGTGTGTCTTTGTTTGTGTGTTTGTTTGTTTGTTTGTTTGTGTGCATGCAGACTTGGAGGTGGGCCAGATGACGCTAAAGAAATCATGCGGCACAGCTTCTTCACAGGCGTGGACTGGCAAGACGTGTACGATAAGAAGGTGAGTGGAGTGGAGCTAGCTAGCGAGGGCTGCTTTCATCCTTGTCTCTGTGTGTGTGTGTGTGTGTGTGTGTGTGTGTGTGTGTGTGTGTGTGCTGCTTTCATCTTGCAGCTGTTCAACAGCGCCAGTTGTGCTAATAACGCCTTTCATTCTGTTGTCACAAAGACTTTATAGGAGCGGAGAAATGCACTAGTACTCACATACTGTATGTATACTATGCATGCACACACACACACACACACACACACACACACACACACACACACACACACACACACACACACACACACACACACACACACACACACACACACACACACCAGACAAAGATGCACGCTCTCACACACATGTATACACAAAATCTGGGACGTACGTACACACATCTCAACACACGCACGCGCACTCACAAAAGTGCACAAACACACGCGCACACACACACACACACACTCTCACACACTCTCACACACACACACACACACACACACACACACACACACACACACACACACACACACACACACACACACACACACACACACACACACACACACACACACACGTTTGTAGGTGTTTAATGCATTTTAATTAATAATATGCATTGGGTGCCTTTAATGGGATGGCCTGCTTCTAGTCACATGCTGCTGGAAGGCAGAATGAGAATGAGTGAGCGGGTTGCACACGTGTGACTTGTGACACTGTAAACCGACTTGTAAATCAAACACAGTGTGACAAAAAGGCTGATAGGAGGTGACAGTTCGCTGCTTGCATCAGGCCTCATGCAAGAAACCTACTTGGTATCTATTGTGTGTGTGTGTGTGTGTGTGTGTGTGTGTGTGTGTGTGTGTGTGTGTGTGTGTGTGTGTGTGTGTGTGTGTGTGTGTGTGTGTGTGTGTGTGTGTGTGTGTGTGTGTGTGTGTGTGTGTGCTCTCTTTAATGCAGTGAGGATGTGAAAGCCCTGTGGTGTTAGGCAAGGCTAATACACTTTGTTTATAGATGCACCGTGTACACACACACACACACACACACACACACACACACACACACACACACACACACACACACACACGCACGCACACCTCTGTCTGTAGTGTAAGTGTTGTGGTAGTGCAGCACGGGGTGTAAAGAGTGGCCCTCTAGCCAGGCCCCAGGTCACTGGCATTGTCACCACAAACAAACAACAGCGCTGCATTGACACCTAGCTTACACTCTTCTCACATCCTCTTCTTTCTGCCACACTGTCTCTCTCTCTCTCTCTGTCTCTGGCTCTGCCTCTCTCTCTCTCTGGCTCTGCCTCTCTTTCACACACACACACACACACACACACACACACACACACACACACACACACACACACACACACACACACACACACACACACACACACACACACACACGCACACACACACACGCGCGCGCGCGCGCACCCAAGCATGCACACACATACACAAACTGTATTGCTTACTCTCTTATCTTAAAACTTAACCTGGTGTTGATTCTCTATCTGTGTCCACCCCCCTCCTCTCTCTCTCTCTCTCTCTCTCTCTCTCTCTCTCTCTCTCTCTCTCTCTCTCTCTCTCTCTCTCTCTCTCTCTCTCTCTCTCTCCTTGTGACTGCCTTATAGCTGATCCCTCCCTTCAAGCCTCAGGTATCTTCTGAGACGGATACCAGGTACTTTGACGAGGAGTTTACGGCTCAGACCATTACAATAACTCCCCCGGAGAAATGTGAGTCCACTCTTTCTTCTCCCATCCCTATCCTCTACACTGCGTGCAGAGTTATTAGGCACACGTTTTTTTAATCCCATCGTCCATTTTATGCATATGTTCAAGCTGTATGACCATGACAGCATTACAGATAATGCACATTTGTGTTAGGAAACATGATGTGATCTAAGCAACCCATAACATTATATTAGTTGTGTAAAATAGAGAACTTTTTTATCCTGTGGGAAAATGGGCTTCAAAAGAGATCTAAAACACAGCTTTTTTGATGGATGAATCGTGCAAAAAATCCAAAGCCTTCATTAGGAAGCATGAGATTTTTTAAAAAAGTTCTGTCAGAGGATCACATCAGAAAAATAATCCATTTAATTAATTTTGTGGTTGCAAAATTTATTGACGCATTGTGTCCTCCCTGTGTTATACATCTACTTTGCAAATTGTAAACATTTAGAAGGTACCCTGAAATATTACTTAGTTTAATTTTCAATGTATTATTCAAACTAAGTGTGCCTTAACAAATGTATTCATGAACTTGTGATATAAACATTATAGAATATATAAATATTATTGTTCATTTTGCTGTCTGTGACATCAGTTTGCGTGCTTGTACTTATCTCTTGTTTTCCCGCAGTCGATGAAGACGGCATGGATTGTATGGACAACGAGCGAAGACCACATTTCCCACAATTCTCCTACTCGGCCAGTGGGCGGGAGTGAGCTACGGGTGGTGGAGCATCACGCCGTGTTTTTCCCCTCATGTATGGTTACCATGGTTACCAACTGGACCATCAGCTTCTGACCAACCTCTCTGTATCTCTCAACTGGAGAGACCCCTTCCCACCCGACTCCTCCACACACACACACACACACACACACACACACACACACACACACACACACACACACACACACACACACACACACACACACACACACACACACACACACACACACACACACACACACTCTTCCCCCTCGTTTATACTGCTACTGGTTGCACTGATGGGACAGGCAAACTATGGTGTACTCTAGTTTTGTGTTGCTGTTTTCTTTTTTGGGGGTTGTTTTTGTTTTGTTTTCTCCCGTTTTAGTGTGCAACATAGTGTGTTTTGTTGTTTTATACACTGAATTTCTTTGGTTTGTTAATTTATTCGATTTTATTTTCGATTTACTTTCTGTTTGTTTGGTGAGTTTTGCAATTTCTCTCACCGTTATAGTGTAGACAGCCAGTGCGAAACGGCTGTTCGCTCCCCCCCCCCTCCACGTCGCTGTAATGGAAACTGAACAAAAACAGAACTGCCTTATGCACTTCGTCTCTCTCGGTCATGGAAAGGTGAGAGGCACCTGGCTTCAGATTCACAGGAGGTGTTTTTGTTTGATCAAGGGCAGAATTTAGTCTTTCCTGGTCAGATTAAAACATTGTAGAGTCCCAACCGGTCCCACCTGGTCCCTCTAGATCCAGCCCAGAGAAACTGTAAAATTGGTGGGGGCGGTGGAAAGAATCCTGGGTGGGGCAGGCGGGGAGTCTGGTCCGAAGTCTCAAAGCGAGTCTCTTCCGATACAGTATATTGGTTGGAGCTCAGTCAGTGCCCTGTCAGATCTTTAAATTTAGCTGTAGTTGGTTAGCTTCGTAGCGTAGCGTAGTGTAGTCTTAGAGATTTTTTTAGAAACTGCCAGATATATGAAAAATAAATAAATAAATAAATAAAACAAAATAAATTGAAATAAAATAACAGTTTGCTCAGGCTACGCAGATGAGAAAGAAACCAACACACAAACCTCTCTTTTTGTCTGCTATCAACTCAAGTAACAGGTACAGCAGCTTTAGTCATGGGTGGGGTGGGGTGGGGTGGGTTGGGGTGGGAGGGGGGCATATTGTGGGTCTAGGGGTCTAGGGTCAACTTACAGGCAGGGGACCTACAGTACACTTACGGTACAAACGCTACACAACTCAAAACCTCTCCGTTTTACTCAAAAGGACAGTGGCAGTTCAGATAAGATACAGCGAGATTCCTACCAATGTGTTTTTATTTCCCTCGCCTGCGTGTGGCGCTGTATAGGCTAGCGGGGCTCACACATCAGTGTTGTTCCTGTAACTTTCCTGAAATCGCTAGTTTAGTCTACTTGTAGACAGAAAGGCAGGAAGGAAGCAACTCGTCTCTGATGCAGTCCGTGGTTGCCAGATATGCTTATTTTGTTACAGCCTCTACATGTAGAAAATAGGGCATAAAAAGCGTCTTAGGCATCGGAGAAAAACCTTGTGGCTTTTCCGCAGCAATCCTGTGAATCCAAGCAATGCATTACCTTTCCATGTTGTTCAAGGTACAGTTCTTCCCATTTGCAAACAGTCTTAAAAAATGATTCCATACACCAGAATAATGCAGATGAACAGAATCCAGGTACCAAGGCTTCCACACCTAAGTCGCTAACAGATAAAGTGTCCCTTAGACGATAGTATGTAAATACGCAAGGCTTTATTTTTTGACATATCATTGCTAGGAGAAGAAAAGAACACCCAGCCCTCCTTTTTCCTGTCATTGTATCGATAGTTATTAAATAATGTTAAACAGTATTCAGAGTGCACCATGTACAAACACACACAAACACACATGAAGAAATGTGAATGATGGGGAAGGGGCGGGGCAACATTCAGAGCTGTTACATTAGAATGATGCCGGTGTTCCGCAAGAGGTGGGGCTTAGTACACATGGGTGGGCTTAAGGGATCAGCTCGTTCTGTGATATTCAAAAGTGCAATCAGGAAAAAAATGACTGCTTGCTGGGCAGTTAGGCTGTTACAAGGCTTAGAGTTTATTAAAACAAAGTGGGTGATTTGGGGGTGGGGGAGGGGGAGTTGCAAGGGAAATGGGAGGGAGATAGATCATTTTTTGATTTTGAAGACCAAGAGGGATATTTTGTTTCCTTAAAAAGATCTGATTGTTTAATTTATTTGTTGTTGAACTATTTGTGTTGTTAAAATTATTATTATTATTATCAGTATAATTATTTTTTCTTACTTCTATTCTTAGAAGTATTATCCAGTCCTTTGTCTGGATTTAAAATGGCACCTCAAAAAATGGCTGAAGAATGTAGATGGGGCAATGATAAAGGCCTTTTCATTTTGATTTGTTTTGACTTAAAATTTTATTTTCCTATATCGTCGCATACCAAAATATAAATGATGTCAAGAACAATGAAAAGCTCTAACTCAAAAGAAAGTTTGTCAGTGGTCTACCTGCTGTCTAGTGATACTATGTTGTCTGTTCCTTTGTTTTATATTTGTTTGTCTGTTTGTTTGTTTGTTTGTTTGTTAAGGTCATGTATGTGATGTTTCACATGACTTGTCTTGTCTACATAAAGGTACAGGTCCAAAATAGCAATCGGACTCTGGCACGAACGGGCCTGTCGTGGCTGCTTCATATGTTCGGCCCATTTGATAAGAGTTTGGTGCTCCATGAGCCATGGGAGGAATATAGAAATAAGGTGACCAGCGGAACCAGTGCTGTTATTTAAAAAAGTCTAGACAAAATTCCAGTGAGAGGAAGACGGAGGAGGAAGAAGAAAAAAAGAAAACAAACAAAAACCGCAAACTGTGCGCATCTCCTGTCTGGAGGAGGTGGGGAGACGACCTGGAGAGCGTTTCTTGACAACATCGTTGCTAACTAAGTTAGCAACTTACTTGGTTGCAAGGAAATTTACAGACTAAGTTGCTAACTGGTTAGCAACAATGCTTTCGAGAAACAGGTTTCTGGTCTTGAGGTGAGCCACAGGGTGGTGAAGGAGGTGGTATCCTGGACCCCGTTTCTCGAAAGTATCATTGATAACATAACCAGTTAGTAACTTACTAGGTTTCCAATAGGAAATTGCATTGCAAACAAGTACGTTGCTAACTTAGTTAACAACAACGTTATCGAGAAACGCACCCCTGTGCTTACGGTGACCAGGCACACTGATGACGTCCTCTCTCCCCTTCCAATGACTGAACACACTGCATGACTTTGAAGTCTCTTCTCTAACCATTGCTTGTCATACCGTACACTCGCCATCATGTTTGTAAAAAAAGACCTGTTTAAAAGAAGCTGCTAATGACATATCTCCACCCCTGCCATCTTGGATCATAAAGTTGTGATGACGTGCAACGTGAAAAGAATGTTAATGTGACGTCAACAAACTGTGAAGCTTCCTTGTGTAGACTAACTTAAGACACATTACGTACGGACTCATCCTTAAGAAGAAATGGTTGAAGTGTGATACACCACTTAAAACAGTGAGGTCTCAATTAAAAGTAAAGGTAGGAGGAAATGGGTTCAAGTGGCATACAGCACCAAAATCTGACTATGCAGACAGTAAAAGAAAAACTGAATCAGCATTGTGATGCATTTTTTAAAATCGGATCCTATGAATGACCACAATTGTCCTCCTATCCATTGACTCTTGAGAAAAACTCCTGTGCCTGCAACAACTGAAGAATCATGTCAAAATGAAACAAAAAGTGTTTCTTTCTTCTGGTCAGAGTAAAAAAAAATAGACCTGCTATTGGAAGCTCACTGCAGGTGAGGCAAACCTGCAGGTGAGTTGATTTCATTTTAAGGTGGTGGCACGTCAACTACATCAACTTTAGGAGCAATTTTTGCTAAGCACCAGCATCAAAGATTTTTAATATTCTGATTTGACAATTAAGAAAAGTCATATGCTAAATAATTTTTAAAAAATGTTGTGCCCAATATCCGTAAGGTCAGGTTTCAAATACGTTTGTTGATAGAGTTGGCTGGCAGTATTGCTCAGAAACCTGCAAAAAGTGTATCTGTGTGTCATCATATTGAGGCTGAAGTCCCATGTAATCAAAAGACGTGTGTGACACACATTAGCATTGAGCTGTGGTCTATTTGGTGAACTCTGGTCTAATCTAAAGTTCTGCTTCTGTAGATGGAAGAATTTCATGAGGAGTATGAGCAGGTTGGCAGACAGTGAACCAGTCAGTTGAGGTAGTCAGCCCTTGGAAAGTTTCTTGTGTGTTCCATTCTTCCTGAAGTGTTCTATGGTGTAGTTGCCAGGTAGTTTGCTTGTTTAGTCTCGTCTGTTACACGTGTTGACGTGTTGGGCTGTGTGGACAGAACGTGCCTTATTGGGAAAAGTAGGTCACATGCAGAGCATTTTGTTTTGCGGTCAAAGGGTTTGGTGATGGTGTTTGTGTGTGTGTGTGTGTGTGTGTGTGTCTGCGCGTGGTTGTAAGATTTGAGTACGTTAGTACGAGGTCCTTGCGTAGAACTGCGTTCAAACTGTGCTCTCTATGGAAGGAATGCAGTGGATACACTTGATACACAGAGGAGGAAGCATACACATGCAATAGCAGATTGTCTCTGCAACATCCCCCGGACTGTTGTGCATATTCAAGACATACCTGGACGACAACCTCTTAATGCATATTCAAGATATACGTTGATGATGTCATCGTCTTACACACAGTCCTCCTCTTCTGGGCGGAGAGCTATCAAGCATTTCCGTACCATCTCCTGCGGTTGTGGTAGCATATTTTGCGCTTCAGCTAGCGGTGGTAGACTCTGGTATGGGAAAGTTGTGTATGGCTCATTATGTGAAGGGGTTGGATCTGGGTGTCAAGGATGGGAAAACAGGCTGAGGCAACTGCCACCAGGAGCCTATAGTGTGTGTGTGTGTGTGTGTGTGTGTGTGTGTGTGTGTGTGTGTGTGTGTGTGTGTGTGTGTGTGTGTGTGTGTGTGTGTGTGTGTGTGTGTGTGTGTGTGTGTGCGCGCGCGCGCACGCCATGGAGGCGGTAGAAAGGTGTTATTTCTCTCGAAGAAGAAGAAGGTGTTTCCAGATGCATGAGTCGGCGATGGGAGGCAAAGAGAGGAGTGGATGTGAGAGGAGAGATGTAGGGGAGGTGAAAACAGATGGGCTCTTCCAGTAACTAGTACGTCGACTGTCGAGATACACAAGGTGACACGTGGGTGGCGGAGGCGTGAGGATGCGAAAGCCAGTCGGTCTTGCGGAGGGGGCTGCATCTTTAGGAGCTAACGTACATATACAGTATGTGCTGAAAGATGCCAACACACAACTATCACCATGTACACAAACACGCGGTAACACTTTATTTTAGGGATACATCTATTAGCACTAATACAATGTGCCTGTATAAGTAACTTGTAAGGCATGCACAAAGCAAAATCAAACATTTGTTAGGCATGTATTCGCAAATGTCTTGTTCATGCACAATAAGGGATTTATTATCAATTTAACCTTAGTAAGGACCTAGTAGGCCTTAGCGTTTGCTTAGTACATGCCTTACAAGTTACTTATGCAGGCATTAACATTGTATGTATTAGTGCTAATAGATGTATCCCTAAAATACAGTGTTACCAAACACGCTTCTAAACGCTCGCATACACGCATAAACAGAATGTGTGAAATACCTGTTGCTTGTTGCGTCTGAGAAAGGTTGGCAGTTACAATGTGAATAGACAAAGGAAGACTCAAGCATTTGACATTAGTCGTTAGCGTCAGGTCTGCTGTCCTCATTAGTGCCTGGGGCCCAAACCAAATCTGTCCTCCATAGGGGCCACAGCTGTCACACCAGTCGTGGTAAACATAGGCTTGATCTTAATTCGTCACTAATTGTATCGAAAGTAATGGATGATGTGAGACAAAACACTAAAATAGCACCGAAACACAGAATTTTCTGTCTATATAATGACTTTTGAGGGCCCCAAGTTTATATTTCGTCTTGGGCCCCAACATGGCTAGATCCGCCCCTGCTTGCCTGTATCACTAGTGTTAGAGCCACAGGATAATAACAAGCGAAGGGAAGTCCAGTGTTTGATTCATTCTTGTTAACAGTTGAGCTGTCGCACAGTAATGCAACTCAGAACTTCCCTTCATTCAGCTTGCTTGCCTGTATCGCTAGTGTTAGAGCCCCAGGAGAATACGTGCAGCAGTCGGTCCAACAAAAAGCATGTAGGGTGGCTGTAGTTCAGGCCAGCGATAGAAGAGAGAGTCTGTCCATAGACACAAGTCACCAGGGCTGTGGTCTGAGGGAGAAATAGGGCCCGGGCACTTTTGGCTTAAAGGGGCCCCTCATAATTAGCGGCGCAGAACTGACTCACCGTTGGGCCCCGCACCTTCGTGGTCCCCTATTTTCAGAACTTTTACATTTCCGAAAATAGGGGGCCATGAGGGTGCGGGGCCCGCTGGGAAATGCCCGCAATTCCAGATGGCCAGTCCATAGACACAAGTTACCCAGCGTGTCAGGCTGATCCTCTTGTCTGAGTTATCACTGTGTTTGGCACAGGACTGTTGTGGAAACACAGGGTACATTGTGAAAAAATGACATTTGTTTTGTGTGTGTGTGTGTGTGTGTGTGTGTGTGTGTGTGTGTGTGTGTGTGTGTGTGTGTGTGTGTGTGTGTGTGTGTGTGTGTGTGTGTGCAGTTCTTATCCATAGCTGTTATGTAGTTGTTGAAGACACACATCAACATCTCCATCCACAGCTTGAACAGAATGTATGTGGATCGAGTGTTGGAAGAGGTGATCGTGAAGGACGTGGGTTGTCACACACACATGCACACACACACGCACGCACACACACACATACACACACACACACAGACAGGGCTCAGCAACAGCTATGGTGTGTTTTGTTTCGGTCGAAAGCTCTAGTTTGGCGTAGGACGCCAGGATCTGTCAGCAACGACGTGATGGCCGTACCCCATGCAGTGTCAATCTAACAACTGTGGTTGTTCATTACTCTTCTGTAGGGCTGGACTGGGGGAGAAATAGGGCCCGGGTACTTTTGGCTTCAAGGGGCCCCTCATAATTAGCATGCGCAGAACTGACTCACTGGTGGGCCCCACACCCTCGTTGGCCCCTATCTTCAGAAATGTTAAAAAAAAAAAAAAAAAAAGATTTTTTTTAACATTACTGAAAATGGGGGCCCACGTGGGTGAGGGGCCCACCAGGATATGTCCGCTATGCCAGATGACCAGTCCATCCCTCCTCTTCTGTAGGCTATGTGTAACTGAGTTATCCTCCAGGCCCTTTCCAAGGTTTCACTTCACTTACGAGTAGGCGCAGTGGCTTTACGAGATGACTCGGACTTGGGAGTACAGTGGTGGAATAGGGTGATAACTGCTGAACACAATGTATTCTTCAATGTGTTTTCTGTTTTGTTTGTTTTGTTTCTTGTTTTATATACTATGCTGGGGTTTTTTTGTTTTTGTTTTCGAGGAGTAACTTGAACATGTATGATTTCCTTGTATTTGTTTTAGGATCTGTACAATGTTTCTTTGTTTTGTTTGTTTTTTTTTATTTCATTTTTTTTCCAGCTGTGAATTTGAACAAGGAGAAGAAAAGAAAAAAAAACATGTCATGGGCACTTAACATTTTATTTAACTTTTTAATTATTTTATCTTGATTTTGGATTTTGTTTGTTTTTGTGTTTGACAGAGCACTTAATAAATGTTTCTGCAGTTCGCAGACACACACCTTGTATGCTTGTTCCATACGCAAGGCTACACTGAGACGAGTTCCTTTTCTTACCACTCATCTGGAAATGTTGTTACACCTTTTGTTTTGGTTTTGATATTATATTTCGATCGGTGTACGCCTACTCTTGAGTATATGTTTGTATCAGCTGGTTCATAAAGTGGGTCAGCCGATGACGAAACAGTTCCTGGGCGCAGACACTGGGATGGCATTTACTGTGCATGCAGAGGACACTTCTCTTACGACCGTGTGTGTGTGTGTGTGTGTGTGTGTGTGTGTGTGTGTGTGTGTGTGTGTGTGTGTGTGTGTGTATGCAGCAAGGCAAACAGATGATGAGAACAAGGCTCAACGCAAATGATTAAGGCATCCAACGATCATACACTTTTTTGACTCCATAGCTTTGCAAATCTGCTTTGAAAAAAAAAAACACCTCTCCAGCAGCACTTTCGTCACGTCCATTGAATCTTTTTTGTATACCTCTGCAAGTTACACAGAACTGTCCCTGCTATGATGAAGAAATAATAAAAAAAAAGAAAGTATGGAGAAAAGAAAAGAGAATTACTGGAAAGCACAGTTTCCCCTCATGAAGTCCATGCTTGTTTCTTTTGTAATCTCTAAATAAAGGCAGAAATCCTTTCACCTTGCTGTGTTACGTGTAAAATGGGAAGATGGCGGGGGATGTGGGAGTATCTTTCAGTTTTTCAGTGGTGCATTATTGATTGCAAATGGTGGCCTGGTTTCCCCTGGACACCCAACATCCAATTTATTTAGTTCCTTTCTTTTTCACATTTATTTATTCTACAGCAAGAATGGAAGACGAACCCATATCTTCTCTAATTGCTACTTATGGACTTAAAAATGTTTAATGTTGAGAACCACACTTGGTAGCCACTCACTGCATAGCAACACAATGTATCAAGCTTGGATACACACAAGAAGTCAAACACTATCCATGCTTTGGTTCATCATGGCTCACAATATCAACAACACAGACAGAGAAGATGTGGGTGTATAAGACTGAAAATAAATAACAGTTATTCCTCAATTTAAAGCCTGGCTCCTAATACCCTGTAGTAGAAAGGTCTAAAATATTTCTCAATAAATGAAAGTCATGTCTTTTGTATTAAGACTCCTTCAAATTGTAGACTACCTGCCCCTTGCAAGCAAAAAGGTTGACATACTGTTGTAGATGGCATGAATGGCAACTTAATGTCAGCTACTTGGAGGGAGAAAAAAATGTAGTTTAATTTCCCTTCAATGTCCCCATATCTGCTTCTAGTTGTAAATGGGTAGAAGACAGAAGATGTCTAGCAGAACTGGACAGGTCAGCTGGCATATAGGACATTTTTATAGGCAATTATTTTAATTATAGGGTAGCCAGTCTTTGGGTGCCCAAAGCTTTTATTTTGTTTGCCAGAGTTGTCTTCTTTGCTACCTTGCTTCTGATAGTGTGATGACTGAGTATCGAGTGTACAGTGTTTACTTGAAATGAGACATTCCTTCAAAAAAGAACGCTTCAAAGAAAAAAAAATCTGTTATGAATTTTATGTTCGTTTAACTTTGGGGTCTGTACCATTTCTTGACCTTGTTAGCTCTGTCATTGGTCCACAGGCAAAATATAGAGAAAAGAAATGAAACAGTAGAAGCACCTTTATTAGGCTGCATTTGAAACGGATTAATATTTTATTTCCGTAACATATGGGATTCAAGGATATACGACAGATCTAGAGTGAGAGCAACAGAAACAGAGATGACGATAGAGAGAGGGGGAGAGAGAGAGAAAGGGAAAGAGAGCGATATGGTTTTTTTGTACCCAGCAATACATCCTTGGCATTTTGAATGTATAAGATAGGGATTCACATCACCTCTCTCCCAACAGATGGCTTCAATAAAAGCACTATGTCAATCTGATGACGGCTGCTACTGAGACCTGCTTTCATTCACCATTTTACACTCCCAGAGATGCTTATATCGAGACAGACAACCTCTAATTAAATCCCAGATCCCATTCATTGCAGCTTATCATTGATTATGTAAGGGATGTATGTACGTATAGGGACTATGTTATTGCACTACAGCATTATTACATCATTGCATTTAATTCATTATAATCATTGTATTGGTAAAATAACAAAATAAGGGTCAATATGAATTTATTTATCACACAACTACCTTTTAATTAACTTTCATTATTTAAGGTGCTCGGTGTTATTGCAGTATGTTCTACTGTAATTTTTGAATGAAACATAAATGTTACATACTAGAATTCTTCATAGTGTAATTCAAATATAATATATTTTTTATTATTTTTGGAGTGTAGCACAGCTAGAGTGAGATCTTTTTTCCGTCCATGTGTGGATGTGTGGGTGTAAACCGCCTCTATGGAGTTCTCTCCATGTGAGCAGGAGAGAAAAAAAATAAGGAAAAGAGTTAATCTGGAACTGTGCCCAAAAATGATAGAAAAGAGAGAGAGAGAGAGAGAGAGAGAGAGAGAGAGAGAGAGAGAGAGAGAGAGAGAGAGCACAGTCTGAAATTCTCCACTGAAATACATGTACTTGAAGTACACTGTACATTCGAAGAGGATATCAGAGATGTTCTTTGGCGCCGACCACACTGAATACAAACACTGAAATATGGAACAATCTGAAAGGCAGACATTTATAGAGCTAACGGTCATTCAAGGAGATCTGGCGATGTAAAGACTGCCAACAAGATAAAAATGTCCCTGGAAATGGCACACTTTTACGCAGTACTATTTGAGAATCTGCCTTTTTTTGAACCCAATATAAAATTCTAACATTTGCATTAATAAAAATGATTCCCCTCAATACAATGTGTATCAAACAGTAACTTTATTGTTGAATACAGCCAATCAAGTATTGCGATGTCAGGGTACAACACAACTGCGAAAGAAACAAAGTAAGAAAGAAAGAAGGACAGAAATGCTACAATTCAAGCAGGGAAGCAGACATGGGGCAAACAAAGTTTTCCTGGGCCCAGGGAGATATGGGCCCCAGGAACAGATCCTCACTAAATTGAGATGGTGGGTCAGCAGCCCTGAGTGTAAGTAGACTTGGAAAGCCAAGTCCAAACCCCATTTAGACAAAAAATAACTTCAAAAATAATTGTATGCAACTCCTCAGATACTTTTTAAGGCAAGTGTATTGCTTGATTCAAAATCCAAAACAACGAAACTTCCCATGTGTTCATCTGGAGGCTGAGGTGAGTGGGTCACCACTGGGTGTCTGAAAAACACAGACGCGTGTGATTACTCAAAACATACAGGATACTACTAGCCAACAATACATTAAATTGTCCACACACACACACACACACACACACACACACACACACACACACACACACACACACACACACACACACACACACACACACACACACACACACACACACACACACACACACACACACACACACACACAGATCTATTTTTATGTGGGGAGAAAAAATATTTTGCGTATTTCAAGCTTTCCTGACTTGAGATAACTTGGCTTGTGTTAAGAAAATGACAGTATTATACACAAACCAAACAAATGACTTATAATCAGATAAAAATATATATATATCTGTCAGTGCCGTATGGTAATTCTACTCAGTATTAGACAAATTCTACTCACCCACAACAAGTATGTATCGTGTTCTGGGTGGAATTAGTCTAATTTAACTTTGGGTGTAGAGTTAATTCAAAAGTCTTTTCTGAGCAAATGGATGTGTATCAACCAGAAAACAATGACAAAAAACCTTTTCCACATCCCAAATTATTTTGAAATGAGCACATTTTGGCACTTGAACGATTAAATGTGAATTTTCAAAGGAAAGCTCACAACCAAATATCAGATGCTTATATTGATAAAACATAATAATATTGTTATCTGAGCTATCCATCTCTAAATTAATTTTAGCATGTAATACTGTTATCTTGTTACTATAGAATTCAGTTCAGCACAAAAAACTTGCAACATTGACATAGGTGTAACATTATGTGCTTATGATCTGACCGTTTGGTTTGAATAAAGGTGTTAAATGTGTTTGGAGCATATTGCACTATGAAATACTCTTTCATGTAGAGATAGTAAAGCACACAAGCGGAATATGAAGTGTTACTAAAATCATGTTGCCTAAGCTTGGACACGAGCTCTGTTTGGCAGGCAGACAGGGACCCCCTGCCTAGTATTTACGCCATCACACCCTCAGCGTCAGCCATAGCCAGCCAGACAGTAGGACTTCAAAAACAGCCTTTGTCAATTAAAAAAAAAATCTTTCATTTATTATTAATCTACGAGTACAAAACAGAGCTATGAAACAACAACATGAAGAAGCTTTTGTAAAATCTTTGAATAACTAGTCGTAAGGGTAGTTGTGACAGGTGGTGCAGAGATACTGCTTAAAAATAGGACATGCAGTGCAATTGCAGTCGGTCACCTTTGCGAAATAGTCACAAAACTCTAACCAGAATTGTTAAATTACAATATTTTCCATTACACTTTCCTTGCAGTAGAAAAGCATAACCCTTATTTGCAGCCTTGATCGTTATAACAACACTTTCATATCAAAGTAGTCTTCTGCTTTAAAACCTATGCATGTGTGTCATCATGTAGTCAGATACTGTACATGTTAATGGAACAGTGGCACGGCAGGTTTGGAAAATATAACTCTGTCTTCCTGAATGCTAACTTTGTAGCAATACTGTATCACCCATAGTGAGGTTCCATTGATAGAGATACTGCATCAAGCCACAAATAAACTGATAACGTTGGTGCAGACTGTTGGCAACATTTTTCACACTTGTTGGCAAAACTTTAAAAAAAACAACAACATCTAAACACTACTAGCTCTTTGACCCTCTCAGTATGCAGCAGGAGGTTTGCAGGTGTGCCGGATGGAGACTAAAAGTTACAAAGGGAAAGGCAGCGCAAGTGAATGAGTGGGAGAGTGTGCAGATGACGGATAAAAGATGGAGGGAGAAGGAGGTGGTGAGGAGAAAAGAAAGAGGAGAAGGGAGGGAGGAGGTGACGGGTTAGTTAGTATTAGTCTTATATTGATGAAGGGGATGAGAAGGAGGGAGAGGAGAAAGAAAAGGAGGCTGGGGTGGGGGGGGAGGGAGGAAGAAGAGGAAGAGGTGGCCGGTTAGAATGAACTTGTTGGAGGTGAAGGGGAAGAGAAGGAGGACGATGAGGAGGTAGAGCAGGAAGAAGAGGATGACGAGGAGGAAAAAAGGAGGAGGAGGAAGAAGGGAGGAAGAAGGGAGGAAGAGGAGGATGCGACAGGCGGGTTGGTATTAGCGTGTTGCAGATGCAGGGGAAGAGAAGGAGGAAGAAAAAGACGAGGAGGAGGAGTAGAAAGAGGAGGAGGAGAGGAAGAAGAGGGGGAGGTAGAGGAGGAGGAGAGGAAGAAGAGGGGGAGGAGGAGGTAAGGATTTAGAGGAGAAAGGGAGGAGGATGAGTAGAAAGGAGAAAGAGAGGATGAAGGGGAGGATGAGGAGGAGGTAGAAGAGGAAGAGAGGAGGAGGAGGAGGAGGATGTGGCAGAGGAGGAAAAGAGGAGGAGGTGGAGGAGGATGAGGCAGAGGAGGAAAAGAGGAGGAGGTGGAGGAGGAGGAGCAGGAGTAGGAGGAGGTAGAGGAGGAGGAGGAAGAAGAGGAAGAGGAGGAGGATGCGACAGGCGGGTTGGTATTAGCGTGTTGCGTTGGCGCTGAGGCCCCCCCTGTGCTGGCGCTAATCTCCCACGAATGTCAGCGTGTCGCCATTGCGCACACCCGCCTTGTGCCATCAGCCAATCGCCACGCCTCTAGCCAGCTAACCAACCAATCCCACAGCACCTTTCTTTCATGGCCCGCCTCCAGGAGCGCCAGCCAACCAACCCCACTCCACGACCCCTCCCTGGCCCTCCTCCTCCTCCACTCCTCTCCTCTCCTCCTCCTTGCCACTCCTCCTCCGCTGCGCTCCTGTGCAATCTGGAGCGACAGATGCGCGTGCCTCTCCTCTCCTCTCTTCTCCTCGCCTTGCCTTGCGTGATGTGCTGCCGCGGTGACCAGCTGCTGCTGAGCTTCTCCATGCACCCTCACAAAATAATACATATAGAGGGAAGTCATAATAACCATAATGATAATAAGTCAGTGGAGTATACTGTATGCTTGTACTGTACGTATGCAGTTGAGCAGAGTAGGAGAATGACAACAATTTAATGAAATAAAAATGGACGTGAGAAAAGAAACACCACCGGAAAGAAAAAAAGAAAGAAAGAAAGAAAGAAAGAAAGAAAATAAAGAACAATATGAATGGGCATGAGAAGAGAAACCCCACCTGAAAGAAAGAAAAAAAAGAAAGAAAGAAAGAAAGAAAGAAAGAAAGAAAGAAAGAAAAAAAGAGAAAGAAAGAAAGAAAGAAAGAAAGAAAGAAAGAAAGAAAGAAAAAAAAAAAACTCAAACAAGAAGGACGGAAAAGCAAGGGCAAGTTATGGGGATTAAAAAAGGACAGAATGGGATGGAGGAGTGAAAAGATGAACTGACAGAGTAGAGTAAAAGAAAGAATGACAGAGAGGATAGGAGAGGGGAATTAAAGAAAAAGAAGAGAGGCCAATAGAATATTGGAAGAGGGTTAAGGGGCTTTTGGAGAGGGGGGTGGGGGGTAAACGGAGACAAGAAGAAAGGATAATATAAAAGAGGACAAAAGAGGAGGGTAAAAGAGGAGCGCACAGTAGAATAGGGGAGGGTGAAGGGGCTTTTGGGGAGCGCTGTGGTGTTTTGGGGCGAAAGGGAGATGAGTGAGGTGAGAGACAGGACAGCTGGCGTGTCTAACCTGAATAGACGCAATCTGCATTCCCCTGCCCAGGTGTGTGTGTGTGTGTGTGTGTGTGTGTGTGTGTGTGTGTGTGTGTGTGTGTGTGTGTGTGTGTGTGTGTGTGTGTGTGTGTATGAGAGAGAGAGAGAGAATCCATAAGGGAAATATAAAGGCCACCACAACAGAGGAGTTACAGTAGCACCTTGCTATTGTATCTGCCTACAGAGGTTTTGAAAGGCATAAAGCGTGTGTGTGTGCATGTGCATGTGCATGTATGCATATGTTTGTGTGTGTGTGTGCTTGTGCGTACCTGTGTCCGCAGGTTATGCATCTCCTGGGCCTTTGTGCATGCGTTCATGTGTGTGCATGTGTGCGTGTGTGTGTGTGCGCTTGTGTGTGTCTGCTCATCTGACTCCATGCGTGTGTGTGTGTGTGTGTGTGTGTGTGTGTGTGTGTGTGTGTGTGTG
Organism: Engraulis encrasicolus; assembly: GCF_034702125.1. Classification (NCBI taxonomy): domain Eukaryota; kingdom Metazoa; phylum Chordata; class Actinopteri; order Clupeiformes; family Engraulidae; genus Engraulis; species Engraulis encrasicolus. The sequence goes on along the minus strand of NC_085880.1, from coordinate 11,242,319 downwards.
TGTGTGTGTGTGTGTGTGTGTGTGTGTGTGTGTGTGTGTGTGTGTGTGTGTGTGTCCATGTGTACAGTATGTTATACTGTATCAGTGTTTCCCATACATTGAGGAAACTATGGCGGCCCGCCATTTTAAATTTGACCGCCATAGTTTACGAAAATGTAAAAATTTAAAAAAAAAAAAAAAAGTTTTTTTTTTTTTTTTTTTTAAACTTTTTTTTTTTTTTTAAACGATATCAATTACGATTTTGAATTTCCTTCGCATTTTCCTCCTGGAGTAAATACATTCTACAGACTCTGTATTGAGATTAGTCCCACGGTCACACAGAATGAGGGGAAAGCATTAGGAAGTGACCGAAAGGGTATTACAGTTGATTCATGAACATGTGCGCAACGATGCGTTATGACACGCCGATATGCGAGGATCTTCGTCCAAATCGCTAGTCGCATGCATCATCGCTAACTGTGTTTACATCGCGTGCCGCGTGTAAGGGAAATGTTAGTTATTGACATGTATGGAATTCACTTCAATTTATGTTGTTTCTTGCTTCAGTTGTGGACAAAACGATTGACCAAACTCACAATAGAAAGCCTTTGCTGTGCTACTGTCCCAGAGAGCTGAAAAAAAGCCTTCATAGAAGTCACTCTTAACAGGGGTGTTAACCAATCCATTGAGTTCTCTCATTGCTCTCTCTCTCTCTCTCTCTCTCTCTCTCTCTCTCTCAGTAGCCTACTATTTACCCATAACAAATGGTGAATTTCTGAGCCCTTTTTAATTTGTAGCCTATACCACTGAAGGCATGATAATGCTTCATCATATTTTAGAAATAGGGCCTAGCCTTTTATATACCAAATGTTTATCATTTTGAAATTGTTTCAGTTGTTTATGACTTGTGTATGACTGAAATTATCTCTGCATACTATCAGTGCTGCATTGCTTTGTAAAGATAGGCAATTCAACACACTGAAAAGATACGGCCATAGTAGCCTACTAAAAACATTTTGTTCATAATAATGGTGATTAATAAATGGTGGTCTTAAATTTTCATACTGACATCCTTAAATTTGACTTGGTAGATCACGGCAGACCATCAACTTCAAAAGTAGATCTTGGTTAAAAAAAGGTTGGGCACCCCTGCTATAGAGAGAACCACAAGTGCTTGAAAGACAGGGATCAAAAGCCTAGTCAAGTTGTTGTAGTTAACTTGGGTTTGGGAGCAATATAAAAAACCTTCAGAGAAGGGACAGTTGGGATGAGTTTACTAACACTCCCTAGGCTTTGTTTTACAGTTGTAATGAGTTTGGTGACAAACCTTCATTGACACAGCAGAGGAGACATCGGGCTGCATATAGAAATTAATGTGTAATGAATGTGAATATAGACATGTAATATGTTGTTCAGCCCTTTTAATGGGAGGAATTTGGAAAAAACTGGCCCTGTGACCAGCACCCCTCATGTAGAATGTGTACGCCTACAGATATGTGTGGGGGAAAAGGCATAGCCTACCCTCTCAGACCCTTTTTGTCTATGCGTTAACAATTTCACAGTGCTCTTAAATTCTTATCTCTGCTCCTATTTTGTTTTATTATTGTTTCCCAGACCCCTGCATGAGGGACGAATGAAACTGTGTTGTAAACAGAAATTATTCACTGTACTGCATTTTTTGACAATGACAATGTACTACTATTATACAAGTCATGGGCAAAATCTTATGTAGCCTTATTTCTCAAAATATAAACAGTTTCTCCATGCGCCAATGTCATACTGTAGTCATTGTTTTGCCGTTTTGCATTTACGCTGCAAGAATACAACCCCCCCCCAAAAAGGCCCGCGTGAGAAGACCCCCTAACCCCCCCCCCCCCCCCCCCCCCCCCGGACAAAATAAACCCCGTCTGCCCCCATAGTTTCCAAAATTTCTGTGGGAAACACTGCTGTATATATAGTACCTGTGTGTGTGTGTGTGTGTGTGTGTGTGTGTGTGTGTGTGTGTGTGTGTGTGTGTGTGTGTGTGTGTGTGTGTGTGTGTGTGTGTGTGTGTGTGACATACCTGTGTGTGTGTCCTGAGTGTGTGTATCTCCTGTGTGTGTGTGTGTGTGTGTGTGTGTGTGTGTGTGTGTGTGTGTGTGTGTGTGTGTGTGTGTGTGTGTGTGTGTGTGTGACATACCTGTGTGTGTGTCCTGAGTGTGTGTATCTGGTGTGCGAGCTCCTGTCTCTCCTGCATCAGCTGCTTCTGTCTGGCCAGTAGCTCCATCACCTGCTGCCCACTGGACTGGCAGTGCTCATCCAACTGCTGCAACCTACGGACACACACACACACACACACACACACACACACACACACACACACACACACACACACACACACACACACACACACACACACACACACACACACACACACACACACACACACACACGCACACACACACACACACACACACACACGCACACACAAATCATGTAAATATAACATTGCATGACATTGTACCGTAAACTACGTAAGTGATAACATTAGCCGAGAAGGTCCCTGTCGTGGAGTAGCACAAGACAGAGAGGTGTCAGGGTCTCTGGCTTCGCGTCGGGGTCTTGAGCTCTCTGAAATGCGACAGGGACGACAGGGCACGACAGGGACCGCCTCGCTGAATGGTATCCTGCTTATTGCAGGGCTAACCTTAGATTGAGTACATAGATAACCTTTCCCTGTATTTTCCCTGCCCCACCTGCACCAGATTCTAGCGAGCAAGCGTCTGACTACGGTACGTGCATAGAATGTTTGAAAAAACAGACGAGCGAACGTTGGGGACCCCCATTCAAGTGAATAGCCCATTCTCCAGAATGATGGCGAGCCATGCAATAATCATAAATAATCATGTGGCCAGTTACAGCTGTGTTTGTGTACTGAATATAACATTCAATATCGCGTGCGACAAAAAAAACCAAAAAACTCACGGAAAGTCACGGAACAGATAGTCCTTTTAAAGTTGTTACAAACATTGACGCGTAGCTCAATCTGATGGCTATCCAGTGAGAGAGCATACGTCAATTAGCTTAGCTGTGCTTTAAATTCCAATGTAAAACAAAAACAAAAAAAAACCTCCACAGAGTTGTGTGAGTGAGCTGTTCATCGTCTGCCAAATGTACATTTGGCTGCACATTGACAATGCTCCTCTCCAGTGATGGTGGTATAGGACTGGGTTGCCAAAATATACTGCTGAGATTCCTATGGCTCACATTAGTGTTCACTCTGTTCCTCATTATAATTAACACAGCTTACACTACATCTCTCATTATATATGGCAACGACACAGATTACACCACCGTACATCTCCCATTATATATGGCAACGACACAGCTTACACTACATCTCCCATTATATATGGCCACGACACAGATTACACTACATCTCGCATTATATATGGCCACGACACAGATTACAATACATCTCCCATTATATATGGCCACGACACAGCTTACACTACATTCTCAGTATGCATATGGCAGAGGGATTATACTATAGATGTGATTTGGTTTATCTGAATTGAATTTCTGCAAGAATCTACCTTGCACAT
>NC_085880.1:11226256-11231256 GCF_034702125.1 Engraulis encrasicolus | reverse complement strand
ATCCAGTGTATCCAGACTGGTATTGAATGATCACTTAAATCCATAAAGCCATCAAATAAGATCTGTACATGCATTTAAATTTACACAGAAAGACCTACACTGCAACATACAGTACCGCATGCTCAGAGAGAGAGAGAGAGAGAGAGAGAGAGAGAGAGAGAGAGAGAGAGAGAGAGAGTGTGTGTGAGTGATCGATCGATCTAAACATAGGAAAACAGCTATACATTATATATACTGTTGAGTCAAAAAATTAAGTCAATCCAGTGTATCCTGACTGGTATTAAATGATCACTTAAAAGTCCATAAAGCCATCAAATAAGACATGTACATGCATTTAAATTCACACAGAAAGACCTGTCTGCACCTATACAACATACAGAGTCCTTAACACCTAAAACACCTATAGCCTACATTATATACACACACACACACACACACACACACACACACACACACACACACACACACACACACACACACACACACACACACAGTAAAGCTCACACAACATTGGTTCGACAGCATCCCAGCCGAAAACATGCACAGAAAATGGTGCAAGGCACACTGTTTATAGCACAGCTACATTTCTTAGAATTGCAGGGGCTTTTACTCTTGCAATCACATCTGATCATCTGTAAAATATAGTCTGGTGCCACTTTGACATTTTCTGGAACACTTATTGGTATCAGTGCTTTATTGCATGGGTCTTTCTTCCATCCAAATGCTTCAGGAGATAGTTCAGGTGGAGTGTGAACCAATGTCCTCCACAATATTGCTTGAAAATGAGCCCTTTTCACATTCTCAAGAAATGCCTCTGTTGTTGGTGGAAGAGCAGCCAGGTTAGGTGAAGATAAATGACCTTTCCCATTCTTTTTTCCCCATACCACCAACCTTGTATGTGACATGCTGATACTGTCTGGAATGCCATAACATGCCGACACAAAGTTAGTGGCCTCACTGGAAAGTTGTTGGAATGGTGCCAGCACATTACCAATTGATGTCTTCAGTGTCACACCCTGATATGGCATGGGCTGGTAAAAGGTCAATTACAATGTCTTTTTGTGGATTTACATTTTTAATTTCTATCTCTTTCCATGTTAATACGACCACGACTGAAATTATGTACTTTGTAGGCAAACAAATAATCAGCCAAAAATTATGTAATTATTACTTACAATTTTTATTTTGTGTTACAACAGCACAGGAAGAGTAAATAGCAATGTATGAAATGGTGAAATTCGGTGTTGAATTAGTAATCCTTTGTGGGTATGTCTGAGCTGACACCACCAATATTCGCCTAAATGTTACATATTTCTGCTTGACAAACAGCTAGTTATGTAATTGTCTAAAATTTATTTGGTACGAGGACACTTTCTCCACTTTGATGTGGCAGGCCTACCACCCAGAATGCTCTATGGTTAATCATAGTGCAGTTATGAAGCTGTCAAAAGCTTGCGGGCTATGGCTGCAGCGAAATCAACATGAAAGGGTTAATATCTGAAATTGGCACATCACCCACTCTTATCCTAATGGGTAAGTGTTGGACAACTACAAACAGCAAAACCAAACAACCCACTATGAGATATAAAGCCACGTTTGGCGAAATGTTGGCCTTTGTGTCTCCGACTTGGAAAATCAGGCTTTTTGGGTGAATGCCCCGCCCCCAAACATGCATGACCCCACCCCCACTGATGTCCATACCTCACCACCTGTTCTTACACACATCCTACCATGTAAACAAACACAAAATAAGTATGGTATAGGGTATTTGGTCAGCATAACATGAATTGGGAGCCAAACACTGTTGTAATCTATGGCTGCAGCACATCAAGCATAAAAGGCTCAATATCTGAAAATGCTCAAGGGATATCACCGGGCATCGTCTGGAATCTTAATAGGTACACCTTAAGCAACCACAAACTGCAAAGAAAAAAACTTTATCAGACGAAACTGGGTTCAGCTGATATTTGGCTTTTGGCTGCCGGACTATATGCACACATTAGTACACAAACACACACACACACACACACACACACACACACACACACACACACACACACACACACACACACACACACACACACACACACACACACACACACACACACACAGGCAACTGGACACACACACACACACACACACATCATATACTGCACAGTACATATGCATATATTATCACACACACACACACACACACACACACACACACACACACACACACACACAGACACAGACACAGACACAGACACAGACACACACACACACACAGTCATATATTGCACAGTACATACTATATGCACACATTATTACACACTCAAAATATCTTTAATATGCAAACAACTTTTTTTCTCTGTATCAGTATGGCAGCTACATAAAAATAGAGGTAATGAAAGGCTTCTTAAGCTAGATTGATGCTTCGGACGCATAGCCTGCGTCCGTCGTGGAGCGCCTCGAAAAAATCCTGACTATCCATCGGACGGACGGGGAGGATGCAGACAAAAAGGCGCTTGATTGGTCGTCTCCCTATTTCCTTGTTCTTGTGGCTGTGCAATGCCGGTAGTTTGCGAGAGCAAAGCTGTATTCTGTTAAAAACTATATTAATGCCTTGTGTGTAAATGTGTGTAAATACATGAAGCTACAAGCTAAGTAACAAACAATGCATTAGTTGAACACTTGTGGCACAATGTCTGTACACACACACACACACACACACACACACACACACACACACACACACACACACACACACACACACACACACACACACACACACACACACACACACACAAAAGCACCCATATCTACGGATCTAAGGCCCTTGCTGCAGGAACACCTTTTGCATGTGCGGGAGCTTTCTTTGCTTTAACGTCGGTGACCCAGGGGTTCCACTCCTACGCACCTGACCGAGGAGGTGTGCAAGATTTCTTCACTTACTAAACTGCAGGAACACCTTGCTAGGCGTATTTTATGTCCATTTTTGCGTGTAGAAGGACACCTGATCCAAGGCACCCATACTGTGCGCACAATGCAATATTGACACAACCATGGACTGATCACCCAGAGGTCCATGTTGAGGTCAGGGCACGAACGACACCTCTGCATGATACCTCCAGTGTCATGTGTAATGCTCTGATCGCTCTGATGAGAGTATGTGCACATGGTTGCATGCGTAAGTTTGCTTAAGAATACCCCGGGCAGTATTGCCAGATTGGGCTGTTTCCCGCCCAATTGGGCTGCTTAGGATGGTTGTGTGCGGGTAAAAATGGCTTTTAGCAGAAAAACCTGCCCAATTTTTGCCATAGAAATCAAAAGAATTGGGCGGAATTTTGTGCTTCTAGGCGGGTTTTGAGCATTTTTTGGGCAGGAAATCATCAGTCTCATCTGGCAACCCTGACCCCGGGCCCAAGTGTAACTACTGTGTGACTACTGTACTTGAAGTGTTACTCCCTCATGCTGCCTGGGGGTACAGGGTGCTAAAGGCTGCTAAGAGGAGATAGCTGTGGAGAGATAACACATGTAGCACATGTTAGGGAGGAGCAGCCAGCGCTGAAGCTGACGCTAACGCTAACACTCTTCCAGACGACAATAACAACATCTGGCGGTGAGCAGCAGCCTTCCTCCCCCCACTTCCACCCCCACCCCCTGGTGCTCTACAACCACCACATCTCACTATTGATTTGTCTCTCACGGTCTTAATTACCTCACACACACACACACACATGCAGACACACAGACAAGCACACAAACGCAAGCACGCCACACGCTCAAACGCATATGCACGCACGCACGCACACACAAACACGCAGGCATGTGCACACGCGCGTGCACACACACACACACACACACACACACACACACACACACACACACACACACACACACACACACAGAGAGACACGCACACGCACACACACACACACACACACACACAGGCACGCACAAGCACACACACATACACAAAAACAGCTGCATCAGAAACCTGTTCTAGCCCAAGGCAGGTTTGTTTTGGTAAGAGGTGGGACAAATGTTTTGGGGGGTTGGGATTGGCTTTTAGCGTACTTTACAAAACGGTGTGTGTGTGTGTGTGTGTGTGTGTGTGTGTGTGTGTGTGTGTGTGTGTGTGTGTGTGTGTGTGTGTGTGTGTGTGTGTGTGTGTGTGTGTGTGTGTGTGTGTGTGTGTGTGTGTGTGTGTGCATACACATGGGGATGTGCACATGTGTATGCATGTGTTTGTTGCCTACAGCCATTCCTTACTGCGGGGAGTACGATTCTGTCAATGCTTCAGAGAATGCAGAGGCAGACGCGGTGAGATGTGGACGTATGCTTACATACATAATGGATACCTATACACACCTATGGAAACACACATGCAATACACAGCAGGGGGGAGAGAGGGAGAAGGAGAGAGAAAAACAGTGGGAGAGCCAAACTAGACAGAGGGGGAGAGAGAGAGTGTATGCTGATGTTTTGTCAAACCCTGCGGATGTTTAGCTCTGGTGCTCCACACACACAATTTCACACACACACACACACGCGCACACGCACGCACACACACACACACACACACACACACACATATGCACACACGCACGCACACACACACGCGTCCCCCTGTACCGGCCATGAAGTTAGGCCTGAGGGCAGTCTCCTTTTCCTGTAGCCTGCAGCGTTACAGAATCACACAGACTGTTACAGCACAGTAGTAAAGGGAACCTGTGCTCTGCAATCAGCTGTGTGTGTGTGTGTGTGTGTGTGTGTGTGTGTGTGTGTGTGTGTGTGTGTGTGTGTGTGTGTGTGTGTGTGTGTGTGTGTGTGTGTGTGTGTGTAGAAACTAGACATGTGCATTTTATACAACCTCAACCTTATAAGCATCTTAGTTCATCTTAACGCCAGTGTACAAAAGCCATTTTATCATAGTCAGCGCTAAGCAACAGCACGTCCTGTCTATCTGTGCATAGTTTTTTCCTTACAATTCAGTGTATTCTGTGACAATTTCGGTT
>NC_085880.1:11211256-11213756 GCF_034702125.1 Engraulis encrasicolus | reverse complement strand
GTTCTTATTGTGTACTTGCTAAATAGCATGCTGTAGTAGGACCCTTGTTTGTGTTGCAGGATCCTTATTCAGTATAGTGTTTAAATAGCCTGCTTTAGTCGGGCTGTTCTTCAGTATAGTGTTTAAATAGCCTGCTTTAGTAGGGCTGTTCTTCAGTATAGTGTTTAAATAGCCTGCTTTAGTAGGGAGCTTGTTCAGTACACTCGTACACTCTGTCTACATAAATTGCTGTAGTAGGACCCTATTCATACAATATGCTGCTAAGATAGACTGCTCCAACTCTGCATTGTTCACACAGTGACTCGCATGCAGTATAGTATAGTACTTTACTATGCACATGCACACACACGTAAACATGCATGTACAGAGACATAATACAAACACACACACACACATACACACACGCACACATACACGCACGCACACACACACGCGCACACAGACACACGCGCACAGACACACACACACACACGCACGCACACGCACACAAACGTAGGTAGCATAACATAAACTTGTGAAAAACACATATGTCCTTGAGTCTTTTCATATTGAGATTCCACCAGCGCCAAATTCACTTACACATTTCTGTGCTTTTGGTTTGTATTCAAGCCATGTTTGTTAGCAGCTCAAACCAAGTGGAAAAGCAAACAAGCAAACATCCAAACATACACAAGAGCTATTTCAGATATATATATAAAAAAAGCTGATATGAGGGACAAACCATGGCAGAGTATTATGGGTAACTGTGGTGTGGTGTGGGAAATAAGGGACTTTCAAGTCACAACAATCCTAAATGGTCCCATTTAGAGAGAGGGAGAGAGAGAGAGATGGGGAAAGGGAGAGAGGGAAACAGAGAGAGACAGAGAGAGAAGCAAAGATATATAGAGAAGAAATTAAGAGAGATATTGGATATTATGGGGGGGAGAGACAGAGAGACAGAGGGAGGGAGAGAGAGAGAGAGAGAGAGAGAGAGAGAGAGAGAGAGAGAGAGAGAGAGAGAGAGAGAGAGAGAGAGAAGCGAAGAAACTTAGAGTAGAAATTAAGAGAGATATTGGATATTATGGAGAGAGAGAGAGAGAGAGAGAGAGAGAGAGAGAGAGAGAGAGAGAGAGAGATGACGATACTACGTAGCCACTACATGCCAAAGGCTTTCACAGAGAATTTCAGCCGCCATTGCTAACAGCACTCGAGCGCCTGGGAGTGCATTAGTGCAATTAAATATAGCATTGGCCTCTACGCTCGCATATGTGTGTGTATTATGTGTTTGATGTCCGCAATAAAGCATCTCCTGCCACACACACAGAGACACACACACACACACATACACACACACACAGAGACACACACACACACTCTCTCTCTCTCTCCTTCTCTCTCTCTCTCTCTCTCTCTCTCTCTCTCTCACACCACAACCGTTTGGCCAATGCGGCGCCAAATATTTCAGCTTCCTCGATGAGCCAGGTTTCTGTGGCTCTCACCCCAACCAGTCGAGGGAGAAAGAGAGAGAGAGAGAGATCAGAAATATGAGAAATATGGGGAGATAAAGAATAAAAGAGAAACAGATTAACAAAAAGGATAGAAACTGAAGAAGAGTGAGAGAGAGAGAGATGAAGGGGGAGTGAGTGGGTGAGTGACAGGGTGAGAAAGAGAAAGAGTGAGAGGATGATTTAAAATAAATAAATTAATTAATTAATTAAACCACCCACACCACCACCACCACCACCACACACCAAACACTCTAAACCAAAAAAAGAAAAGAAAAATAAATAAAGAAAGTCAGCAAAGGAGCGAAACGTTGTGTGCTGAAACCCCTGTGTGTCTTGGCTCGGGCGGCTGCGAGTAAAAATAAATCAAGCTGATTTTCCAAATGTTGCCTGTGAGCTGCGCGGACGCCTGCTCTTCGCGCCACAGATTGCCCACTTTTTTTCTTTCCTTTTTTCTTTCGTTCTATCTCTTCTTTTTTTCTGTCTCTCCAGCACACATTGGGGGGGGGGTGGCTGCTGCCTCTCTGAGCTGTATGCATTTGGATGTTTACAGTGGAAAAAATTTTAGACACACACGCACACACACACAGACAAACAAACACACGACAGCCAAACTTACACACACACACACGCAGAGACAAACACAAACACACACACACACACACACACACACACACACACACACACACACACACACACACACACACACACACACACACACACACACACACACACACACACACACACACACACACACACACACGACACCCAAACCTAAATGGGGTTTTGTGGAAGCCACCGAACAATTCACCCTGATGCACAGACTGTGCCACTGTCAAACCAAGTCCAGCACTACCGTCTGTATGACTGTGTAGGTGTGTAAGCAGTGTGCATAGAAGAGGAGAGAGAGAGAGAGAGAGAGAGAGAGAGAGAGAGAGAGAGAGAGAGAGAGAGAGAGAGAGAGAGAGACAGAGAGAGAGAGAATGTGTGTGCATGTGTGTGTGTCTGTGTGTAAC
>NC_085880.1:11191256-11206256 GCF_034702125.1 Engraulis encrasicolus | reverse complement strand
AAGTGAAGCACCCAGTACTAAAAGGCTAAGCTGAGCTACTGCGCAAAACAAGTAAATACCGTAATAGGACAGGAAAAGGTAATGGCTAAAACACTTATTTTACTAAATATACACAATGGGCGATAAATACGGTGACAAAAAGCTGGATTATATGCCATGACATGTTGTGGAGACAGGAAAGACTTTCAGTGGCCCAAAAAATTTGCATTTTATATATACTTTAAATATTACCCGGATATTAGCATAACCTAACTGCCAAACACATCCATCAACATCAGAGTACATTATATTACTTTGTTTGTATTATTAGTTTGTACAAAAGTTGTTCCACGATACCAAATGACATAAATATACTGTAGGAGTACTACTTTTGCTTTATACATCTTTGTCCAAGATTAAACCAAAACATCTGTGTGCTGATTTACAAAAGAATTTATAATCCATTCGGCACACAAGAGTCTTTGTAAGTGACCAAAATAAATGTAGGTGGGAAGCTCATGAAAAAAAAAACAGAATTAATATATTTGTAAACAAATGTGATTTAATTATGTACAAACCACTAAAAGCGCTGCATGCCCTCATGATCTCCTTTGATAGTCACATTAATGAATAGTAATATAAAACACATCTGAGCAGGCAGCAACATCTGCTCTCTCATTAAAGTCAGATTACTCTTCCTGCCTCTGCATAGCTTCCCTGAATAAAGATGAACTCATCCCTCAGCGCAGCTCATAGTGTAATTCTGGACCTCAATCCTTTTAACCCGTTAAGAAACGCATCTCTAGGTATTTATCTTTAAGGCCGAGTACAGCACCCATGTGTGCTTACCTTTAACAGCGTTCACAATTCTGTTTCTAGAACCGTTATCCAAATGGGACAGTATTTGGCATGGAACTTGAAAAGAGCGATTTATTTTATGATTTTACTATATCCACTGTACTGCAATTTTTTATGTTACACACCTAACACTGAGCCTAAGCCTAAAACACAGGTACAGTGGAAGTATATGGCATAATGTTGGATGTTGTTACAGATTTCGCTACACTGCAACCTCTGTAGTTGATAACAGGGGAAAGTGAAAAAAGTAAAAAAAGTAAAAAAAAAAACAAAAAAACAAAAGAACAATAAAAAGAAATGGGCAGTATTTCCAGGCTCAAGGTACAAAATCAGTGGATTGTACGATATGGTTACATATGCTAAAAATGTGGGGGGAAAAAAGTTTTAAGAAAATAGAGCTGTCATTTCTGTCTTCCCAGGCTCTCCAGAGCAGGGCTGGACAGGCTATCTGGCATAGGAGGCATTTCCCAGTGGGCCCCGCACCCTGTCAGTTCTGCACCACTAATTATGGGGGCCCCATTAAGCCAAAAGTGCCCGGGCCCTAATTCTCCCCCAGTCCAGCCCTGTTCCAGAGCGTCCCAGTTGTGCAGTGTAGGGAGGCGGCTGGAGGGGATCAGCCCAAATTAGGAGGAGGACCATTAGAGAAAGCCATTACACCTCTCACTGAGAACAGGCTCAGGACTGCAAGAGACCCAACGAAAGCCGACAGCACAGGCATGTGTATACACACACAAACAAACAAAACACACGCATGCGTGTACACACACACACACACACACATGCACACACACATGCAGCTCAGCTCAAATGCACACCACAGCATGAGAGAGCACAACACACACACAAACACACATACACAAACACTGCACACACAGCATAACAGACACAACAGGACGCGAGTCATAACACGTCGCACCTAAACAAAAGACCTGGGAGGCCAATTACAGAACAAGCGGCGAACAACATTCCATCGATTAAAGCTTCAATTAGTAAACGGCTCTCATCTTGAGGACTTGGAACCGCTTTGGTGCCCTCTGCTTCAACTCACCGTTCTGCATAAAATGTTCTGCTCTGCTCTGTCTTTTAGGGATGTGGCTGTAGCGTTTCTGATTCCAAACACATCAGCAGTATTTACTGTGTACTAATGTGTAAAACCTAACTCATCCTAATTTTATCATACCTGGAAGAGACTATGATCAATGATGTATTGTCACATACCCGTATAAAGTAAGTAATCAGAAAATTTGGCAATTTTTTTTTTTTTTTTGTAAATTGTTATATTTCACTTTCAGTTTTACACTGTATCTATCAAAGTAGGTAATGTAGAACAAACTGGGTAACAGTATCTAATACTGTTATCACAATATCACAAAAAGCATTACCATACCGTAAATTTATGTTAGCTCGGTACACTGCAATACCAACACTGTTAAGTGTTTTGGTTTTGATAGCTCAATAAGCTGCCCATCACAATAAAGTAACATAAAAAGACTCCACACAACATAGTATTAATAATTATAATATCTCAGCATAATAAAAAAAAACAGTTCTCTCCCTCTCTTTTTCTCTCTCTCGCTTGCGCTCTCTCTCTCTCTCTTGTGCTCTCTCTCTGTCACTCTCATTTTTTAAATCACCAAACAACAATCCAGCACACAGTGGTACTCATAGAATAATCAATAAGATCAGATAGAATAATAATAATCATCATCATATACAGTACGGCTTCCTGACTGCATGCTGCACGGGAGCGGAGCGCCCTTCGCTAGCGCTTGCCCTGCGTGTGGTAATTACAAGCCTCTTTCACGTCTTATTGAGAACAGACCCTCCAGAGACGTGGGAACGCAGTGCCGGAATTACAGCCTTGTTATGCTATTAAGAGTCTATTAACTAGATACACTGCTGAAGGAGACATACAAACACACACACACACACACACACACACACACACACACACACACACACACACACACACAGAGAGACACACGCACACAAACACACACACACACACACACACACACACACACACACACACACACACACACACACACACACACACACACACACACACACACGGCTTCATTTGGCATTCGGGGTGCAGTAAGGATGTTGCGTCACCCTCTTGAGCTCAAACTGATTTGGAAAAGAGATCATCATTTCCTGCTCCGACATTTAGGAACCAATCTGAACTCAAAACAATTAGACTCTGGTATAACCTAGTGAAAATATTCTGAACTCCCCATGGCCATACATGTTGCACTGATGGGGAAACACTTTCAATTGTTAACATTGCCATGTACAGTATGTGTAGGATAAACATCCTACTGCCGTATTCTACTTAGTAATCTATTTTTTACTAATGAATGAATGAATGAATGAATGAATGAATGAATGAATGAATGAATGAATGCATGAATGAATGAATGAATGAATGAATGAATGAATGAATGATCAATAAGTCATACTGGTCTCCTGGAGGGCTACTAACTCATTGTGTTGAAAACAGCGCATCAAACTACAGCATCTCACACAACGGCTTCTGTACAGTACGTCTGAGCGGGGAATTGTAAACGTGACGTGATCATCTGCGATGATCAGCAGTGAAATGGATGCCGGTGCTGACAAAAAAAAGGTTTCAAAATCAGCTGCTGTTTTGGTTGGGAATGTTGTGTTCTTTAGCAAAGTGACTAGGAGCCAAAACTGTCTTTATGTGAAATATGTTGATGTCTTTAAAGATCCAGAAGCCTACATGCATAATTACAAGTAGTGATGAAATTTAAATCAGCTTAATCAAAATAATGATATTTATGATGGAGTACGTTGAAATTCTTTTTAAAACGAATTAACATTTATACGATTGACAAATGGTCTTTAGTCGTAACTCAGGCATAATGCAGCCTATGTGTCATACATCATAAAACATAATATAGATCAATCATATTCATATTAAAAAAATGCATATGCACTATGTTGAGCTGAAATAGTTGTACTCTATGTGTGTATATTTATGTTGTGTGTGAGTGTATACGTGTTAGTAATTCGAAGCGTTAGCATTTTATGTACTCTGTAACACTGCAAGACAAACTGAGTTGTCCAAAACAACAGCCTCTGTGAGTTCATTTCTTAAGGAACAGAAGGTGTGTGTGTGTGCGTGTGTGTGTGTGTGTGTGTGTGTGTGTGTGTGTGTGTGTGTGTGTGTGTGTGTGTGTGGACAGACGTGATGTCGGTGGCAGATTGGGGTCCATGATGTGGGTAATGCGCTCTGGCGCTTTCCTAACAGATGAGCATCCCTGTGGCCTGAGGTGGACATCACACACACACACACACACACACACACACACACACACACACACACACACACACACACACACACACACACACACACACACACACACACACACACACACACACACACACACACACTTAAAAAGTACCATACACTGACAAACACTCCCACACACTGAACAAAACTTTATTTAGTGTTGGACACATAAACATTCATAGGTTGCTTAAGTCCCTGACAGACAAATTCGCCAAGGATTTAGGCAAGACGCATAAAAACCACAGATGGCACATACGGTACAGTCCACACACTAACACACATACCAAAGACACCCACAAACGTACAGTACATGGTACTCACACCACCAGAATGTGCACACGCATAAAAAAGGACAATGCACATGCATGTACCCGTACACACTTACACACACACACACAGGACTCAAGCATATACAGTACGTACATGCAGGCATGGGCACTCACATTCACACTTCTTAAGATATTACGCTTCTCACTAGGGGGTCACATCTTGTCATGAGCATGATCAATCCAATGTTGCCACGGTGAACTTGTACGTACCAGCTTTAGTGGCAATGATGGCTTCATTATTTGTGGACTATACTGTGCTATTTAAGAGAATGGAAACAGTTTTTTTTACAATTATATTCTATATTATTCCATTCTACTTGAATTATTCTGTTGCCAAGTCGACCAACCTTAGCTGGCCCTAGAGGTTGGAAGCGAAACAAATCTTTTATTGAGACAGAGGTCGTCTGCTTCACCAAACTTCCTAAGAATCAGAATCATTATTACCATCCTGCATAGTGTTAACTGCAGGAATGGCGTAGTACCACACGCACGTCTTAAGTCCCCACTTATTCCTTGCACTGTTATTAACCCTTTGAAGAGTTAGGATTTTCACCCACTTTTTCTAGAATTTTACTCTAACATTCTACACCTCCCATTAGAATTCTGTGTTGCCTTGTGCCGTTCTTACTGACATATCAAGTATGGGGTGGACTGTAGATGAGGAGGGGAAAGTCCATGGGAAGAGTCAAAAATCAAGCCACGGCAAGGACTGCATACCGCATCTGCTCATCCAATGGAACCACTCACCATTATGAGAGCATCCAACGCAGACATACACATGTACAAACCCATAAACACTCTCTCCAAGCTGCACTTGCCTGCTGCTCTGGGTGACGTCCTCCAGCTTCTGGCCGAGGCTCCTGCACTCCTCCTTGAGACGCTGGATCAGGTCACTCTGGGAACCCAGCAGGCCGTCCAGCTCCCCAACTACACACACACACGCACATGCATATTTGCAGGCACGGACACATAGTGAAACACACACAAACACACAACACACACACACAAAATAAGACACACACGCACAATCTGGTTAGTCTCCTACAGTATACGCATACAGCATATACAAGGGGCATCCATTTATTTCCAAATGCCCACTGTAGCGTACAAACATAGTGAAAGATGGACAGAGATCAGGAGAAGAGGGAGGAGACAAGGAAAGAGAAGAAGAACAAGAACTGACTGACTGTTCCAAGAAGCACAGACACATGCACTACACACACACGCACGCACACACACAGACACAGAATCCATATTGACCCCTTCACAGCCTGGTCAGAAGCACACAGACCGTTGTCAACATGTTAGGTCCGAGTTGGCACACGCACAAGCACAAGCACACGCACACACGCACACGCACACGCACATACACACACACACGATCACATACTGCAGAGCAAGGACATTTGGAACGCTCACACAGAACACAATGCAATGCTCTTTTTGTGCAGTTATGAGCCCCTAACCCCATAACAAAAACAGACACAAGCACACAATGCAACAGCCAGACTCAATCCAAAAAAAAAGAAGGAAGAAAAAAAAAAAACAATAAAAAACAAACGCAAATGCTGAAAGCGTCCCTTTGTGTGCTCCCATAATGTAGCGACTATGTAATTTGGTCCAAATGTTCATGGTGTTTTCTCTGCGTATTTATTATTTCAGGAGCAGTGAGGTAGTGGGCAAAGACTAAGGGGATCACATGCTGCTATTTGTTTTGCAATCACACAACACTAATACGATCATATTCTCAGAAGTAAATACAAAAAGTGTAATTGCAATATGGATCTATGTCCTTGCATGCGTGCGTGTGTGTGCATGCTTGCGCGCGTGTGCACGCATATGTGTGTGCGTGTGTGCATGCGTGTGTGCATGCTTGTGCGCATGTGTGTGCATGCATGTGTGTGTGCCCGTCGCGTACACATCCTTCTGTTTTGTTCATCGTCTAAAATGTATTCTTTTTTTTAAGCAAGAGACAGCAAGGCGCAATTCATTTCATTATTTCTTTATTTATCTCTCTATTTGTCTTTTTGTCTTATGTCAATGCCCTTATTCTTTTTTTTATTCCTGTGACATCGCTTTTAAAAACACAGTGCAGCCATACGCAGAAAAAAAATTAAATAAACACCAAAAAGACACACTTTGATAAGTGCTTTTGAAAAAACAGAATGGCATTGTTTCTGGCATATGTCTTTTTATTTTTCATGTACTTTATTTTTGTGCATGTTTTATTATTATTTTACATAAAAAAAGTTTAGAGACCCACCTGCTTTGGCGAATGGTATTATTCGCCTCAGAGGAAGTATAGGAGAGTTGCCGCGCTCCTGAGATTCCGACTAGAGAGCGCTCCAAATATGAGCGAGCAAGTGAGCCCCCCCACCCCCACACCCCAAAGTGTGTCGGTCAAGAGGGGCCACCGATTACAGTCAGATCTCACGAGCTTCAAGATGGCAGCACTCGACGTGAAACCTGCTACCTTGCTCCACTGTATGCGTGTCTGTGTGCGTGTGTGTATGTGTGTGTGCGTGCATGTGCGTGTGTGTGTGTTCATGTGTGTGTGCGTGTGCATGTGCGTGCGTGTGTGTGTGTCTGTGTGTGTATGAGCTTGCGCGATAACATCTATCAATTGCGATTGCGATCTATCATTGTCATAACATCTATCAGTTGCTTTCAAGTGCCGTTTCCGCTGGACAGGTGTTGAATACTAATGAAGTTATTTGTTGGTGTGTTTGCGGTGGCAGCTAGCGTTAGCTGCATTCCCAAACATCCATGTGTTGCCGTTGCTAGCTCCACTAGCCTGCAGCACACACAGCACAGCACAACACACACAGCACACACAGGCTGTCAAAAGCACAGAGACGACAGAGACAGAAGCGGAAAGGCATCACAGGCGGACCTCCTGATGTCGATCTGTTTGAGACGAAATAGGCAAAGGATGAATGAGCATAAAAAAAATAAATCGGAGGGGAAAAGAAGAGCCGACAAAAAGAAAATTTGGGTCAAGCTGTGAAATTAATAAAAAAAATTTGAAGGAGAGAGAGAGAAAAAAAGAAGTTTGCTTTAGCTGCTGAAAAAGTTGCCTGAAGAATCTTAATTAGACAGTGGGCTTTGAAAAACGTCTGGCCAAGCACAGGCCACAGAGAGAGAGAGGGGAAAAAAACAGAAGAAGAAAGAAAAGGAGGGAGGGAGACAAGAAAAAAGGGATTAAAAGACAAACAAACTGGGAGGAAAAACAAACAGAGGAGAGAGATATGGGAGGAAAAGAGGAAGAGAGAAAGAGATGGGGGGACAGAGAGAAAGAGAGATAGACACAGAAGACCCGACAATCATCCAGAGGCTACTCTGTCTTAAACTGTTTAAAACAACTACTGAAAAAGCCCAACAAACAAACAACAACAAAATCACCACTTTTTTCTTTTACAGTGGGAACTGGACGTCAGAGAGAGAGAGAGAGAGAGAGAGAGAGAGAGAGAGAGAGAGAGAGAGAGAGAGAGAGAGAGAAAGAAAGAGAGAGAAGCTGCTGAGAGAGGGAGACTGAAAAAGAAAGACAGTGGGACTGCAAGGGGGCCGAAAAAAAAAGAGAGAACGAAAAAAAAAACAAGAAGAAAGGATGAGAGGAAGGAAAAGAGAAAAGA
This sequence comes from Engraulis encrasicolus, assembly GCF_034702125.1. Taxonomy (NCBI): domain Eukaryota; kingdom Metazoa; phylum Chordata; class Actinopteri; order Clupeiformes; family Engraulidae; genus Engraulis; species Engraulis encrasicolus. The sequence goes on along the minus strand of NC_085880.1, from coordinate 11,198,139 downwards.
GGAGAGGAGAACGAAGGGAAAAAAAACCCCTAATTAGCGTGTGCGAGTGGCCATTATATGCTTAGAGAGGCGAGTGGTGTGCGGTATTAAAGGGGCCTAATTCGGTAAGCCAGGAGAGCTCCCCGCTGGGCCTCTGAAGCCAGTCCTCTTTAGACAACATGTGTGGCGGCACAGCGCGCCAACAAATAAAGAAGAAGACGACGAAAAAAAAAACAGAAGAAAGGAGAAAAAAAAGAAAAAAGAAAAAAGAAAGAAAAAGGCGGTCTCCTTTGTTTCCTGCCTCCTGCTTTGTTCCCGCCTGAGCAGCATGGCTTCAAGTTTTTGCTGGAAAACACAGTACAGGTAAATAACATGCAGCCATCCAGATGGTGCAGCAGATGTGCCCACACCACTCCCAAATAAACAGACAGTGGGCATTCGCCATTTCTCTCTCCCTCTCTGTGACTCTTACGCTCCCTCTCTCTCCCTCCTTCTCTTTCTCTCTCTCTTGCTCACTCACATTGTCCTCTCCTTGTCCCTGTCCCTCCCTCTCAAGTCAAGTCAAGTCAAGTCAAGTCAAGTTTATTGTCAATTTCTTTACATGCACTGGTCATACAAAGAATTTGAAATTGCGTTTCTTGCTCTCCCATGCAGACATAGACTAATCTAGGTAAGGACATAGACAGTATAGACATAGACAGTACTCATACATGGACATAGACAGTATGGACGTAGACATTGCTCATACAGACATTTAAAGTGCAAGACTGGACAACAGAAGACTTGTAGAGAACATACATTAAGAGGAGGTATTTTGTTGTTCTTTTTTCTAAAAGTCCTTTATAGCGTTCTGACATAGTAATAGTAGCATTTGAAGAAATAAATAATTAAAAAAAGGTTTTTATTAAATACACCAGCAGCAGTATGTGTGTGTGTGTGTTTGTATGTGTTTTGTGTGCGTGTGTGCGTGTGTGTGTGTGTGTGTGTGTGTGTGTGTGTGTGTGTGTGTGTGTGTTTAGTGCAGGTAGAAAGTGCGGTGTGCGTCTGTGTGTGTGTACCTGTGTATGTGTGTGTGTGTGTGTGTGTGTGTGTGTGTATGTGTGTGAGTATGAGTTGTGTGTCAGTGTGTGTATGTTTGGGTTTAGTGCAGAAAGTGCAGTGTGCTTGTGTGTGTGTGTGTGTGTGTGTGTGTGTGTGTGTGTGTGTGTGTGTGTGTGTGTGTGTGTGTGTGTGTGTGTGTGTGTGTGTGTGTGTGTGTGTGTGTGTGCATGTGTATTTTTTGAGTTAGTGCAGGTTGAAAGTTCAGTCACAGATGTAGTAGTGCAGGTGGAATGTTCAGTCGCAGATATGGTGGTGGGGATGAGGGGGGGGAGCGTTGTCAGTGGCCTGGCTGGCTAGAGGCTGACAGTGAAGGGAGAGTGGGTTGAGTGTTCAGTATCTTGATTGCTTGATGCATCGTGCTGCTTGCAAGCCTGGTGGTACGGGAACGGAGGCGCCTGTACCTCTTTCCAGAGGGCAGGAGGCTGAACAGTTTGTGTGCAGGGTGGCTTGTGTCTTTGATGATCATCAGTGCTTTTCGGGTGAGGCGTGCGGTGTAAATGTCCTGCAGGGAGGGGAGTGGTACTCCAATGATCTTCTCTCCCTCTTTTTCTCTCTCCTTCTCATTCTCTGTATCTGTATCCATCTTCCTCTCCCCCATCATCTTTCTCTCAGCACCCCCGTTCTTTCACTTTTTTTGTTTTCAATCTCTTTATCCTCTACCTTGTCCCTGTCTCTCACTCTTTTTTCCTCCTCTATCTGCCCATCATCCTCTCTCTCTCTCTCTCTCTCTCTCTCTCTCTCTCTCTCTCTCTCTCTCTCTCCTTCTCCTTGCATCTCCATCACCGCCCTTCCCTCTCTTTTCCCCTTCTTCGTCATCCCTCTAACTACCCCTCCCTCGTTTACAAGCCTGTGCCCGCTGCCCTGTTGTTTTAAACACTAACTAATGTGAGGCCGGAGAAAGAGGCCAGAGGAGAGGAGAGGAGAGGAGAGGAGAGGAGAGGAGAGGAGAGGAGAGGAGAGGAGAGGAGAGGAGAGAAGAGGAGAGGAGAGGGGGGGAGAAAGGAGAGAAAAGAGGAGAGGAGAGGAGAGGAGAGAAGAGAGGAGAGGAGAGGGGAGAAGATGTAACGAGAGAATATTGGGGCGTATGGAGAGAGGAGAGGGAGGAGAGAGGGGAAGTTGGATAATAGGAGAGGGAGAAGAGGGGGTGAGGGGGAGGGAGAGATGACAGAGGCGAGTGGGGTGAGGAGAGGAGACTAGATAAGAGGGGGGGCAGAGGAAAATAGAGGGGACTAGATAAGAGAGGAGAGGAGAGGAGAGAGAGGAGAGGAGAGGAGAGGAGAGGAGAGGAGAGGAGAGGAGGAGAGAGGAGAGGAGAGGAGAGGAAAAGAGAGGCAAGGGGAGGAGAAGAGAGGAGAGGAGAGGAGAAGGAGAGAAGAGGAGAGGAGAAGAGAGGAAAAGAGAGGAGAGGAGAGGAAAAGAGAGGAGAGGAGAGGAGAGGAGAGGAGAGGAGAGGAGAGGAGAGGGGTTAAGAGGAGTGTTTGGCATCTGTTCTCTTGGCTACAGGTGTCCCTGATGCTGCCCAGCACACAGCCAGGACGGGGCCAGCAGCACATAAGCTTGTGTGTGTGTGTGTGTGTGTGTGTGTGTGTGTGTGTGTGTGTGTGTGTGTGTGTGTGTGTGTGTGTGTGTGTGTCTGAGTGTGTGTGTGTGTGTGTGTGTGTGTGTGTGTGTGTGTGTGTGTGTCTGAGTGTGAGTGTGAGTGTGTCTGTGTGTGTGTGATGAAGAGGGGAGGAGGAATAAAGAAAAGGAAGAATAGAAAGACAGAGATGGTTCAAAATGAGGGTAGATTGAATAAGAGATAAAGGGGCCAGGGGGAAAGGGGGAAAGAGAAAGAGAACAAGGCAGAGGAGGAAGAAAAGAAGAATGACAGGATAGCTGATTAACGGAAGTGAGAGTGAGTGAACGAGTGAGTGTGTGAGTGACAATGCATGAGAAGAGTCAGATATGTCAGCATGAGAAGAATCAGAAAAAGGTCAGCACAGAAGAAAAAGAAAGACGACAGAAGAAGAAAAGAAGAAAAAAAGAAAGAACATGAAAATAAAAGAACAGAACAGGAGAGAAGAGAAGACAAGAAAAGAAAGGAAAGAAAAGAAAGATGGGTTGTGCTGTGCTGTGTGTTGTGCACCCACCGTTGTGCTCGTGCTGCGTCTCCATTTGCTGGATCTGCTGGGTGAGCTGCTGCTCGCGACGCTGCCACTGGAAGGTCAAACTGGACACCTCCTCACCATGCACACGCTCACACACCTCACGCTCCTGCCTGGAGAGGGAGAGAGAGAGAGAGAGAGAGAGAGAAACCGTGAGATAGAGAAAGAATTACTGACAGTGCCACTGGAAGGTCAAACTGCACACCTCCTCACCACGCACACTATCACAGACTTCTCGCTCCTGAGAGAGGTGGGGAGAGAGGTGGAGAGAGAGAGAGAGAAAGAGAGACAGAGATACAGAGAGAGACAGAGAGAGAGAGAGAGAGAGAGAGAGAGAGAGAGAGAGAGAGAGGGAGAGGGAGAGAGGGAGAGAGAGAGAGATGGAAAGATGGAGAGAGATAAAATATTAGGGAAAGAAACAAATAGAGGGAGACAGTGCCACTGGTAAGGTCAGAGAGAGAGGAGCAGAAGAACAGAGGAAAGAGATGGAAAGATGGCAAGGAGGTTATGTGAGTGAGACAAGGCGGAGAGGAAAAAGCAGAACAAAGTGATGGAAGGACTCTGAGAAAGAGTGAGGAGGAGAGAACAAAGAGGTTAACATGAGGTAGCATGAGGACAGGGGAAACAGAGAGAGAGATAGAGAGAGAGAGAGAGAGAGAGAGAGAGAGAGAGAGAGAGAGAGAGAGAGAGAGAGAGAGGGAGGAGGAAGATGGGTACAGATAAAGAAAGGACAACAAAAGAGATAAAGACAAAGGATAAAGAGACAGAAAAAGAGAAAAAGAGAGAAATTTAGACAGTTCTCCCCTGTAGTCAAATACGTTCTCATGAATAACCTGCAGCAATGCCACGGCAGCAGGGTGCACGGTACAAGTTCAAGACATACACTTGGTCACAAGCACACACGTGCATGTACATACGCTCACATGCGCACACACAGACACAAACACACATGCACTCACGCACAAACACACAGACGCAGGCACAGACACACGTACACACACGCACTCAAAAACACATACAGCCACACAAGCATAGGCACACACACTCAGACACACAAACGTAGGCGCACACAAACATAGGCGCACACAAACATAGGCGCGCACACACACGCGCACACAGACATACACACACACACACAGGTAATCCGGCAACAATGAGTAAGACAAGATGAACACCTGAAACACCTGACTCGTTCCGGAAGTCACACTGTATCAGAGTAACGGCGCACGGCCCAAAAATATTTCAAGTATTTAAAAAATTGCCAGATATTAAAGCAAAAACAGTTGCATCCGCAGTAGACGACTGACAATTAACTTTAAACTAATTAATTAATGCTCGCTTCCGAGAACAAAAATGTCAAAGTGTGCTAATTAACTGGAACTGGAGTTCGGGGAGGAAGTTAAAAAAAAAAAACAAGAAAGAAAAAAAAAGAAAAAAGAAGCAAACTTTTTTGTCACACACTGCATTTGGAACGGGGGATGGAAGATGAAGAAAAAAAAGAGAGATAGAAGGAAAAAAATGAGTGAGTGACCGTCTCTCCAGGCCTGCTGTCGTCTGGAGTGTGAAAGCCGTGGAGAGCGTGTGTGTGTGTGTGTGTGTGCGCGTACGTGTGCTTGTAGTGTGTTGTATGTGACTGTGTTCGTGTGTGTATATTGTTTGTGACTGTGTATGTATGTGCATGTGTGTGCCTCTGAGCGCATGTGTCTGTATGTGTGTGTGTGTGTGTGTCTCTGCGCGCATGTGTGTATGTATGTGTCCCTTTCGTGATGCTCAGGGGAGTGTGTGGTGTGTTTGGTGTGTGTGTGTGTGTGTGTGTGTGTGTGTGTGTGTGTGTGCCGGCCGTTCGTTCGTTGGTTGGTTTCGTCCCCTGCTGTGCTTGAGCGTGGGCCCTGTGCACAGCGTGGCCACACCAGCAGCACCCAGCGGGGGTCTTGCTAAAGGCCTCGCTGCCAGACATTTGGTAGCGCCCGCCGGGTTCCAGGGGGGGCCCCCGACCACGCGCACGGGTGCTGTGTGTTTGTCGACCAATTAGCATGAGACCCACAGCCAAAAAGTTTTCTACTGCTACCGCCACCGCTTCTGCCACCGCCGCCGAGCGAAAGAGCGAAAGACAGGAGAGAGGGAATAGGAGTGCGAGAGAGAGAGAGAGAGAGAGAGAGAGAGAGAGAGAGAGAGAGAGAGAGAGAGAGAGGAGAAAGAAAGAGTTTCTTCTGAGGAGGTGGAGGAGGAGGAAGATTATGAGGAGGAAAGGAAAGCAGAGGAGTGGACGACTTTACTCATGAGGTTTCTGTAGGCCTTGTGCACACACAACAAATAGGCTACAGACACACAACTGCAGGCTAGGGATTGAGGAGATTGTGTACGGCGTTCAGTACCGGCTATGGGGGTGTTTGTATAGGAGCGTGCTGAGGCCGAATACGTGTTGGTTTTCAGGCAGCTGTCTGACGAGTGTGTGTGTGTGTGTGTGTTTGTGTTGTTTTTTTCTCCTCTTTATTAAGATGTATTTTTAGTGCCTTTAAGTAGCCTTATGTATCAGCCGATTTCATGTCAGTGTGGAAATAGTCGCAGCATTAGGATTTATTTGTTCCACATAAGGCTTGTACTTTTTTGATTCAACCTGAACCACTCAATCCCTGTGGTTGAAAGTGAAAGCCCACCTGGGAAACTTCAACTCCCATTGTCATTGTGACACAGCACTCCACTGCAAATTGCACACAACGAAATAGCATTTATGCCCCACCCGTGCAAGGGGGCAGCCTCCAATGGCGCCCCATGGGAGCATTGCGGCGGGACGGTATCGTGCTCAGTGTACCTCAGTCATGAAGGAGGATGTGGGAGAGCACTGGTTAATTACTCCCCCCACCGACCTGGCGGATCAGGAGTCGAACCGGCAACCTTTGGGATACAAGTCTGATGCCTTAACCGCTTACCCATGACTTGTTTGGTTGCGATGTAGGTACACATATACATGCTGAACCACAAACTGACTACAAATGGATAGCAGCATGGCTTAACCTCTTCTTGCTGACTTGCGTGGTAACCCATACAGCACTTCCTGGTTTTCTGAAAGGAGTCAATTTGAAATTGAGCAGAGGCAATTCATGAGAACAGGAAAAAAAGGGGAGAGAGAGGTGGGCCGATTTTGTGAAATGCCCCAGTCCAGATGCATACTCTCGTCCACATGGGAAACATGCCCATTCATGCTAAAGGTGAATAAGCAAAGTAAGGCACCACACCAATGGGTGATGGAGACTTCCCTGGATGGAGGGGTGGACACACTAGTTCTTTTGAATCTAGACGGTGATGGCCAATGTAGCTATGGTCCTGAAGGGTGTGTCACACTCATAAATGAGGTGCAGCTAGGTGTCCTTCTAACTCAGTGGTCTCAAACGATTTGACAGGCCCACTGACAGGTGGGCTTTCACAAACACCTCATGTCATGTCGTAAACAGCACAGTATCATGCACTGTCAAACGTGGTGATCACATGGGGTGGCTAGACAAACCTTCAGCCTTCAGACAAACACGCGCACACGCACGCACGCACGCACACACGCACGCACGCACGCACGCACGCACGCACGCACGCACGCACGCACGCACGCACGCACGCACGCACGCACGCACGCACGCACGCACGCACACACACACACACACACA
>NC_085880.1:11181256-11186256 GCF_034702125.1 Engraulis encrasicolus | reverse complement strand
AATCGGGACATCTACTAATTGCACTCACTTTTTAAGAGGGCGCCACTACACCTTGTCAGGGTGAAAGAGGGGGAGTCAATCAGAACGCGAGAGCTCAAAGAGATGAAGAAACAGCCGCGTCGCCGAGGAGGAAGGAAGAGAAGAGAAGAGACGGGAGCTCTTGCTGTCGTGCCCTTCTGTCCCCTGCCTGTGTTTTTCTGATGCAAGACGAGCTGTTCATTACAGTGTGATGTGGAGACTGCAGAGAGAGAAGTTGCTGTTGAGATGAGCGAGGGATAAAGGAAAAGGGAGAGGGAGAGGGAGAGAGAGAGAGAGAGAGAGATAGAGGGAGAGAGAGAGAGAGAGAGAGAGATAAAGCCAGAGAAAGACAAATAGAAGATGACAGTTGCAAACAAAAAATAGGCAAAAGAGAGTGAGAAAGAGAGAAAGAAAGATAGACTGAGTTAAGGACTGAAATACAGAAAGAGAGGAAGAGAAAGAAAAAAAGGAAGAGATGAGAGAGGAAGTGAGAAATCTGTGTGCTCCCAAGACATACACAGCCCACAACACCACCTGAGTCGCGGCTCACCGGAGTGATCGTAGCATCATGTGCCTCTCTCTCTCTCTCTCTCTCTCTCTCTCTCTCTCTCCCTCTCACACACACACACACACACACACACACACACACACACACACACACACACACACACACACACACACACACACACACAAACACACACACACACACAGTGAAAAGGTGACCTGGCCCTTTTCACTTATTTTAGCAACTCTGTTCACTAATGAACGCTTAGTCTCAATTAATTTTAACATTATTTATCTATTTAATTCTGATTCGCTGTGCACCGCGAGGAGTGGACAGAGGTGGACACACACACACACACACACACACACACACACACACACACACACACACACACACACACACACACACACACACACACACACACACACACACACAGACACACACCACACAACCACTAGCACCGCCACCTCCCCACCCACACACAAAAATACACATAAACGCACAGAAGCCTTGTGACACTCTCTGGCACGGCGCTGGCTCTGTGTGGCGATGGCACGGTGGCAGCATGATGGCGGATCAGAACCCGAGAGCTCCGCCACACCAAAGCTTTGGCCCGGGCCCGGCAGCGCCACGAGCAGCGCTTTTTAACCCCGCAGGACGGCAAGCTGGAGGGGTCACAAGGGCCAGGCCAGTCTCCTCTCTCTAGCACTCTCTCTCCCTGTATCTCTCGCTTCGTCTACCTCTCCATCTCTCGCTTCTCTACACTCCCTCTTTCCCTCTCTCTCTCTCTCTCTCTCTCTCCCTGTGTCTCTCGCTTCGTCTACCTCTCCATCTCTCGCTTCTCTACACTCCCTCTTTCCCTCCCTCTCTCTCTCTCTCTCTCTTTCCCTATTCTATGCTCCCTTTTCTCCCTGCTTCCTCTTCTTTTCCTCTATCACCCTGTTCTCTATAATCCCTCTTTCTCTCTCTCCTCTACTCCCTCTCGCTCTCTCTTCTCTACTATCTCTCTCTCTCTCTCTCTCTCTCTCTCTCTCTCTCTCTCTCTCTCTCTCTTTCTCTCTCTCCCTGTGCCCCCTCCCTCCTCTGCCATGGCTGGCTTTTGTGTGGGCCGCTCTCTTTGTGATGCCCGCTCTTGCCATCTGCTGCCTCCGATGGGGTGTGTGTGTGTGTGCGTGTGTGTGTGTGTGTGTGTGTGTGTGTGTGTGTGAGGAGGTGTGACCAAGGGTCCGGAGGGATAAGAGCGCTGGCCACTGGGCAATGGCCGCCCGCTGACAACACACACGCTCACACATGGCCACAGTTAACTCATACAGGCAGGCAGGCACACACACACACACACACACACACACACACACACACACACACACACACACACACACACACACACACACACACACACACACACACACACACACACACACACTGCAGCAGAAAGCCACTGATGTAGTGATAGCAGCCAGTACAAAGAGCAAAGAAACTTAATTTGTTTATTTGTGTTTGTGTGTGTGTGTGCGTGTGTTTGTGTGCGTATGTGTGTGTGCAAGCGCGCGAGCGAGCATACATGCGTATGTGCGTTCGTCTGTGTGAATCTTGCCGCATATCTCTTCTCTGAAAAGAACCAGTAACCTCGTTCTACCGCTACTGAAGGCATTGTCAGGTAACTCACAAATAGATCTTGAGAAACTAAGAAACGTCTTATAGGTGTTTTATCGTGTTGTAGAGCTGCCATGGTGTGATATTACTTGGCAAGTGAGAGTGCAAGTGAGCGAGAGGCCAGGGGGTGGTGGTGGTGGTGAGGCTGTGTGGTGCTGAGCTGAGGCTGAGCTGAGGGGTGCCTGGCTGGGCATCTGAGCACCTCGCCTCCCCCCCTCTCTCCTCCCCTCCATCCATCCGTCCCCTGGCCCCTTCCACCAGGGCCTACCTGCAGTGACCAAAGGATATGACAGCACATCACAGGCAGGGGCCCAGAACAGAACCACACAGAGAGAGACGGCAAGAGAGAGAGAGAGAGAGAGAGAGAGAGAGAGAGAGAGTGAGAATGGGAGAGATCGACTGAGATTGAGAGAGAGAGAGAGAGTGAGAGAGAATGGAAGAAATAGAGAGAGAGAGAGAGAGAGAGAGAGAGAGAGAGAGAGAATGGAATGGAATGGGAGAGGGAGAGGGAGACAAAGAAATTAAAGAAGACAAGATAAGAGATGAGTAGGGGATGAGGGAGGAAAAGGAGGGATAGAATGAAAGAAGCGAAGGCAAGACAGAGAGAGAGAGAGAGAGACAGAGAGAGAGAGAGAGAGAGAGAGAGAGAGAGAGAGAGAGAGAGAGAGAGAGAGAGAGAGCAAGCGAGAGAGAGAAAGAGAGCAAGTGTGTGTGTGTGTGTGTGTGTGTGTGTGTGTGTGTGTGTGTGTGTGTGTGTGTGTGTGTGTGTGTGTGTGTGTGTGTGTGTGTGTGTGTGTGTGTGTGTGTGTGTGTGTGTGTGTGTGTGTGAACAGGAGGGAAAGCGGCTCGGGCAGCAGTTGAAGGAGAAGTCCAGATTTACATGAAGAGATGCAGATAAAGAAAAACACAAAAGCAAAGAATGACAAATGACAGATGAAAAGATGAAGCGACAAGGAAAGAAGAGAGAAACCGGAAAGAGGGAAAAGAAAGTCAGAGAGAAAGAAAAGGGGGCACAGAAGCTTCCAGACTCAATAAGTAGGACAACCGCCATCCCGCCCCCCGCCCCCCCAGCCACTACACACACACACACACACACACGCACGCACGCACACACACGCACACACACACACGCACATACACACACACACACACGTCTCTTCATCTCTTTACTGCTTCACCCCCCTCTCTTTCCCCTCTCCCTCTTTTCCCCTCTCTCTCTCTCTCTTCTCTCTCTCTCGCTCTCTCTCTTCTCTCTCTCTCTCTCTGCTCTGTTTGGGGGCTGCCTGGCCTGGCCTGTGTGAGAACAGTTGCACCCGACAGATTTGTGTGGTCTTCGTCTCAGGACCTGCAGCATTCGGGCCTACGCGGGGTGCCACGGGACACACACAACCAAAACCACACACACACATGCAGTGTGCCACTTTTCACCCTGCCAATACCACGGTGTGTATGTGTGTGTGTGCATGTGGATGCGTGTATGTGTGCGGCTGTGCGCATATGTGTTTCTGTGAGTGAGTGTGTGTGTGTGTGTGTGTGTGTGTGTGTGTGAGTGTGAGTGTGAGTGTGTGTGTGTGTGTGTGTGTGTGTGTGTGTGTGTGTGTGTGTGTGTGTGTGTGTGTGTGTGTGTGTGTGTGTGTGTGTGTGTGTGTGTGTGTGTGATAAAGATACACTGATGAAGTACCTGTGCTAAGGTGAGCACTTGGTGGAATGACAAGCGTACATTAAGTGCAGGTGTGTGCATATGAGAGAGAGAGAGAGAGAGAGAGAGAGAGAGAGAGAGAGAGAGAGAGAGAGAGAGAGAGAGAGAGAGAGAGAGAGAGAGAGAGAGAGAGAGAGAGAGAGAGAGAGAGAGAGAGCAGATGAGACTGGTATTTGTGCTAAGGTGAGCAGTTGGAACTAACCTGCATCCCTGGACAGCAGGTGTGTTTGCCCATGTGGTGTGTGTACACGTGTGTGTGTGTGTGTGTGTGTGTGTGTGTGTGTGTGTGTGTGTGTGTGTGTGTGTGTGTGTGTGTGTGTGTGTGTGTGTGTGTGTGTGTGTGTGTGTGTGTGTGTGCGTGTGTATGTGTGTTTGTGTGTGTGTGTGTGTGTGTGTGTGTGTGTGTGTGTGTGTGTGTGTGTGTGTGTGTGCACGCAAGCACGCACATTTGTGTGTGTGCATACGTATACGTGTGCTTGCACATGCTGGCGTGATGAACTAGATATTACCGCTTCATGGTCTTATTGCGGGTTAAGGCATGGCAACCAGTCCAGCATCATCCGGCCACAAAATACCACACAGCTACACCGTTATGGATGCAAAAAAATTGCACAAGATCATGCCATTAATTAGAAACCAAAAAAAAAGCTCACAGAATTCTGGACACTAAAATCATAATGCAATCATAAAAATGAATTTTCTTACAGCAGAATTCATACAAACATGCAGCTCACTGTGCTTTGACAGTTTGTTCGAAACATAAGATTGAGGTTTTAAGCTATGCCAGTTAGCTGGATCAAAGAGGAAGAATGCAAACTGCAAATGAACCATACAGATTCATATAACCAACCACACAAATAAGTTTACATTACGTAATTTTTGTGTTTTTTTTAATAACACGGCTACTTATTTTTTTTACAACAGCCTTAATACTACCAGATACATTTGTAATTGTTTACATTGTGGATTTCAGCACACACATTCCATTGAGCTGCTCTGTAGAATATTTGTGGTTCTAATCTAAAATGTCAAATAGTATGCCATCTAACAGTAGAATCTAAAAGTAGCACTGTATTTGTAAAGTCTGTAATGTTGGCAGTGCTGATATGGGGCAAATATGGAAAT